>NC_133618.1:277896298-278267853 GCF_048593235.1 Sminthopsis crassicaudata
AAAGAATTTGATGAGTAAGAAGGGAATACTATGTGAGTAGAGAACTATGGATATGGCATGAAAAAGCAAGAGAAGGAACTGGTATCTTCTACTAGACTATCTCTAACCACCACCCAGTGACCAGCCTCAATAAAGAGAACTTGGTGACAATCTATGAGAGTAAGAATTTTCAGAAAAATAAAAGGTAACAGAAACTTCTTCTTAAATTATTAAAGTAATGTGGCTGAGATATTATTATTCATTTTATCAAATTGTTCCAAAACATCATAACTTCTCCATGCCATTCATGAAAACTTTTTAACCGTTATGATGTATTTCTTCCAAATTTTTAACTTTTACAAATCAATCTTTTTTTCCACAAATCACTTATCTAAAATCATTATTTTGAAAAAAGGAACAAAGTCCCAACCTCCTACCTTACTGTATAATATAAATTTTGTGAGATTCATGAAAGTTCAACAAATGTTGACATATATAGTGAACAAATCATGTTTTAAAGCTAATTCACATGTTTAGTCCTCATTCTTCCTCCACACACCACCTATGATTCTGAAACTCATTTAAAAAAGATGATAGCATCATAGAATTATAGAACTACAGGAGAACTGAAATTATCAAATCCTATTCTGCATTTAAGTAAATTATTGACTTTTGCTTTTACATCATCACAATTCTAAATCTGTTCTTCCCTCACCCTACTCAGAAAGTCTTCATTTTAAAAAAGCTTTTAAAAATAAAAATAGTTCAGCAAAACTAACCTATGCACCAACTGTCTCTGACAGTATACATGACATTACACACTTATATCTCCCCCTCTTCACAAAAGAAAGGAGGGAGATGAATTTTCTCGTTTTTTCTCCAGGTTCAAGATTGATCATAATAATTCTATGACATTCAATTTCATTTCATTGTTCTTTCAATTTACTTCACTGTAGTCGTTGTTCATATTGTTTTATTGGTACTGATTATTTCTCTATGCATCTGTTCAATCCACTCATCCAACTTTCTCATTTTATGTATGAGGAAATTAAGCTTCAAAGTTCTTAAAAATTTGCCCAAAGTCATAAAGATAAATTAGAACAAAACTAGAATTCAAACTAAGATCCTCCAGCGACACAAATTTAGGGAAGGAGACCTCATACCAATATGAGCTCTATAAAAATATAGTTTGGGATAATTTTACTATAATAAGAATGTCTCTAATACTTTTCAATAATATACTATATAAAGGGCACTTTATATATATAAATATAAGCCATTCTGATGATTCTCATCTTTTTTTCAATAGGGTACAAATTGAAATAGCTGTGGGACAAGATGCTATTTAACTTATTCTTTAATACTTTATGTTGCACAGATTATTGCACAGGTCACAAAAATAACTGCATTCTGTAGCTGAATAAAAACATGTATTAGGATGTCAGCCCATGCACTGTCTATTAACTCAAACCTTCTTGGTATCTTGAGGTAGATCAGCAATATAAAATTTTAGTTATAATTTTTATTTTTTTATTATTATTACTCAAATGATTTTCCTCTGTGAAGTTTATTTTTAAAACATTTTATTTCATAGAGTTTAGGTTAATATTATATGCATTTGACATGACACAATTTATTAAACATAGTTTTCTTTCATCTCCTTTATGAATAAATGTTTTATATGATAATGGTAGACAACAGTTCAGATTAACCATAGTCCAGTTCCAATATGGTTTATTGGATGAATTTTTGTGGATATTTTAAAATTTATATTTGTGGTGTGAGAATTTGTTATATCTATACAAAATAACTAGCTTCTGACGCATAATTCTAGCCACTAATATTTTTGATACTTATTTAGTAGGCTTATACAGCCTACTATGATGTTTCTATCATTTTCTTGAAAAATCTACATTGATAATATATCCAGACTTCTTAAGTGTAGCCATTCTATAGTTTCTTATGACACTGATAAAGCTATTTGAACAAACAAATTCATGACTCTGGCATTAGTCCTGTTATGTCTGTATGCTTTTGCCTGAGTCCACATAGACATTACCCATGGAGTGTCCTTTTTTTATTCCATTATCATATCTTAGCAATTTGATAGAACCTTTCTGGAAAATAAATTAATTTAGTTGCATTCATTAAGTTCAATGACATGTACCTGTTATCAGCTTTAATTGTTGTTGGTATTTCTGTAGGTTTCTGAGTTTTTATCCTGTACTCTATAAATGTATATCAATCTTCTTATTCCATCTTGGCAAGGTAGCATTATTGTTTTTATATCTTCCTTAAAGTGATGGATCCTATGCTTCATTAATATAGTATAATTTTTTTAATTTGTTGTAGTCCATTTTAGAGCTTTGAAAGTATACATTAAAATTTATATTGCACTTGTATTAATTGCTTTAAACAAGTTCTCATTTAATTTTAATTTCTAGATGTCAATAATTCCCTCAAGAGGATTCAATCACATCTTTCCTTTGATATCTTTATGCTCAATGGGTCTTGCCTGGAGGAGACCAAGGTGTTTTTCAGGAATCATCATCATTCACAAGTTCAATATGACCTTTGGATTGAAACTTAGGCTTTCAATCTCCAGGTTTCCTTGGTGTATGATAATAATTTTACACTTACCCAGTCCAAATGCCATTTTTGTATTACTAGAAAAGAATTTCACAAGATGAAGATGTTGTTTCATGTGTTTTAATGTGGAACCCTCTAGCTTACTATCATCCATGTCAAGTTATTAATAGGACAAAGTGGTTCAACTCCCTCCTAAATTTGGTAAAAGAAATACCAAGTTTTCTTTAAGTGAGATAATAATGTCTTTAAGGCTAAGCAAAACCATAATGGACTTATATTGCTGCCATCATTGTTTTTCTCATTACATTTTATTAAAATAAATCCAAACCATGAATAAGGCAAACTACTCAAGTGTACAATACTGAACTCTGTCTTTGGCTCATAACATGCTTTTTTGCTAAAGGTCACAACCATTCTGCAACAATACCCTACCAAGCATTACTAAGCATTATACTTAAAATAAACTTCCAATTCTGTTCTACAGTGCCCTTTCTTCCCTTCCCGAGTACTTCTAAAACAGACATAAAACAGTGTTTTATCTGCTAAACTCCAATCACTTCCAATTCTTCTGCATCTGCCATATCTCTGCTACAATTTATACTTAAATGGACTTTTACCCTGTTTTAGCCTACAAATATCATGAAGTCTTTGTTCAAAGTCAGCAGAGTACAATTTCACACAAGTGTGCACCCAGACTATATTCAAATTATTCCGGGAAATAACTGCTTTAAGCAAAATATGTGTGGCGTATTTAACAACTTGAATAAACTTTAAGACACCAAAGAGAAGCACTTTTTCTAAAGTCACTTTGCACATGTTTTAAATACTCAAATGAATCCATGTTTCCATAAGTTTGGATGCTTCCTCTGGACGATACAGATCACAACTGATCCATGCCCATCCATCCTGTGTGATTCTTATCCATCCTCCCAAAATTTGCCACAAGGTGTCCATTCAGTGTACTTGTCTCAAAGGCTCATAGATTTTAAATCATAAGGAGTCTGGCTCGGAGGCCATCTAATCCAAACCTATCATGTGCAGTAAAATGTGGGTTAAGAGGCTGAGTGTGCCCAGGTTCATTGGATCATTAAGTATCAGATACTGGGTTTTAAATCAAAACTCTGATTCCAGAGTCAATGTTCTTTATCCCTACTATACATAGTCTTAATGCACACTGATGGGAGGCCATTCAAAAATAAATAATACTGGACTTGAGTTTGGATCCTATTTCTGCTCACTGCTGCCTATTTGATGGTAAAGATATGATTTTACTTCTGTGGGTCTCAGTTTCCTCATCTATAAAATGAGAGATTTGAACGTGATCTCTAAGATTTATTAGAGCAATAAATCCAAATATAGATAACTAATTAGATTTCATTTATGGGCAACATTCTATAATTCTCTGTAAAAGTATGTCAGAAATAATATATACCAAACAAATGTTTAGTAAATTTAAAATATATGGCCCTCTCAGGTTGTCTACACAGTGCCAAAACAACTGGTCAGTTCAGTAAATTCAACAGAACAGACAAAGCCTGGCACATGGATAGATTGGCAATGTCAATAAATACAATGACTGGAGGACCTTTTTTTCACTTTTCAACCATTTTTTTATAGCATACACACAAATTCTAGTTATATTGAAAGTCAAAACAACCAAGAATTACAAAAAAAAAAAAAAAAAAGAAAAGAAAGAAAAGAAAAAAGAAAGAAAGAAAATTTCTGCACTTTTCGGCAAAATTAAATTTAGTTGTTTAAATGATCATACTTAATGAGTAGATAGATATTATATATGTGCATATGTGTGTGTCTATATAGCACATCATGCTTTATTTTTTTAATTTCTACATTTTTGAAGCAAATACACTGACATTAAAAGATCAAGTAATTATAATAAGGGACCTACTAAGAAATATTACAAACTGAATGATTTATATAAAGAATTAAGGCTATATTGTATTCATTTCTTCCATACTAAAGAAGTGGGAAAATAGCACCCATAGAGTTAAAATAGAATAATAACATAAGAATGAAAAATGTAAACATACCATACAACCCTTTCAAATTTTGGTTTTTTTAGTTTTTTTCTTTTTAGCAGAGTCTTTGGGGTTCTCTAAGTATACCATCATGTCATCTGCAAAAAGTGATAGTTTGATTTCCTCATTTCCTACTCTAATTCCTTGAATCTCTTTCTCGGCTCTTATTGCCGAGGCTAGCGTTTCTAGTACTATATTGAATAGTAATGGTGATAGTGGGCAACCTTGTTTCACTCCTGATCTTACTGGGAAAGGTTGCAGTTTATTTCTATTGCATATTATGCTTACTGACGGTCTTAAATATATACTCCCGATTATTCTAAGGAATAATCCATTTATTCCTATACTCTCAAGAGTTTTTAGTAGGAATGGATGTTGGATTTTGTCAAATGCTTTTTCTGCATCTATTGAGATGATCATATGGTTCTTATTAATTTGATTATTAATATGGTCAATTATATTAATAGTTTTCCTAATATTAAACCAGCCCTGCATTCCTGGAATAAATCCTACTTGATCATAGTGTATTATCTTGGAGATGATTTTCTGAAGTCTTTTTGCTAATATCTTATTTAAGATTTTAGCATCAATATTCATTAAGGAGATTGGTCTATAATTTTCTTTCTCAGTTTTCGATCTACCAGGTTTAGGTATCAGTACCATGTCTGTGTCATAAAAGGAGTTTGGTAGGACTCCTTCATCCCCTATTTTTTCAAATAATTTATATAACATTGGGGCTAATTGTTCTTTAAATGTTTGGTAGAATTCACATGTGAATCCATCTGGCCCTGGGGATTTTTTCCTGGGGAGTTGATTAATAGCTTGTTCTATTTCTTTTTCTGAAATGGGACTATTTAAGCAATTTATCTCCTCCTCTGTTAATCTAGGGAGCCTATATTTTTGGAGAAAGTCATCCATTTCACTTAAGTTATCAAATTTATTGGCATAAAGTTGGGCAAAGTAACTCCTTATTATTTCTCTAATTTCCTCTTCATTGGTGGAAAGATCCCCCTTTTCATTTGTAAGACTATCAATTTGATTTTCCTCTTTCTTTTTTTTGATCAAATTTACCAAAGGTTTATCTATTTTATTGGCTTTTTCATAAAACCAACTCTTGGTTTTATTTATTAATTCAATAGTTTTTTTACTTTCAATTTTATTGATTTCTCCTTTTAATTTTTGTATTTCGAGTTTAATTTTTGGTTGGGGGTTTATAATTTGGTCTTTTTCTAGCCTTTTAAGTTGTAAGCCCAATTCGTTAATCTTCTCTTTCTCAATTTTCTTCAAATAAGCCTCTAAAGATATAAAATTTCCCCTTATTACTGCTTTAGCTGCATCCCAAAGATTTTGATATGATGTCTCATCATTATCATTATCTTGGGTGAAATTGTTAATTGTTTCTATAATTTGCTCTTTCACCCAGTCATTCTTTAAGATGAGATTATTCAGTTTCCAATTACTTTTTGGTCTATTTACCCCTAACTTTTTACTGAATGTAGCTTTTATTGCATTGTGATCTGAGAAGAAGGCATTTATTATTTCTGCCTTCCTACATTTAATTTTGAGATCTTTATGTCCTAATATATGGTCAATTTTTGTATAGGATCCATGAACTGCTGAGAAGAAAGTATATTCCTTCCTATTGCCATTCAGTTTTCTCCAAAGGTCTATCATACCTAGTTTTTCTAATGTTCTATTTACTTTTTTAATTTCTTTCTTGTTTGTTTTGTGGTTTGATTTGTCTAAATCTGAGAGTGCAAGGTTGAGATCTCCCACTATTATAGTTTTACTGTCTATTTCTTCTTGCAGTTCTCTTAACTTTTCCTTTAGAAAGTTAGATGCTATACCACTTGGTGCATATATGTTTAGTATTGATATGGCTTCATTATTTATGCTACCTTTCAGCAGGATATAGTTTCCTTCCTTATCTTTTTTAACGAGATCTACTTCTGCTTTTGCTTGATCTGAGATAAGGATAGCTACCCCTGCTTTTTTGGCTTTACCTGAAGCATAATAAGCTCTGTTCCAACCTTTTACCTTTACTCTGTATGTATCTCCCTGCTTTAAGTGTGTTTCCTGTAGACAACATATTGTAGGGTTCTGCTTTTTGATCCAATCTGCTATCCGTCTCCGTTTGATGGGATCGTTCATCCCATTTACATTTACAGTTAAAATTACTAATTCTGTATTTCCTGCCATCGTATTATCCCCAGATTATACTTTTTTCCCTTGACCCCCCTGATCCCCCTCCCCGATATTTAATTTACAGACCCCCCTTGTGACGCGCAACCCTCCCTCTTTTTTTTTTTTTTTTTTTAGGATCCCTCCCCCCTCCCTCCAAGTCCCTTCACTTGTTCTCCTTTTCCTTTCCCCTTTTCCTCTCCCCCCTTTTAATGAGGTGAGAGAAAATTCTCTGAAAAACAAATATGTAATTTTGAGACTTAATTTATCTAATTGGTTGTGAGGGAGTGAGGACGTTCACTGAGTCGTGTGTTTCCTCTCCGCCATCTTGGCTCCGCTTTAGTTTTTTTCTTAATCAACAGTCTCAAAACAAGTTATCTTTAGCTTATAAGATGAATTTTCCTCACTATCATTTGACTTTTACCTATTTAATTTATAACATAGTAGAAGAAAATATTTCCAAATTATAAAAAATGCATTTTTATAAAAAAAGAAAATGAAGACATCAAAAAATAATATTATTTCAGCCCCACCTAAAAAGGGCCACCTACAAATTTAAATAAGAGAAAAAAATTTCTATGATTAGCATAGCAAAAAAAATTAAACAAGTTTTTTAAAGTATATATTTCAATGCTTGTTACTATTTAGTGATTGCCTATTTTATACAATGGTGATGTCATTTTAAATTTTAATAAAATATTATTTATTAATGATCTATTTAATCAATCTGTCAATATCTAAAACTCTAGATCATTTAGAAGTAATGATAGAGAGATTGCTTAAATACATTACCACTAATAAAATTCTATTTCATGATATGTTGAGGTGATACCATTAGTTTTTAAAACAAGTGATTGCCCAAATAATTTGTCATATCTATTTTTATCTAAAGAGAGAATAACATGGACATAGGAAAAATAGTAAATTAAGAATTAATTTACTTAGTATTATTTTATTATTATAATATTAATTAGTATTATTAATGCTTGGTAAGTTAAGCATTTATACCTGTGTCAAATTTTTTTTCAACCTAATAGTCTATTTAATTCACTCAATGTATCAACAATATAAATAAAGCAGCTAATATGACAATTATATGTTATCAAAAGAGAAAGAGAAATGTACCTTGATTATATTCATTGATCTGCATAAAAGCTGCACCCAAATATTGGAACTCTTAAAATCATTTATTTTTTGCTGAGGCAATCGGGGTTAAGTGACTTCAGAACTGGTGCTCTATCCACTGCACCACCTAACTGCCCCTAAAATCATATTCTTTCAAAGATGTGGGTGATACCTTCTCCTTGAACTCTTCCCCAGTGTAACTGGCTCAAACCATCTCTTCTTCATCAGATTTTCCTAGGAAACTTTGTCCATAACATATCTCTAGTTGTCCTGATCTGTGTATCTCACCACTGAACCCAGATGGCTTCAGAGGAAAGAGTAAGGTTGATGACTTTTCAAAGATAATATCATGACATTACCTTCCTGACATCATATTCTCTTTAAGAATAAAGGATAATTAATAATTGGGCTTCCAATGTGTAGATGCATATGCTTATGGTAAACTGATAACAAGGTCTGTCAGAACATAGATGGTATTTTAGTTCTTTGTATCCCTAGCACAGTGTTTGGTAGGTTTGTTTTTATGGTCTGTACTTGTGATTGCATCTGATTATTCTACAATCAGTGTAAAAACTTCCTCTACCTATATAGATGACTGATGAGTCTATAATACAGAGTATCAGAAAGGTCCTTGAAACAATGAGAGATTAAATAACCAGGTCTATGACATAAATCCAAGTTTTCCTGACTCCAAGACACTATCCAGTGACTTCCTTCCATTATCACAATACTACCTCCCATCTTGCACATAATAGGAATTAAATTTTTATTGGATTGACTTGAATTGAATATAGGGATGCAATGAAAAATCACTGCACATAATTATTGTATTTTTATCATACTGAACTATTTAGACAATTTTTCTAAAAGTAAATAAAAGTTTCCCTTCCACAAAAATGCAAACTATCATAGCAGATTAAAAGACAGCCAGGAAATGGGGAAGTCAAATATGGAAAATGAGGCTTAAAAATGTAGATCATTTTTTTTTTCATTTTTCAAATTATTTATTTTTTTATTGTTCAGTTATTCAAACATATCTGACACCTTGTGATCTCATGTACCATAGAATCCAAATCTTTTCTATACTTCATTTTCTTGAAGTTCATTCAAGTTATTTTTCATTATTTTCATGACATTATCTATCTATCTCATCCTCTACTGTTCCTTTTTCCTTCTGGCTTCAAACTTTCCCACCATCAGGATATTTTCCAGACTTTTCTGTAAAACTTTTTAAAGTTAATTCTAAAATACAAGTTACTAACTGTGCAAAAATTTTTTGAAAAAAAATTGATAATGCCTTATACATCTTCATAAGATTTTCAGTATATCATTTAAAAAAACCACTTGGCTGCCAGTAATAAATTTTTAAATTTGAATTTCCTAAATTCCAACATTTTATATTAGTTTGATTCTCTCACATACAACTCTATATTCAATTAACAATAAATTTAAACTAACTAATAAAGCAGATCAAAGGTGTATATAAAAATAAAGCAAATTTTGAGAGGTTTTAAGCTTTATTTTATTTTACATTTGGTAGAAATGAGAAACTTTGGTAACACTACTATCTCCTGTAATTACTCTTTTCTGACTGTGCCTACTATATCACCTGATACATTGCCTCCAGCAACATTCTATCAATAGTAAAAAATCAGTAAATCCAAGATGAAGATATGCTAGTTAGACACACTATCCCATTACTCATCTGAATCTGCCCTCCACTCCCAAAATTATAGTAGTAAAATGATAGTTCTTCTCCACCATCTTACAGAATTCTCAGAATTGAAAGAGACATCACAAACCATCTAGGTCAAACCATAAACTACACTCCACTACATCATCAAAAAATTGTCAGTCTAGCTTTGCTTGAAACCTACCAGTTACAGGAACTTACTACCTTTGGAGGCAGTCCATTCTACTTCTGGACAGCTCTAAAGCTAAATTTTCCTTGTATCAATTGCAAATCTACCTTAGCAGCTTTCACTCACTACTATGTATTTTACTCTCTAAGACCAGAGTGAATCTAAATTCTTATTCTATGGATGTGCCCTTCAAATACATGGAATCAGCTATTGATCATATACATTCCCCCAAGTCTTCTCTAGGCTAAACATTCTAAGTTGCTCCAAAAGGGAAATCAATCAACAAGCATTTTTAAAGTATTTAATAAACCAAAAGTTCTATGCTAGGTACCAGGGATACCAAAAAAAAAAAAAAATGAAACAACTCCTGCCTTCAAAAACTTTATATTCTCTCAGTATAGAAAAGATGTTAATATGTAATTATATTATATCTAATATAATATGTTTGTAATACAATGCAATTATAGGTGATATATAAATATAGGTGTAAAATATAGATTCTTTTGGGATGAGGACTATTTGGGAGGAAAGGAATAGGATTCTAGGGAATCTGCTAAACCTCACAACTCTTAATCCTTCCTGGATGGCATGGAGGGATGAAGTATTGGAAGGCTTTGCAATGAGACCCTTGATTCTATGGAACTTGAGGAAAAGATATAGGGATTCCTTAAAAAGTGTAAATAGGAGCCAACTGTCCTATATTGGAACAATAGAATCAGGATTCAGACAGTGTTGTAGGGAAGCTGCTACTACCATTACTGCTGAGATTTACTCTTCAGAGTACAATTATGTAGGGCATTTAAGTTTTTAATATAAGCTTGATTTGGGAGGAAATGTGACCCACTGTAGGACAGTAGTCATTATTCAAACAAACAAATAGGCTAAGGACAGATTTAAGCTAGCAATTTTCTTGATAGACATTGGCTGGTTCACAAACTCTACATTTAGAATATGCATCTATGCAAATATATATATGTACATATATATATGTATATATATATATACATATATATATGTATACACTTCTGCAAGTAGACATATGCAATATTCCCATAGAAACAATAATAGATTCATCCAAAAAATTTTGGCTATATGATGACAGAACACTTGCATAGGAACTCAGAAATCCAACTGTTTTCATAACCCTATGACATATGATAAGCATATGTATATGAGACATCCCATTTTAATTGGTTTATTATTTATGCATTCATACACAAATGCAAACATACATGTATAGCTATCTCCACACATATACATTTTATCTGATGATGTATTATATCCCCAGTGAGGAAGGCAAGGTACCTTCCTTATAATATGATAAACCCCGTCTTGATTGCTTCACTGTGGAACTGGCAATGTTTTTACCTATAAAGGTAAAACTGAAGTGATTTGCTTGCATGTAAATATATGAATGCATATTTTATAGAACACACATTATATATATATATATGAAAAGCAAGAAATTCAGTCATATATATGCATATATATGACTGAATTTCTTACTTTTCATTCAAATGTTCTGGTATCATATAGGTAAAACTTTACACATTTTACATTCTCTGTTAATCTACTTGCTGTGTCCATGGAGGCATTGTATTATCTTAGAGGGATCTAGTCAATCAAAGCGCTGTTCCTTTGAGTCTAAATTTAAAGTTGATGTCAGGGAAAATTCTGATTCTGAAATGCCCCATGTGCACAGTAAAGATGGGCAAGATAAACTAATACTTTGGCTTTCAATTAAACTAGTAATTTCACAAAGATATTGTTTGCATGCATTTCAGAGAGAGAGAAAAGCAATAGAATAAAATAGAAAGAATATTTAGGTTATAGTTCTGTTACAAACTTTTTTATGACGTTGGGCAATTTACTTTTCCTTTTTCTCACCTGTAAAATGAGGATAATACCTGCCCTCTCACTATCATAAAATGATTTTAAATAGTATCTGCTTCCCAGGGTTGCTGTTAGGATAAAATGAGTTAATATTTATGAAGATCTTGCAAATCTTAAATTAGATATCATTATTTTTAAATTGTCATTTTATGTCACATAAATAACATCAAAGTTGCCATCTGAACCTAAGTCTTCTGAATCCAACATCTCTGTCTTCTTGTCATTAAAGCAATGATCTCTACCTTCAGGGAGCCTACAATTTAATTCAAAAAGCATTTATGAGATATATCTACTATGTAAAGCTCATTATACCATGCATTGAGTATACAAAAATAAACATGGAATAATTCCTATCCTCAAGCAGCTTACATTTCTATGAGGGGAAACATGGGCGTAGATAAGAAAATAGAAGATAAAGATACAGTAATTGTGAAGGAGACATTAATAACTTAGAACTGATTAGACATAAATTCAGATAAGCATAATACACACTTATGCTAAGTACCTAAGACAGGTGCAAACCAAAATGGTATCTGAAATTTGAATAAGAAAGTTATTGTGGATAAGGGAGATCTGGGAATGTCTTATGAAATAATCTACATTTGAGTTACTCTTAAAAAAAGGACTTGGAATTCAACAGGTGAAGATGGAAAGGAAAAATATTAGAGGTATTAGGAACAGTGTGACCAAAGTCGGAATAAGTCTGGAAAGGTAGAATGGCAACAAATTAGGGAAAACCTTGCTTGTCAGGTGAAGTTGTGATGGACTTTATCCTATAGACAATAGGAAGGCATTGCAGATTTTTTGAGAACATTAAGAATGTTTCCAGTTCTAAACATAATTGCCTACCCTTCAATGACCCACTATCAGCAGGAAGTACTCCTTGCATGTTTTCTTTTGGTTTTTCCTCCATAACCATGTTGATTTTGTACTTATCAATGAACATTCACCCTACGCTTGCTATAAAATGTGTTTGCTAACTAAGGAAGGAGATGCATTTGGCCCATACATGGTCAGGGCTAACTGGCTTGAGAAGATATGGATGTAGTGTTTTTTTTTTTGTTTTGTTTTGTTTTTTTTATTCATTTTTCCAAATTATCCCCTCCCTCCCTCCACTCCCTCCCCCCGATGGCAGGCAATCCCATACATTTTACATGTGTTATAATATAAACTAGACACAATATATGTGTGTAAATACCTTTTTCTTGTTGCACATTAATTATTAGCTTCCGAAGGTATAAGTAACCTGGGTAGATAGACAGTAGTGCTAACAATTTACATTCGTTTCCCAGTGTTCCTTCTCTGGGTATAGTTATTTCTGTCCATCATTGATCAACTGGAAGTGAGTTGATCTTCTTTATGTTGAAGATTTCCATTTCCATCAGAATAGGATGTAGTGTTTTTAACCTTATTAGCAATGTATGCTAAGTGAGCTACCCAACCAGAGGTATTTGTGTAGCTAACAAAAAAAAAAAAAAAAAAAAAAAAAAGAACCCTCTAATTAAGGATAATTCCTGTCCCATATCCTTCTTCACAATATATACAAGGTTAAATACCACATCTGAAACATCCTATATGCAGTTATAAAAAAGATACATTTACTGAATTCTTGCTGTACTGTACACATACACCTTAAAATGTATAGACATATACACATATGTGCACTACCACACCTTTGAATATTACTAAAAAGCTGCTTTTCTCAAGTGTGTAAAGCAGCTGTTTGCATATGTGTATCTTGTTGTCCAGAGTGACAGCTGTATTTTTGCCTGTTTTGACATTGAGTCTGATCTGGGTGAATAGCTCATATCCATTAAAGTGCTATTACAACACAGAATGACTGCCAGGCTACTTCCTGATCAATTTTAAAAGCCAGCTAGCTGTCATCATCTAATCGCAACAGCAAAAAACAAATCTTGGGGGAATAAAACAAGATTTTTAAAAACATTTTAAAAAGCAGGGTATTAAATCTCAACCTTCCAAACTATTCAAATAAGAATTATATGCTGCAGAAATGGTGAGGTGGAAATAATGTTTTCTGCATCCTGAAAACCCTCATCCTCACATATTGGCAAGCAGTCTAAAATACCCCTTAAATTTACCATTTCAACAATCGCTGGGTTTGAACTCTTGCCATTATATAACTTAATAAGGCAGCACTGAAAACAATCACCACAGAGTGTGATTGTGCTCACCATTAAATTTAGTTCTATAAAATTTAAGACTGAATTCAATCATCTTTCCGTCTTTGCTTCAATGGTTGAAGTCTAAATGTGTAGGTTTACTCTTTGCACCTCTCAACAGCCGGATGATATGCATATTTTTAAAGCTGTGCTTCAGATTTGCATTTTTAAAGGCATATTTGAAGGATAGGTAGATAAGAAAGACTACTGGCATCAGAGGCATCACATATGGAAACCAAGACACCATTTAGGGAATTCTAAAGCCAATTAGTTTTACCAACAGGACATGATTACAGTCAACAAACACTCCAGGTACATTTTGCATATTCCATTAGAAGATTAAAGACTTAAAACTAGGAATGACCAGTTGAACTGCTTTCCTAAATGTGAAAAATCTCAGTTCTCTTTAGTGTCATAGTTGTTATACAATCATCTTCTAGGCCATCAGCTCCAGAAAAAGAGATTGTGTATGCATAAACACATATACATACATGTGTGTGTGTGTGTATAGATATATACAAATTGTTGTTTCATCATTTTCTGGCATATCCTTCTCTATGACTCTTTTTGGAGGTTTTCTCATTAAAGATACTGAGGTGATTTGACATTTCCTTCTCCAGCTCATTTCACAAATGAGGAAACTGAACAATTTTTTTTGTTTGTTTTTTGTTTTTTTGTTTTGTTTTGTTTTGTTTTGTTTTTTCCCTAGGATCACACAGCTAATAAGTGTCTGAAGCCAGATTTGAACTCTTGAAGATGAGTCTTCCTGACTCCAGGCAGGGCATTCTATCTATTGAATCAACTAGCTTTTATCTATTTATCAACCATTTACACACATATCAACTCTATCTCATCTCTGAGGTCATTGTTCTAATCTTTTTAAAATTCCTAATGTGCTATTTTCCACTGTTGCATTTACATATTAGTAGAACTGCCATTTCTAAGGCATGAGCCTTTTCTTCAAGAATCCTGCACTATCATGGTAGGGAATCAGGAATAAGAAGAGAACTAGTTCATGAGAACTAAAGCCACCTATCTCAGCACCTCCACCTACAAACCAAAACAAGATAATTGGGGTTGGGGGAGGGGGAATGATTTCAGAATAAAAGGTGGTCTTGTTATCAAACTTATTAATGAAAATATTGGGGAGGGAGGGGATAATTTGGAAAAAATGAATAAAAAAAATAGACAGAAAAAAGTCATCCATCAGAAAAAAAAAAAAAAAAAGAAAAAGAAAAAAAAAGAAAATATTGGGTTGAAGCAAGCATTAGACATGTTCAAGTAAAGAGAGTCATCATTGGGATCAGAGACCTGAATTTAAGCCCTGCCTCTGACACATACTGGCTATGTGCCCCTGGACAAGTCAAATAAATAACCCTTAGTTCTGCCCTACTTCAAACAACTTTTTAAGTCTCTAAGTTGCAGAGAAGGTAATAATCCACAATGGTAGAAGGATTATATTCACTAAGAGTTATCAATACTAGTGAAACCTAAGGTTCATTTCACAGACCCCACTCCTATTAATTTCTCAAGTAATTAAATTCAATAAATAAAGCGCTCTCACTCTCACTCTTTTTTTCTCTCATTATTATTTATCTACACACACACACACACACACACACACACACACACACACACACACACACACACCCTGGACTGGTGGAATGATGAGGGTAAAGGACATACTTCAATGAGAAAACATAATATAAACCTTAAAGTACTTAAAATATTGTTATTATTTTTAAGTGTTTCACATCCTACTTTTAATATCTTGAATTCTGAAATTCTGGCTTTTTGACCAGAACTCCCTCTTCCTGTTCCCTTACTCTCTCTAAATCCATTTTAAAAAATCAGCTTTTTCAGAGAAATTAATGATCTTTTTGACCATGTTCTCCTCAATTTCCAATTTAGTTAATCCTAGTATATTATTAAATAGCTTGCTAAATAGTGAATAAGTGGTAATGATTTTAAAATAAAGCCAAATTTTGAAATGGTTTAGAAGAGAGGAGTCAAAGTTAGTCATTTAGCAAGGAAAGTGCATTTTAACTGCTATAGACCTAACTAATGTTGCTTATCTTTACCACCACCCTCCAAAAAAGAGTAATTCCAAAAGGCTTAATAAAAATGAAATTAAATACATATTGGTGAGACCCATTCCTGAAGAGAAAGAGGAAAAGATCATATCTGTTTACACTAAAGATGGACTTACCTATAAACTTCTAATTATTAATTCGGATAATTCATACTTAGTTATTTCTGAGTTATTTTCTCCTTTACATTAGCACAAAAAAAGAGATCTTATAACCTGGTTTAAAATGCAATAATCAAAAATAATAAGCATGTATTATGTATTATGTATATGTTGGCGGATTTCTCTATGTGTTTGCCATTATAATGTTCTTGAAATGAGAAAAAATACAAATAAGGATGTACTTGAAAATAGATATTTGTGTCAACTTCTATTTATTTTCTGACTTTCAATCCACTGACCTTCAGCCATGTTAGTTCAGCCTCCTTCTAAGCTGCTAAATATCTATATTGCTTCTCATAATTCTATTCTCTCTTGAAAATTCACATATTAAAAGAAAGCAAAAGGGAAAGTTGCAATAAAACCATTTATAAACAAGTTTTAATTATATAATAAAAAATAATTGCAGATTGGTTAGATGGCAGAAATATAGATTATTTTTGTTTTTACTTTATATCACTTTTTACTTTTATAATACTTGAATTCTGAAATATTGATTTTTTTTATCACAAACTTTACCACCTTTCTCATTTCTTTACTCCTATGAAATAGCTCTAAGCATATTCATTGTGATCTCCTATCATTTAGCCACTCCCTATTTTATTACTGCCCAAAAATGGTTTCACTTGCCTTCCTACCTATCCTAGATCTCATGATTAGCAATTTCAGCAACACATTTTGGCCACCACCTCAGAATCCTTTGACCCCTTGATTTCCTGCCACTCTTGCTTTGCTATTCCTCAGCCCTGGCAATGCCTCTCCAATTCTCTTTCACCTCTCTGTCCTGGTGTCAGCCTGAAATACTCCATTGGAAAATGTCATAATTACACTGATTTAGCCCACAATAAAGCCAAGATGTCTTAACCTTAGCTAAATTGCTCAAATTCTTATCTCTTGTCAATACCCTATCATATTTCCCACACTGAATTTCCCAAAGAGATAATAATCATTTCCTCTTTTATTGAGTTATCTAGTAAATTCCTTCAGTTCCTCTCCTTGAAACATCTTCCTACATCCATCTTTAAGGAAAAACCGTCTCTCCTTGTCAAAGTTGATTCCTTCACCTATATATTCAACTTCAGATTTTTCTTCTTCTTCCAAGATCTTTTTCAGTAATGCATTCCACTCTTGTTTTCTAATTTTAAAAACAAAAACTCTTTCCTTGAGTTTGGTATCCCATACTGCTATTTTTTTTTCAACTCTCATAACTATACTTCGCAGGATTTCATAGGATCTATAGACAGAAAGGTCCTCAATATTTAAAGAGCATTCATTCAAAACTCTGTCCCAATTTCCTCATTTCCATTAGTCACTCACTTACAATTGTTTTTATCTCCATTACTTTAATAAAACTGTTCTGTCAAAGATGGATGACTAATTGACAAATAAATTGGGGTTTTTGCACCCTTAACCCTAATTCCCTTTTATCCTGAGGTAGTATTTTATATTATTATTACACACTCTCTTTTTCCTGAATGTTCTCTCTTCCCCTGGCTTCCATGACATATTCCATTGAATAAAAAACTACTGGTATATTAATTGCTCTTTTTTTTCCTATTCCCTACACATAGGCAAGTCTCAATGATCCATCCTCAACATTTTTGGATATTTCTTCCATTCTTCTGACTTCAACTGCCATCTCTATGTGAATAACTCCCAACTATTTTTTTTCCAAGCCTGAAATTTTGTCCTAAGTTTCCACTTGACATTTCCATCCTCCTACTATTCATTCTCACCTGGATTACAGGGAGCATGCCAAATTCCACTGTTCTTCAAAGTAAACTCACATCTTTCTCCTAAAAATATTTTTTTAAATTTTCCTATTTCATTCACTCAGACTTGAATACTCAGTCATTTTGATCATATTACACAAACTAGCAAAAAAAATATCATCAAATCCTACCTTTAAAATATATCTCATATCCCATAGCACTCCTCTCACATCCCAGCAAGTGATTTCCCTCCAAGTTTCCTGAATTATCAACCTACCTGGTCTCTCTACTTTCTTTCTCCCTTCATACCACTTCTTTAATTTTCCTGGAGTAGTGCACTTCATTAAACATCAATGTCAATGGTTCGCCATTTTTGTCAAATGAACTCTATATTTCTAACCCTGGCATCCAAAGCCCAAAAATTATTTCTCACCTCTTCACCCTGTTGCTTTGATGCCTTTTTTTCATATCATTTCCTGTGTGAAAATCCAGTCCTAACTACAATTTTCCACTTTCAATCTCTACCAAAAGTAATCCCACTCATCTCCTAAGATTTAATTCTGTTGTTATTCCCTTGATATAGATATTCTGGATCATAAAAACACATCCCTCCACTAAACTTTTATCACAATTTCTTACTTGCTTGTCCTAGTTTCTTTTTATATTCATTCTTATTTATGCATATATTTTATTCTCTTACTAGACTTTAAGTTCCTTAATGGCAAAGACACATGTACATACATATGTATACATATATATTTGTATATATATATATATATATATATATATTAGATTCAATCATATCATATCATATTGTTATATTATGTTATATATGTATATATGTATATATATAAAATTAGTATCTACCTCAGTGCCTAATATCATATAATGAATACAGAGTAAGTTCTTAATAAATATTTATTGAATATATTATCTTTATTCCAATAAATACTTATAAAATTAAATAGAAAACTTTAGATTCTCAAATAAATAGAATTATATGAATATTAATGAAAAGAATGAAAACCAAATTAAGCCTAACCTGGACTGAAAATTGAGTTGCACATTAAAAATTTCAGAGGAGATGTTTATTTACATTTTTCACAAAATTTTTGAAATTTTTCATCTAAGACTCTTTTATAGAGAACAAAATAAATAAAACAGGGAACGTGGAATTTAAAAAGTAGATAGTATCTTATTATAATTATTTAAATAATTTCCTATCATCTTAAACCAAAGCTCAAATATGTCTTTCTCTGAACAACCCTGTTATTTTGCCAGAAAAAAAAACAAAAAACTTGCTTTCCTTCTATGTAAACTAGGTTTTGTGGTAGGAAAAGGATGGCATAAGAAAAGAATCTAATTTAAAAACCCAAAAAACACATAACTTATATTTCCATGAGGTCATCCAAGTGCCTGGCATTGAACCAACCCACTGTCATTGAAGGTGGTCCAAGTTTGACATAAGTCATACTCTGAAATCAGAGACATGCTAACCTGAGTGAGCTGAATCAACTGCAAAGAATATTTAGACTTAACATTCAGGAAGGAAGGCCATGAACAACATCACAGTTAATACTACCCCTTTCCTTAAACTGGCATGTCCTCATGAAGCTACAAAGGATTAATCCTTGCTAGAATTTACCATGGGAGAAAGATTTTTTTAGCAGCATTTGAAAAAATAGAAGGAGATAATGGCAAGGGAAAGATGAAAGGCTCAAAGACTAGATTCAAGAGGCCTAGTTTTTCTTGGAAGCATTTTTTAAAACTTTTTTGCAACTATTAAATATTAATAAACAACAGCAAATAAAGAGATGCCAAAATGACATAATTTTAGGGAAGATTGAATGGTGGAAAATGTTGAGATGCTATCTGCTATACCATGTGAATATGTCAACTTCTAGGACTCTAGGTGTGATTGCATTTAAATAATAAATGGATAAAATAATTGATTGCAAAGCCCTTCCTACCCACCTAAACTTTGTTTGTTTCACCTATTTGGTATGAAGAATGTGGTTTGATATTTTGTGAACCATGAACATAAACATAATGACCAGACCCCTAAAATTCAGGATAGATATGTGGTTTAATTAAAAATAAAATAACTCACAAGAGGATGGACCTATTTTTATGAAATACTTTATATGTAAAATACATTATATATTTGGCCTTCACTTCTTTTTCTACCTCTGTTCAAGGCCTTCTATTATAGGAATCAAATTTAGCTCCCCAGGCTTTTCTTAGGCTCCAATCAAGCTGTCCTACTAACTATTCCTAGAAACCAAGTTTCCATTTCCATCTTAGTTCTTGCCCTATACCTAACATGCTATTCTCCATTTTAAACTGTTAAAACCTCATTTGTCTTAAAACTCTAATATCTCTTCCTCCATGAAGCTTTCTTTGATCTTCTCTCACTCCTTCTAAATAGAAATTCTCTCCTATCTCCATGTTCCCATAATATTTTATCTGAAACTATCACCTTACTAGTACCTATAAAGTCAAGAAAAGTGCCCTCTCCATCTCTGGATCCTCAATAGTGTTTAAGGTAATATATGACGCTACAAGATGTTCAATAAATATTCTGAACTAAATTGTAGAAAATTTTAAAATCAACCTAATATTATTGGAATTTTCAATGTATACTAGCATACAATAATATTACTAGTCTATTTAATGATGTAATTTGATCTTACTTATTACAATATTGTTATTGTTGCTTAAGCAGAAATCCAAAATGGCAGGTCTGGTAGTTGGGCAATGTAAATAGAGTTTAAAATGTTATTAGCAAATATTACTGACAAAGAGACTAGAAATATGAATTTTAAAGCATACCACAAACAATAAATATTTCAAAGTTAAAGAATGAAGATGCTTATCTGGCCATTTAGTAAATTTTTTAAAGTATATGGAGATATGTATAATGCATGTTTCTTTGTTTATTGTAACATTCCTAAAAAGAATAATTTTTTTAAAAAAAAGTGATCTTGAGTCTTCTTCTTCAACCCACCCACAATAATAAGAATCTAATCAAACCATCCTGAAACTACAAAAATCATATAGTTTAGAAACTATTATCAAAAAAAAAAAAAAAGAATGGGTTAAAAAAACAGCTTGGTGATATATTACTGACAGTGAACAACATCAACATACATGTGGCCAAAAAAAAGATGCTGGCTTAAAGTCAAATTAGAAAATAAGATACAGAGAAGAAATATGGAGATTAGGTCACACCTTCCAATGGAAAAGATATTCATTCCAAAAATGATGCCATGGGTCAGCTTTGAATCCAAGAGTAAGGTTAACATTGTTCCTTACAGGGAAAAAAATGAATTTGACCTTGTAATATTTATATCACACAAAACTACCACAGACAGATTTCTTTCTGAAACCTTTCAGATTGCTTCTTGTCAAAAAGCTTGTGTCAAAAAGATGAGATGAGATCTGAACTGGTAGCCATTTTTGATGCTGACAACCCAGAAGTCATGAAGAAAAAAGGGACTTTTAAAGCTTCTATTTTTACATGTATTTTTGATTTTTTATATGGCTTTCTAGAAGAAAATAAATATTTTATATTTGTATAATATTTTTCCATTTATAAAGTCATATTAAATCTATTATTTTATTGGTACTTCACAATAGTCCTTCCTGCAAAAGAGATATACTAGAATTCTCCCATCCTAAAGATAAGAAAAATGCCCTAAAACACCCATTTCATTAGTGACAAAGATGAATTTTTTAAGAATATAGATTCTGCCAAAATGAGACTACAGAACAGAGCTACATTCTCTTACACTATGATATAAAGTTTTATATCAAAGGATCATAGAATCATAAATCTAAATCTAGAAGAAACTTTTTAGAAAACATATTTCAAACCTCATTTTACAGAGAAGAAAGAGGTTTAAAGAAGTTAAGGGTGTGTCCAAAATCACAAAGTTTAGTAAGCATCAAGGACAGAATTTGAACCTAAGTGCTAAAATTCTAATGATAGCCAGAAGTCTTACATGAAAAACTGAAGGGTGAAGAAGTTAATCAGAACTTAAAACCAAAACTTTGATTCCAAGGCTTTTGTGTTTCACTGAGTTACACTTGTGTTTCACTGGAATATGATAGCCTCTTGTAAGACAGGACAAAATTAGCATGATGCTAGAGGATTCTAGAGAACTCTCATTTAAATCAATTTCATTCATCAATATTAGGAATATTATAATATGCTATAAGAATATCTTACATATACATAGACTTACAACTTTCTTCACAACATTATAAATGCAAATATTATTTTCATTCCATCAATGAAGAAACTGAGGCTTAGAGATATAAATGACATGCTCAGTCACACAACCCATAAGTAGTAGAGCTGAAGGAAAAAACAACAATAACACCAAATCGGTCTTCTAACTCCAAATCTATCATTCCTTGTACTATATTATGGTGTTCTTTTCTTTAAAAAAGCAAATATAGGGGCAGCTAGATGGTGCAGTGGGTAGAGTTCCAGCCCTGAAGTCAGGAAAACATGAGTTCAAATCTGGCCTCAGTCACGGAAGACTTCCTAGATATGTGACCCTGGACAAGTCACAACCCCCCCAATTGCCTCAGGGAAAAAAAATCAATTATTATTTTACCTTGGGCTACTAATCCTGTTTAACCTACTCTAAAGACATTCTACTTTTTATTATAATATATAAAACTTATTATGTATATTCTTATTATATATAAAACTATTTTTTGTTGGTTTGGAAGGGAAGTCCTCTGAGTATACCTCACAAATTATTTTTGATATGAATGACTAATAGGAAATCAAGGCTATCATGTTACAGATTATTTAAGTTTTCTCTAAATGTATATATATTCTCTCCAAATATAAGTTAAAAGGGAGATTAGCATTGCAAGCAGATAGATAACCTCAATATCAGGTATATATTCCCTTACTCACAATTGCCTCAGCGACCCAGGTTTCTGAGACCCTTGGCAACTCAAAAGACTGTAAAGGGCAAGTGAAATTCCTTATTGAAAATTCTCTCCAGTAATAAAATCACAAGTCCACTCCATAAACAAAGAGTGTAGTGCTTTTTGTTCATTAAAAATAAAAATTAAAATTGGAGGCAACTAGGTGACGCAGCCCTGAAGTCAGGAGGACTAAGTTCAAATCTGGTCTCAGACACTTAACGCATCCTATCTGTGTGACCCTGGGCAAGTCATTGAACCTCAATTGCCTCAGCAAAAAAATAAAATACATTTAAAGGCCGGATAATCTTGTTTTGCAAGTAAAAGAAGTAATTAATAGGGGAAGGGAGGAGGGAAAAGAGAGAGGGAAAAATGAAGGGAGGAAGCAAAGAAGGAAGGAGGAGAGGATGGTTGAAAAGAAGGAAGGAAAGAAGGAATGCTGTATAATTATAAAAATCAAGCTTGAACCTTGATAAAGAGATAAGATAAAGCCTTTCCATCCTTTCTTACAAAGGTGGGGAACTATGCATCTGGAACACCACATATATTTTCAGATTTTGTTCATGTCTTAGTTATTTTAATAAATTGCTTTTTCTTCTCTTTCTTAGTTAATTCTTTGTTGTAAGAAATGCTTGAATGAGGGAAAGGGCTTGTTTAGAAATTAACGTGACATAACAAAAAGTAAAATAAAAATTTTTAAGATTCAGTCACTAACAATCAGGCAAGTTATAGCACTTTAAGAATTGATATTATCAGTTCTTGTGCAAATAAGATTAGTGATAGCAAATAAACATATGGGGGGAATCACCTTTTCCATCCAGGGTTTGTAGAGAGATGAAAGAGAAACTTCGATCTTGAGGAAAGGCAAGATAAGTTTCTATGTTGCAAAATCAAAAAGTTAATTCCGTGCAACCAGGTGTTGAAATGGAATTGTTTTGAAGACATTGTTCCTCTTCATTCAAACAGTCCCCTAACCAAACCGAAATGTTAATCTGTCATTCCTAACTGATCCTTAACAAAAGCCCTAGACCACTGCTTACAAAAGGAATGTAGTTTATTACAGTTGTTGCACTCCAAATGAATATTGATTTCAATCTCAGAATGCTATGAAAGGACTTGCATCAATTACACAGTACATCAGAGTCATAATGCAAGTTACCTAGTTCCAAGGATGCACAGAGCAAATCAATCATTCACTTTCACACACCTCTGAGAGACACCCAGTCACCAAGAGTTTCCTTTATATAAACCTTAAAACAAACCATGCAGTGCAAAGAGTTCTAGAACGGGGAAAGTCCACAACTCAAAAAAGCAAAGGCTACTTGTCAGAGAACTGTTATAATTGTTCCTTTTCAAACAGTCTCGTGTTAATACAAATACAAATGAGGGGGGGAGATGGAGCCCTTAATGACATTATGAGGGAAGGTTCTCCCTTATATTATTTATTTATTCAATGGAAAATTATTGGGCTATTGAGATAAAGCAACTAGAAGACAATGACTTTCCTTTCATCACTAATTAAAATGCTGATTGCCTGTTGAGTGAGACATGCAGTTATGGTCAGACACCAAGTTCCATTGTGTGGTAACAGCTTGGGCCAACCTTACAACCAGTGAGGTGGTCTCAGAGCAAAATAAACAAATACTTTACTGCTGAAACTACACACACTTCCATTCAGTAAAACACGTTTTTTTTTTTTGTTTTTTTTTTTTTTGTTTTTTTTTTACAAACACAGTTGAAGTAATTCTGCAACTTACAATTAAGATAAGGACAACTTATGTGCTATAATAGATAAACAATCAGACAGATTCTATGAGCAGACTGCCAGAGTCATATGACATATAAGCCCAGGGGAGAAAATACATTTGTACAAGTTCCTATTTTATTGTGTTACAAAATTATTGTACTAGCTACCCAGAGGCTGCAATGTAAATCTCAAAGAAATGCTGCTTTTTTAACTTCCTATGGATAGTTTTTTAACATGCAATTTTTCTTCAAGAAAATAAGGAATACCTACAATTAATTGTGAAGAAATTTCCTTTTTTTTGTAACATGTTGAAGTCAATGCTCTGTATTTTATTAACAAAAATCATGGTTTCCCCAATAATACAGAAATAATCATCACTTTTCAAAATGGAAAAAGCATAATTTCCTCGTACTTGCAACTCATTCATGTTGTAGAAAATCAATTGGAACCATAAAGTTCACCTAGAAAGGTGAAAATCTTCTTAAACCTATGATATTTGTCATCAGTAAATTGATCCCTTGAAAAGACTTTATTTCTTATCAAATACTCATTGGAGAACAATGCTATTCCACAGATAATGTCAATGATCAAGTCCTCTTTCCCCAAGACCATCAAGTTTATTAATTTAAAAGAAAAAATGCATTTTAATAACCTGAGATTTCATGTTCCAGATGATCATTTCAGAGATTTTTTTCCTATACTATATAAGGAGAGTTGAATTGTTATAGATAATTGTTTATAAAGGTTTCATATTTTAGTTGGTCAGTATTTAAAAACTAATTTGTAGATAAGCATCCAATCTAGGTAATATTTGTTTTATTGAGATATAAGGAGATAGAATACAATTAATTGAAATTATGAAATTTTGGTAGGAAAACCAGATGTATATTTTCCAAAATGGCTACTACAAATCTCTCCATCTTATAATTTAAATCTTAACCATTTTTATAAAGATCAATATTTTATCAATTTTAATAAATATTAGTATCTTAGCTTCATTAGGTCTTATCTGTATATGTATATGTAAAAAGTTTTAGTTTCTCAATAGAAATATTATTAAATATATATTTAATATAAAACTAGAGAAAACATTTCCTTTATTCAAAATCTATTGTTATAATCATGCTCCAAATTTGAAAGCATAGAGAAGAACTATGACAGTTTGATTCCTTGAACATAGAATCTTATGTCAATTTATTTTTTTAATAATAGTTTTTATTTACCAGATATTTGCATGGGTAATTTTACAACATTGATAATTGTTAAACCATTTATTCCAATTTTTCCCTCCTCCCCCCCCCAGATGGCAGGTCGACCAATACATGTTAAATATGTTAGAGTACAAATTAAATACAATATATGTATACATGACCAAACAGTAGTTTTGCTAAACAAAAAGAATCGGGCTTTAAAATAGTGTACATTTAGCCTGTGAAGGAAATCAAAAATGCAGGCAGACAAAATTAGAGGGATTGGAAATTCTATGTAGTGGTTCATAGTCATCTCACAGAGTTCTTTCGCTGAGTGTAACTCATTCAGTTCATTACTGCTCTATTGGAACTGATTTGGTTCATCTCATTGTTGGAGAGGGCCATGTCCATCAGAAATGATCATCATATAGTATTGTTGTTGAAGTATATAATAATCTCCTGGTCCTGCTCATTTCACTCAGCATCAGTTCATGTAAGTCTCTCCAGGCCTTTCTGAAATCATCCTGTTGATCATTTCTTACAGAACAATAATATTCCATAATATTTATATACCACAATTTATTCAGCCAATCTCCAATTGATGGGCATCCACATAGTTTCCAGTTTCTGGCCACCACAAAGAGGGCTGCCACAAACATTCTTGCACATACAGGTCCCTTTCCCTTCTTTAAGATCTCTTTGGGATACAAACCCAGTAGCAACACTGCTGGATCAAAGGGTATGCACAGTTTGATAACTTTTTGAGCATAGTTCCAAATTGCTCTCCAGAATGGCTGGATGTATTCGCAGTTCCACCAACAATGTATCCGTGTCCCTGTTTTCCCACATCCCCTCCTACATTCTGCATTACCTTTCCCTGTCATTCTAGCCAATCTGACAGGTGTGTAGTGGTATCTCAGAGTTATCTTAATTTGCATTTCTCTGATTATTAATAATTTGGAGCATCTTTTCATATGACTAGAAATAGTTTCAATTTCTTTATCTGAGAATTGTCTGTTCATATCCTTTGACCATTTATCAATTGGAGAATGGTTTGATTTCTTATATATTAGAGTCAATTCTCTATATATTTTGGAAATTAGGCCTTTATCTGAACCTTTGACTGTAAAAATGTTTTCCCAGTTTATTGTTTCCCTTCTGCATTGATTTTGTTTGTACAAAAAAATTTTCAATTTGATATAATCAAAGCTTTCTATTTTGTGATCAATAATGATCTCTAGTTCTTCTTTGGTCATGAAGTCATTCCTCTTCCACAGGTCTGAGAGGTAAACTATCCTATGGTCCTCTAATTTATTTATAATCTCATTCTTTATTCCTAGGTCATGAACCCATTTTGACCTGACCTTGGTGTACGGTATTAAGTGTGGATCAATGCTTGGTTTCTGCCATATTAATTTCCAATTTTCCCAGCAATTTTTGTCAAACATTGAGTTCTTATCCCAAAGGCTGGGGTCCTTGGGTTTGTCAAGCACTAGGTTGTTAGAGTTATTAATTATTTTGTCCTTTGGGCCTAATCTATTCCACTGATCAACTAGTCTATTTCTTAGCCAATACCAAATGGTTTTGGTAACCGCTGCTTTATAATATAATTTTAGATCTGGTACAGCTAAGACACCTTCATTTGATTTTTTTTTCATTAATTCCCTTGAAATTCTTGACCTTTTGTTTTTCCATATGAACTTTGTTGTTATTTTTTCTAGGTCATTAAAATAGGTTGTTTTGTTTGTTTGTTTTTTATGTCAACTTCTTATGGCATCTTCATTCAGGCATTTTAGTGACTGTTAATTATAAGTACCTTTAAACAAATTCCAAAGTCTACTAACATATACATATATGTATGTATGTATGCATGTATATGGATATGCATATTAGGTTTTGTCTTGTGATTTCATCAGTATAGAGAACTCGGTGAAGTAACTTATTCTAGCAGCTGTTCTGGTCTTAAACAGTTGCCTGGAACCCACACAGGGTAACACAGTCAGTATGTGTCTGAAGTACATCATGAAACCATAATCTATTCTTTGATTAACTATACCACTTGATTGCTTCAATCAGCCTATCAATTAATCAAAAACACTTATTAAAAACTTACTCTCTGCCAGCTGCTGAGCTAGGTACTAGAAATACAAAGACAAAAATAAATCAGCTCCTCATCTTGAAAAGCTTACATTTCTATCAGGGGTAAAGATGTGAACACAGATAGGTCCCAGAAAACAGAGGGAAAGAGGGAGAACAAGTGATTTCTTTGCTATAGGGAACTCACAAATGAAGAAACCAGCTATTTTAATGCATTTTACCACTACCTCCAAAACTATGTTTTAAGATAATTTCCAGGTATTAAGTAACTTGCCCAGGGATACATAACCAGGTTGCTGTAAGGTCTTTCTGACTCTAAGGGAAGGTCACAATCCACTAATTGTCTCTCCTACAAAATATGTTTTAAAAAACAAATACAAGCTAATAGTTTGTGGGAAGAGATCTCTATCAGTAGGCTGTGCTTTAAAGGAACTTAAACATCATCATTTGTATATGCCTAATATAATATCTTCACTAACACTGTAAGGCCTTTGAAAAAAAAAGAACAGTTATTTTATATCCCAATGAGATTTCTCACAAAGTACTGAATACTCAATAAAACTGAACAGAGAATACTATCTTCAAACATATGATGAACAGTCCATTTTCTTGATCTTTCCTCCCACCTTTCTCTGGATTTTTGTACTACTTTAATTCACAATAGTCACATTCCATAATGTGTGACCATACTAAAACTGGATATATTGATATAAATTCTGAACAAATTTGACTTAAGAATGTAATAGGCAGCAAGATCATTTTCAGTGTCTGTTCAAATGTAACACTCCACAAGCCCCAGTTGAGAGCTCTTAAGGCCAGACTGTTCATAACATTGAAAGATGGCCCATAAACTGCTGACTCTTTTTTTGGTCAGTATGCTGCCTTTGCTACTTAGGGTGATTGTTAAGTAGTTTCAGGCTTTCTGATAGATCCATGGCTTACACACTCAATAAATTCTAGCATGAGTAAAATTCCCACCTGATATATCCTCATGTTCTCAAAATTATAAGGCATAGAATTTTGAAGTGATTTGTATTAAATATGTATACATAATTGCAATCAATGTCATAACAAAGGAATTAGATGATACTAAGTTTTCTTCCCATTTCCAAGCAAAATAAACTTCAACCATTACTTTCACCCCCACCCATAAGAAAATTGTAGACATGTTATATTAGACCCCTGAAATTTCCTCTTTTGAGAATTTTTTCCACTTGTATCAAGTGTGCTTTAAAAGGTCACAGTTGAGCCTTTAAGTTTCAAGTGTAAAACATTTACAGCTGTGCTTTCTTGTATGGCATAGGAGCATAGGAATATTTGACTATGAAAAGCAGGGTCTTTCCATATACTAGGCTTAAACATATACATTAAACATTAAACATTTATCTATCTCTTTGTTCCTTCCAATTTTTTATTTTTATTGACATTTTTAATCTTAATTTCTGAATGTATTCCTCATCCTGGATTCCCTACTCACCAAGTCATCCCTATATCAATTTTTTAAAATAATTCCTTGTAGATTTTAAAGAAGCTAGCTGGTTTTGATGAAATTTGATACACTGCTAGAGTATAGGAAATTGTTCCATATTTGGGTGATTAGTCATTTGAAAAGAAAAAGATCAATAATAGATATGTAATTTTTTTTAAAGATTTGAAACTTGGGACATGAAAAGTGACAATAGAGTTTTGTTAAGTTCATTAGTATGTTAACTTTTGGTTAAGTATCTAATTTCTCTAGCTCATAGTCACTTCATTTAAAAAATAAGAGGTTTGTAATAGACTATCTTTAATGTACTTTCCAGCTCTAAGTTTCTATGAATCTTTGAGATATCAACTTTGGCCAAGGGAAAGGGAAACTCCTGAAGACCCTTTCATATATGTAGTAACCCTCAAAGCCTGGGAAAAAGTTATTCTCATAAGCAAATTTCCATGATGATCAATTTGGTCAAGGATGAACTTTCTGCTCCAGAAAGCAGGCAAACAGTTTTTTCCTCTTATGGTTGATTCCCTCAGCAGGAAATTGCAAAAAGCCACATAAAATACATACAAGATGACACGAATGAATAGAACCCAATATCACAGGATGTGGGATTGGGAGGGAGAGAAGGTATGCTGATACCTTGATCCATCTTAAAATGCAAACCTGGAAGTATATCTGAACAATGTTGTTACTGTCATGACCCTCCAGAGACAATGTAAACTGTTTTGACAATCACTAGTATCAGTGGACTTCTGCTGCTATCTTTTCACATATCTGTAATAGTCCCTGGGGGCATAATTAATGACAGGCAGTGACTATCATCATGTGCCTGCTTAGTTGCTCCTCATATTGAGAGATTCTGTGCTGACATGAGGTGGGGAGATGAGAGTTAGGGGAAGGAAAGAAAGGAAGGATATCTGCTCCCTACTCATAGTTTCTATTGTACTTGTTGAGAGAACTCCAAAGTTCAAAGAAACTCTTATTCAAAAAGAAATATTTGTGATAAGAGATTAATATTCATTTAAATTGCAAGCTATAGACCTAGAAAGAATTGCCATAATATTCATGGTCAAGTTCTATTCTGAACCCACCACCCAATTTACTTTCAATGCTGAAAAATTTAGCTCAAAAATGAAAATAAGTTTCCAAGTCAACCATGAAAGTTGATCATAAGATTCTTTACAATGTAGAGTAGAAGAAAAAATATTTTATACAATTTGTCATTAACATGAAGAGCCATTTAGTGAAAATCCAAGTGACTTTAATGTTATATGTGCAAACTATGCATGTTAGAATGATGACTTTTAGTTTTTGGAATCAAAGGTATAATTTAAATGCCAATTTGAACATCTTGGTGATAAATAGTTAGTGATCCTTACAACCATTTTACTGTATAAATTCACAATCTGCCTAATTCTAAACCTTTCCATTTCATTTTTGAATATTGTTTTGGGAGAGAAATTTGTTGGGAGAAGGCAAGATAAATTAAAAGGGGATGCAGAGAGCAATTATTTCATAAGTACTTTAGTTTTTCTTCTATGTTTAGATTTTATTGATGTCTTTTTCATATTATAATTATTTCCAAATATACAACCTCTCTTTCTTAGTAAGCTTTCCCTTTTAACATTTTTTAATTATACATTCATAATGATGGCTCCACATTCATAATTTCCAATTTGTCCAACAAAAAGACACAAGTAAATTTCCTTATTTTTTATCTGAGTCTAAGGTTAGTCATTATAAATTCTATTGCATTCTATTTTTATTACTAATAATCATTTGAATTCAATAAAAATACAATAATTATATGCTGAACAACTCAAAATAAGTGAGATTGTTTCAAGATTAATGCTATTTTACCTCTATTTCTTCAACAAGTTACCTGGAAAATAATTATCCTAAGGCTAGAAACCTCCCTCTTCTAGACAAGGCATTTATACCCCTAAAAGACCTCCATCATATATATAACATACACACCCATACAAAAGCTGAAAACCAACATATTTTAAAAGAAAATGACTTTTTACTGAATAGTCAGTTACTATTACTGTAGGCATGAAGTATTTTTTTCTTTTGTGAACAACAGTTCTAGAAGGAATACTCTCTAAGATATGACTGGAAGTATGTGTGGGGGGACTCAGGTCAGATGAATCTAAGTAAAAAATCATCAAAGTCTATTTAGGAAATGGGTAGAGCTTATCAAAATTCAATATACTATTATTTGCTGAGCAGACTTGTTATCTCAGATCAGCAGGTAAGTTAGATCCTAGAATGGTTCCTCTATACAGAAAGAGAAATTCTGAAACAAATTTAAGGGAATATGCATGAGGGTTTAAGAGGGGTAAGGAGAAAGTGTTAATTTAGAAGAGATTTGTCGATAGTAGAGTTTATTCCTAGAGAGGACAGATTCTGAATAATTATAGTGGTTCCCATCTGTCATACAATCAATCTCCAGGTCACATGGGAGAAACTTCTCATCAATTCTACAATGTGAAGTGAAAAAAATCAAGTTATACCCCCAAAAAGTAAAATCAGCCTAAACAATTAGATTAGTGAATTTATTTCAAGCAAAAGAGTATGACAGCCATCAATGAAAATATCTAAAATTAATACCCTCTAGAGTTAAACTTTTCACATTGTGACATTCCCCATTAAGGTTTCGATATATTGTGGGTTGTCATAAGAAATTAAATGGGAATTTGGGGGGAGTTTTGCAGAAGTACAGATAACACACAAAAGCCAGCAAAGAGCACAAATCTATGACCAGATAATTACCGCAAACTTTACATTAAAAAAATTCAGACTTCTTCACTGATATAAAGGGAAGGCAGAAAAATTTTACTCACATCTTTCAGATGGATATGTGGAAAGATACCTCTAACACCTCACCCCTCACCCCCATGATGTGGATGGGATAACTGTGCATTTAAATGGAAAGGAAAGGTTGGTTTGTAGGAATTTATAACTTGTACTTTATTTCATGATTTGAAAGTTTGGTATGTCTCTAGTTATTAATAGGAAAATCCCTTAAAAAATCACTCAGAAATGTTACATACTCACTTTAGGTTATGGGTACCAAGGTAGAGGAAAGTACAAAAATGTTTGTCATTAGAAACCTTATGTAAGGTGAATCTGGGATGAAAGAAGGGATGTTAATACTAAAAGCATTAAGGGAAGTGAGGGGTTTAAAACATGAAGATACAGGATACCAAGAATCAGTCCAAGTCTCAGGTCTGTAGATTCCCTGTGGAGTCAGATGCAGAATCTACACAAGCTGTCTGGTGATTTTATATAAGAGTTTTTTGTTCTTAAGGTCCAGGTCACAAGAAGTTAAGCACTAAGGGTAAGTCAGTAGTATAAATGGACAGAAAACCTTGGTCATCATGAAGCTGAGTAGAAGTATAAGAAAGAAAGTTCAAAGATCATGGACAATCAATAGGGGAATCAATAAAGGAGCACTAGAATTTGGGACTTAAGGGTTATTGCAACAAAGCTCTCTGAAGCCCATAGTTCTAACAATTCGAACAAGCCTTTGGCTTTAAAGATTTCTTACAGACTTTTAGACTAAAACCTCTAGCAGAGGCACCTTTTGGGATGAATGGTATAATCTAGAGACTTCTGAATGCCCTTGGAACCAAGAACCCAGTCTCATCTTCACTACCACTAACACTGAACAAGGACTGGGCAATGTGTTACATACAAGAATTCTGACAGTATAGGGTTTGAGGATCCCTGAACCCAAAGGAGCTGATTCTGTATTAGATAATTGCAGAGTAATCAGAAACCTCTATATATACAATACTGATTTCAGCAGAATTATATTATAGCATGGGGGGGTGGGGTAGAGAGAAAACTCTTCTATTTTTGAAGGTTACCTTTTAATAGAATCTGCTGCTTTAATAGAATCAAATCACCAATTTCCAAAAATGATTCCATACATTGAATATGCTATACTAGAATTTGCCCTTTAAAAATAAAAAAAAAATCTTATGAAAATCTCTTCATATTTTTTTCTCCAATGAAATGAATCGTAATTTTAAATCTTTTTTTTCAGCAGCTATAAAGCTTAGTCTTAGCTTACTTGGATTTCTTTTAAACTGGAATAACATTGAAGGCAAAAACTCATGATAGTGCTGCCACCCTTTCTGAAAGCTTCATTTAGACCACAGTCAGTAGATCTCTTCATGGACACCAGGGAATCTTAAGCAGTCTCTATTTGATTGTGCTTGCCTAAGGCATTAAAGTTCAACCCACCATGTCGCACCTCAATAACTCGCCACAGACTAGAAAATTCCTACAGTCGGTTTCCCCAAGGGATTTGTTAAGTTTCACATGCATTTAGTTGTGCAGTTGGCCTGCTCAAATTGATAAACTTGTAGCTACTGCTTTCTGCTCTGCTAGGTTATTGCATTCTTTCTTTTTTTAATTTAATTTAATTTATCACCATATGAATAATATATATATTTCAAAAGAGGATGCTATTATGCTTTAGTAATGCCCATTCATATTTAAATATAATAAAATGTATTTACATTCGTGACTCTAAGAAGGAACGTTTTGTGGACATAGGTAAATGTTATTGCCTGCTCCCAAAAAGTACCTACATAAGTGGATAGGGTAGTGGACCTAGAGTCAAAGTCAGAAATATCTGGGAATAATATGGACTTAGACACCTATTAGCTATGTGACTCTTTGCACATCCCTGAATTTCCTCGTCTGCCTCAATTTCCTCATCTGTAAAATTGAAGTTATAACAGCACCCCCTTATGAGGATTAAATGAAATAATATTTGTAAGGTGCTTAGCATAGTTTCTGGCACACAGTAAGTGCATCAAAAATGCTTATTTCCTTCCTGTTTCTTCCCTGAAATTACCTTGCTTATTTTTTATATATTCTGTGTAACCTTATCTGATCTAATCCATTATAGGTTCATTCTCATGCTATAATTGTGACTTTCCTTTATTGGACAACATGGATAGTTTCCTTGGCAACACAATTCATTATTATTTTAATTGTTTTTCTGCTATCTCTGAAAGTCTCCATAACTGAAGTGTCCCCTTTTAAGTTCTACTCTCTGCCTTTTGTTCTTTTTGATCTCATATACTTTTCTGCAAATGTAATGTTTATACCTCTGGCCTTTTAATTCTTTACCACTTTACCTTTCTTCTCTGATTCTCACTGTTAAAAATAAAACTGCACTCATTAAGGTCATGAAAAATTTCCTCCTGGGCAACAGTGACCTTTTCTCTCTTCTAATCTTTCAGGACCTTTCCATCATCTTTGACTTTGCTGACTACCCACATTCCTCACCACTATTTCTGAGTCAGTTTTGCACACTCTGCTATTAAATCTCTTAGAGTTCTCTAAGTATTCAATGTTTCCTTGCAAGATGTTTCACTTAGCTTTTAATTGTGCAATTCCACTTGCCTAAGTCCTTCTATTTCTACCTTCCTTCCTCAAAATACAATAAGTACACTTCTAAAAACAATACTCTATCCATAATACAAAGCTACCCAAATATTTTGCTCTCTCTAATTTTACATAGACTTAAATGAATCCATTCGCCATTGATACTTCATTGATGCAATTGTAATTCATTCAAATTCTCTCATTCTGTATGATATCCAGGTCTTTCTATATGTTTTCCATACAGAATTTACCTAACATGCTAGAAGCCTTCTGTTAGCTCTTTTAATATCTAATGGATACTGTGTCCTATAATATTTCATGCATGATGCCCATCTGTTAATATTCTTTCTTACTCCATGAACTATTCATTTAATCTTGAAGTCATAATATTCTTGAAATTTTTATGTCACTTCATCAGTCCAGGTCACCATTGGATATGTGCTAGCTGTGTGACCTTGAGCAAGTCACTTAGCCCTGTTTGCCTCAGTTTCTTGTTTTGTAAAATGAGCTGGAGAAATAGATGACAAACCTCTCTATTATCTTTTTCAACAAAGTTCCGCATGGGGTCATGCAAAGTAGAACACAATTGGAAAAGGACAGAATAATAAACCATCTACATGTACCATGTGTCTTTGGGAGCCTACAAAATTTTGATGCTTAAGTATCTGCAGTAATCCATGATTTACAACACTATGGGACCAATGGGAGAACAGTGTTATCTAAGACATGGGCTTCTGCATTGGTAAAAAGTGCCTCAACCCAAAGAAAATCTTTTCCTGAACTATGCTTTCTGGATATGATGTGGATCAGTACTACAAAAAGCCTATGTTTAAGGTGGATATTGAGCAGAAATTACACATTTAAAATAATTATCAATTAAACTATTTTAATAGATGCAAGTGTTAGCAGCTACTATCCCTCTGCTGTCATTTCAATATCATCAGTCAAAAACAAAGTATCTAGAATTTATGGATTATAGTTTTATGTTTTATTGATCATCTTAGAAAAAAATATTACCTAGTGGCCAACTATCTTAGATTAACTTTTCCAACTTAACTAGATTGAACCTCAAATGATAGATGGTATATTCCTGCCTGGGTAATCTTTAAATTGTTTTAAGTAGATTACCAGAGTTTACATCCAACTGGCATACTCAGTGAAAAATCTGAGTCATCACCTTACAAAAATGAGTCAATAAAGTAGTACTTTTGAGAAGAAATTATATATCATATAATGTAAGAGTTTCCTGAGGAATAATAAAAATCAGGAAGAAAATGGACAATGTTGTCATCTAAGGACAGCAAAATCATCATTTTAAAGATGAAAAAATTGAGACATAGCAAGACTTGAGCTCAAAGTCTATGGACAGATACTTAATCTCCTATGACTCTAAGCAAATTGATTAACCTCTATTTACCTTGATTTTCTCTATTGTAAAATGGAGGGGTGAGGGGGAACAGACCCTACCTCCCAGGATCATTGTCAGGATCAAAGGTGATAATATTTATAAACTACTTAGCATGCAATTTGGCTATGTAAATGGAATTATATAAATGGTAGTTATTATTATTCAGTGATTTTTGCAAGGTTATACAGATATTAAGTAGACCTTATAACTTCATATCCAAGAATCCTGATACTATATCATGCTTTGTCCTATTCTCATTTTTTTCCTTTTGTAATAGGGAACCATGGAAATGTCAAATCAATATGATAAAAGTGTTTTTAATGAAAATTAATCTGGCTGTTATGTGTGGAGATTAGGGAAACCAGTAAGGAGGCTATTCCAAACATCCGATTACAATATAAGGACAACCTGGATTAGGTTACTGGCAACAGAAACAAAAAGGAAAGGACAAATACAAGAGAAAATTCAAGAGAAGAAGTAATGGGACTTGGTAAATTATCAAATAAATTGAATGACATGAAGAATTCTAAGTACCCCAAAATTCAAGCCTTAAGTGACCAAGGAAATAGTGGTGACATTGGAGGGGGAAATGCCATATCAAAAATGGGAGTTGACTTGAGAAGGGCATAGATTAATTGTTCAATCAACAAACCTTTATTAAGCACATATTGTGTTCCAGGTACTATATTAAGCTGTTGGGAAGGAAGGAAGGAAAGAAGGAAGGAAAAAAGGAAAAGGAAAAAAGAAAGGAGGGGGGGAAAGAGGATGGGAAAGAAGAGGGAAGAAAGGAAAGGAGGGAAAAAGAAAGAAAGAATTCTTGACTTTAAGAAACCTCAAGAGTGATATAAATTTTAAATAAAGATACATATGGAACAAGATACACATGGAATAGATAGAAAGTAACCGAAGAGAGGAAGGCTCTAGAGAAATTATGAGCTCAAATTTTGGATGTATTCATTCCATTTAGCATGATGGTTGGACATCCAATTGAAAAAGTTCAATAAAAAGCTGAAGACATAGGATTGAAATTCTGATGTATTCTGTGTAATTCTATGTAAAGAATTTTGCTTAGAATTCATTAGCATATAATTGATTGCTAAAGCTTTGATTCTGGATAAGACTTTAGAAAGGTCTCTTATCTTCTGATACATCACAGCTCATATCCATTACAAGAATATAAACCCACATTCAGCTTGCCTGTTTCCATCTGTTTTCATTCATGCTATTAGTCCTTTGCAGAATGCCTTCTCCCACATTAATGCAATTACTTCCTGTTTTCAAAAGTTTTTCATAAGATTTACATCACATATTACAATCTTCTCTAACTCCACCTGATTCCAATCTCCCAATCACACCAGCAACCCTGCAGTACTTCTCTCCCATGAACCCTTGTGTATCTCTATCCAACCCTAATTGGTTATGTCTCTACTTTTATGTTTACATTATTGGTTTTACTGGTATACTGATTTGTATTTGTTCCTTCAGATTATAAATTCCATATGGAAGAAGAATGCAAACTCTTTCCATTGTTATGTGCTTTATGACAATTTTGCTCTGCACAAGTAATGTTTTAAATGGATCCTATAATCTAAAGTATATAAAGGTTACATAGCTTAGTGAAAGGCTTAAATGGGTTGACCTAGGACCAAGTTCTGTCTCCAACACATATTTACTATTGGATCATGAGCAAATCATTTGAACTTTCAGGGTCAACAAGATACGCTTTAAGACTCCAAATTACAGATAAATTAGTAATACACTTTTTTGGAGAAAGTTTTCACAATGAGTTTCCTAAACTGATGAAATGATAGATGTGAAGAATAAAAAAATATGAATATCCATATATGTAAATGAATTTTTATATATACTGTGGGACCAGCCATGAACCATTACAGGTTTTTTGGGCCTTCACATATTACTATAACCCTGGGAATGTGCTCAACACTTAACTCTCAACAACCCTAGACTAAGTTACTCTTGAAGCATTTTTAGCTCAAGTCATATATGTACTATGGTTAATCTTTTCCCTAGACAAAGGAAGCAAGTTTAGCATTTCCTCCCAAATGTGTATAAAAATTCACATAAATGTCTTTCATAATCCTAGGGATCAGAAAATTCCTGAATCCAGGAGAACTGTGTGATGTAATTCTTACTGCTTAGAACATGCTAATTTCTATTTCTATATATTCTTCAATAAAATATACACCAGCAACATATGCTCCATTTTATCCAAACATAGAAATCCTTTGAACTATATCAATCCAAAAGAACATATATCCTCCGTTTTGATTTTACATATAACGTGTATATAAAATCTAAAAATGAAAATTATTCTATAATCAAAAGCTTATATATAATTCCTATTTTCCTTTTCTTATTTCATATTATCCCTCTTTATATACATTACATTTTAGCAATCATTACTGCAATTTATCCTACTCTTCCCCATTTCTTTTTCTATCCTGGTATGGATTCTACCATATACCAATCTCCAAATTTTGAAATCCCATTTTTTTCAAGATCTAAATAAGATACAGCCTCCCCTAGGAAACCTCACCTTAATCTTCCTTTATTCACTCTCAACACCATTGACCTAGTGAAAGTGGCATTTCTTAAATCAGAGAACACTTTTTCAGATCTCTAGGCCGTACTTCTCACAGTTACTTATGTCAACAAGTTAAGCCCTAGGAATACAAAAAAAGACAGAAATACCCAGCCCTTCAAAGAACTCCTATTCTAATGGGGAAGAAAACATGGAACTATGTACGTACAAGGTAAATACATTACTGAGCAAACTCAAAATAATCTCAGAGAGAAGGAACTGGCATTGAGGAAGATCTTTTTGTAGAAGGTAGGATTTGAACTAAATCTTGAAAGAAATCAAAAAAGTCAGGAGATGGAAGTGATAAAAAGAAAGCATTTTAGATATGGAGAAAATAAAGCAAATGAAAAGACATAGAATATCAATGCAAGGAATAGAAAGACCAAGGGCACTGGAAAAGCATAAGAAGCCTCAAAAGATAGGAAGGGACCAAGTAGAGAATGGTTTAAAAGTCAGAGGAATTTATATTTGTTTCTGAAAATAAGAGGGAACCAGTGTACTATAGTAAGTAAGAAAGGTGACATAGCTAGTTCTGAACATTAAAAATAGGTCTTTAGTAGCTAAATGAAGAACAGACTGGGATGATAAAAACTTGAGAGAAATGTCTTATGTTCAATCTCCTGACTAAATGTAAGCTCCTTGAGGACAAGCCTTGTTTCTTTCTTATCTCACCTTTACACATCCAGCACTAAGTCCAGTGCTCCATAAGTAGTCCTTGCTTAATGATTGCTGAATTAAAGGTTTTTTTAATTTTTCAAATTTATTTCAAATAGTCTTCAAAAAGTCTTTTATTTTTCAAAATGGACAAAAGACTGCTTTATTGGAAAGGATGTAAAGAAGGAAAAAAATTGTCTTTTACCATTAAGTACAAGAACTAAAAACCAGAAAAAAGCAAACTATTTGTATCCCCACAGTCTAAGTATGTTATTTTAACTTGCTGACTACATTCTATGTCATGATTTTTTTTGTCCTGGGGGTGAGCAGAAAAGGTCACTTTCTCAATTTATTGTAAGTTTTTCCCAAAGGCAAAAAGTGGGGATAGGGAATTATTGTATTTATTTTAGGATATGCCCCATATAATTAAAATAATAACCAGTCTTTTAACTGCTTTTAAAAATGCATTCCTAAGGAATAATTTGGATATATCATTAATTTAAAAATGAAATCCTATACAACTTCATTCATAAAATAATACCATTTATTTCACATAGGTCATATTCAACCAAGAGACTCTTAAGTGCTTAAAACCTTAATAGCTCTAGGCTGAGAGGTAAAACCAAATATAAATATATAAAGGAGTCAGAATAGTAAACAATATAAATGCACCAACTTGCAGTCTCTATCATAGATAGATTTTTCTTTTTGTTTTCCAGGTCTATCTTTAAGCCTGCAAGAATTTCTGACTGATTTTTTTTTCACTGAAGTTATCCTATCTTTTCCATAACTTCTTTTCTTAACTGTTCGTTAAACAGGATATAAATTTGACACATTCAGTAGTCAATCCTCAATTATCCAAACAAAGAGAGGGGAGCAGCGATGTGGAATGATAATCCAAAAACTATTGAACAGTTTTTCTTTAGACTGTGTCTTAGTAACATGTATTTTCACATGGGCATCCAATATTTTCTGGGAACTCACAATTGTTCCAGTAATGAAATCATATCGAAAAGGAATAACTATCCAGAACCATCATTCTTGCTTCTTAAAACAATTCTGCAAAATATTAACACAGAGCTTGGGCTTTTTCTTATACATGCTGGTTCACACCTTCCCTGGGGCCAGGAGGTAATTAATTTGGCTTAAATGTCCTTCCCTTCCAACTCCTGCTGAGTTATAATAAATTGAGATCCTATTTATGTAAACAAAGTACTTAATTAAAGAGAATCACTGATAAAAGTAATAAGAATTTGAAAGGAACATTTGATCCACCATTTTAATAATAAGTACCTGTGGAGTTAGGAAGACAAATCTGAAAAAGGTCAACACCTTTCATTTTAGGATGCTTTGATTTATTTTTAGCCAGTGGAGGCAGTGTGATGGATGGAAAGCTAGACTTAGAGTCAGGAACACTTGCTTTCAAGTCCTGCCTCTTACATATACTGATTATGTGACCACAACACTTGGCTAAGACAAGTCTCTAAGACCAAATTGCAAAGAAGATATCCAATATCATTAGTAGAAGGATTTTCTCACAAAGGGATCTCCCTATACCAGTGAAAGCAAAGGTCCATTGCCCTTTTCTCTATTTTTAAACCACTTAATCTTCACTTTAAAATAAAGTCAAGTTAAAGTAACATTAGTTGAACAAGAATGATCAACTTATACTGGAGAACAAAAGGTATAATGCTTCTAATTGAAACTAATTTCAGCCACTTAAGTAGAAGATATTTCATTGTTAATGGGTATTTTAAACATCCAGGATGGAACATAAACTACTCTCTCTCCAAGGCTATTAATGACCTTGTTGCCAAATTCAGTGACCTTTTTCTTTCTCCTCATTCTCTTTGATCTCTCTGCTATATTTGAAACTATTGGCCATTTTCTCTTTCTTGAAATTCTCTTCTCCCTTCCCCTTCCTGATAATACATTATCCTTGTACCTCTAACCTCTCTCACAGACTGCTCCTTCCCTGACTTTTCTTTTCCCTGTCTACAGGTATTCCCCAATATTCAGACAGATCATCCATTACCTCTATTTTAACTCCCATCTTTAAGCTGGTGATTCTGTCATCCACAATCTTAACTTTTTATTTAAGTATAGACTCATATCTTCATGTGCCTAATAGATAATTTAATGATGCATCTGGTCATTACCATAAATTCAACACATATAAAATAGAATTCTTCATTTCTTTCAAAACCTCTGAAATTTCCTTGTCATTCTCAATAGTATGGCCATTTTCTCAGTCATACATGGTCAAAAACTTTGGATTTTTTTTTCACTTTTTCCTCTTTTTTGCCTCCCTCCACATCCAATTCATCACGAAGTATTAGACATTATTCCTTAGAAATGTAACTCCTATTTAATCTTTTCCACTCTATTCTCACTGTAGGCCTCATCACTTTTTTCCCTCTTAAATTAATATAATAGACTCCCAATTAATCTTGCTGATGTAAGACTCTCCCTCTATCTTGTGAAACTAATAGTCCAAAAACATTTCTTTTTCATCATGTTATGTTATTCTTCCCCAGTTCAAACTCTTTTAATGATTCTATTTACTAATATTTAGGAACTAAAAGCCTCCAGCCTAACTTTCATGACCATCCACAATCTGATTTAGGCTGTCTAGCCAACCCTATTTTCCACTTCTCCTTTAAGATTCATCCTTCTTTTTGGTCAAATTCACTTTCTCCTTGTCCCATAAAGGTAAAATGCTTGTTTCTGCATCTGTGCTTCCACTTAATCTCTGGCTAGGCAGATACTCACCTTTCTGTAAGACCTAACTTAGGTTTTACCTTTTCCATGAAGGCTTTTCTAACTTCTAAAATCCCAAATGTTCAAATGGACCATTTGTGCCTGACTTGTAGTAGAGCATTTCAAACTTACAGCATTCTGATATTCAGAACTGGATTCTAGCATATTGATGTTATTTCGGTCCTCTTTGAGAAAGAAGGACAATACCCACATAAGTAAATCTATATTAAGTGTATATGTATTATCCTTCTTGGTTACTGCAATAATTTATCAAAAAACATTTTAATTAATCAAAGCCCTTTACATGTAGGTTTAATTCTGATCTCTAAGATGTATAAAATACTTTTTTTCAACCTAAATGTGGGCAATACCTCCACAGATAAGAGTTGGATTAGGTATTTAAAAAGGATACAGCCTTCTGACTCAGAAATCTGTAATTCTGTGGAGGAAAGCATAATTTATTTTTTAATAACATTGGAGAGTCATTATTTGTTATGTTAAGAAGAACATGGTGTAATAATTAGAAATACATTCCAATTACTTTTAAGCAAAAAGGGCTTCTGGAATAATGTAAAGGAAATCTATATTACTGATATCTTTGAAAGAGAGCCAAAGAAAATTATTTTCTTAGTTACCTTCTTAAATATGAACATGGATTTTTGGAAATGACCTGATTTTTTAAAAATCCTATTAGATTATTAAAGATCTTCTATTCAGTCCTGATGGTTTGAATATTAACATTCACTAACTTAAAGAATCATAAAATTAAAGAATTTTTAAAACAGAAGTCATTTAGTCAAATCTTTCTGATTTATAGATTATCAAACTGAAAATGACTTAACCAACGTCATACAGCTCAACATTTGCTGCTTGCTTTAGGTCAGTATTTGTAAAATGAAATAAATAAGATTAAATTTGTATTTCTCTTTGAACTACCTGTATGCAACATAAACTGATAAAATGCCTGTAGGCAGACATTGTGGTTGAATAATGAATAATGAAAAATGAATAAAACAGTTATAACCAAAACCAATTCACATACAACTAGATATCAATTAACTTAATATATTATAATTGCTTACTATAGATTTATTAAAAATCAATTAATTAATAAATAGACTCTGTGCTATGCAATAATGATATAAAGAAAAAGTCCCTGCCCTCAAAGACCTTACATTTTGAGGAAAAAAAAACATGAATGTAGACAGGTATATAGAAGATACATACAACGTGGATAGAATGAAACTATCAGAGAAGATACTAGTAGCCGAAGGGGGGAGGGAATGGAAGGACTGGAAAAGTCTGCTGCAGAAGGTAGAATTTGATTTGAGTTTTGACAGATGCCATAGAGCATTATAAGCTTAGTGAACAACCAATATAAAGGCTTCTTAGAAGCTAATATTGTTCCTAGAAGTAAAAAGATGTTACAGCTTACTGACTAAAGGGAGGAGGAATGACATGATCTCACCTGAGCTTTAAGAAAATCACATTGGCAACTATATGGAAGATGAATTGACATGAGGAGAAACTTCTGGTAGGGAGATAAATTAGAATGCTATTATAATAATAGCCCAGGTCTGATGAAATCATGGCTTGAATGGGACTGTGGCTGTGTGAGGGAGGGTGAAGATGCTGTGCAATGAGGTAATTCAGGCCAATTCCATTAGATTTGCAATGGAGAGAGTCATCTGAAAACAGAAAAAGGCTGTGGGAACTAAATGTAGATCACCTTTTTTCTTTCTGTTTGCTTTTTTTCTTTCTCATTATTTTCCTTTTTGATCTGATTTCTTATGCAGCATGATAATTGTGAAAATATACATTGAAGAATTGAATTGCACATGTTTACTCTATTTGGATCACCTGTAGTCTAGAAGAATGAGGGAAGGGAAGGAGAAAAATTTGGAACACAAGTTTTTTCAAGGGTAAAAATTGAAAACTATCTTTGCATATATTTTGAAAATAAAAATTAAAAGTAAATAAATAACAGAATGATGATGGGGTGATGGAAATGACAAGATTTTCTGGATATGTAAATTGAAAGAAAATGAGGAGTTAGGACTATGAATCTAAAAAGTATAATGATACCTCCATCAATGTTGGGCAAGTTTTGGAGCAGTCTAAATCTTGGAAAAAATTCAGCCCTCCTTGGAACTTCCTTATTATTACTGAAAGATCATGAAGATAATGAAATGGACCTTGAAGTTCATCTAGTCCAAACTGTACTTGATCAGAATATCCCTGAGAAGTGATCATCTAATATCCATATGGGGATATCAAATGACAGGAACTCATTGCCAATTTCTCAATTAAGGACTGAATCAGATAGCTGTTAAATCTCTTTCAGTTCTAAAATCTATGATTCCTGCCCCTTGTCCTCTTCTCCACATCACTTTTGGAGAGCTCTATTAGTATAATAAGTTTTACCTTATATTGTGCCAAAATCTTCTTCTCTGCAACTTCACTAAATATGTCAAGTTGGCCCTCTATGGTAAAGAACAACCCATCTAATTATACTTTCACCGAAGAGTCCCAAAAGTACTGTAAGACAGCTATTTTGCTCCCCTCATACCTTTTCTTCTCCATATAATCACCACTTCCTTGAACCAGACCTGAGAAAGTACAATCATGACTTCCTCTGCCACCTTGGTAACTTGCTTTCAGATGCTCTCCAATGGTTCAGGATCACACAGATCACTTAATCACCCTTCTTTGGATCTGGGTCATCAGGTAGTTTGGATGTACATATATGTTATATCACCTAGAATGGATCTCTATATTTTCCAGCAAAAATATTGTAAGATATTTTGTCAAGTACCTTGCTGTAATTCAGGTATACTGTATCTATGACATTCCTGAAATCTACCAGACTATCAACCTTGACAAAAAGAAACTGATCAAATTTAAGATAAAATCAGAAGAAAGTACAAAGACAATCTACAAAAGAATTGCATATCCTCTCTTAAAATAGGTCGATATGACCACTGATAGTGTGTTCATGATAGAGGGTAGAACAAATAGGTTAGAAAATATGGCTCAGAATTAATAAATGAGAGACCAATAAGCTAACAGATCCAATAGAAATCTCATGCTTATTTATCATTAATTTTTAAACTGTTTTTTTTACAACAGATAAGCTTTCTTTTTCTCTTCCTTCCACCCCTAATACATAGAAAATATTCATGTATCAATTATGCATAGTCAAACAAAAAAAATCCACAATTGTCATGCTCAAAAATGTATGTCAGTCCAAAGCAGAGGGCATGACAGCTACTGAATAGCATCATTACCGATGAAACAGACATGGAAAACGACTGATTCTGTAAGAACAACTTCTGAATATTATATGTCTATGTATACAGTTGAACCACTAGCAAGTTAAAGCAAAGATGAAAATAAGACAAAGTTACAAAAGTAGCTTACATTGTATAGTACTTTAATGTTTGTAAATGGACTTCTTGAATCAAAGAATAACAGAATATCAGAATTGCAATGGATTCCAAGAATATAATTCATAAGTGAACAAAAATCTTTGTAAAATAGCAACATTAAGTTGATGTTTGAAACCTTTTGCTTAATTTATTTTGTTTTTGAAGACTTCAAAGGCTTTGTTCTCCTACCTCTCTTTTTTCATGACTGACTTTAAATAGCTGCCAGAATGACTATGCCAATGCATAGATTAAACAATGTCCCTATTCTGCTCAAAACCTTTCTATGTCTTTCCACTGCCTATTTAATAACATTAAAACTACTAAACCTTGCTTTTAAAGTTCTCCACAATCCTGGCTGTATGTCATTCTACACCCCTTTATGCACTTCATATTTCAGCCAAACCAAGCTTCTATCTTCTTCATGATTGATTTTTATTAATCATTCTTCTAAGAGTTCTACTCCCTTTTGATTCTCAATTATTTACTAATCAAAATTCTCTTAAATCTCTTGCTTCTTTCTCCATATTTCACCCACTGAAGGATGGAGAGTCCTTTTTTAGCACTTTTGTGAGAAGATCAAGAAGAGGAAAGTTATAACATAACATGTAGTTTAATTCATTTTTGCATGCTGACTTTTTCAAGTCATGCAAAATCATTTGGCAGTGTTTCTTAGAAATCTAAGAAAAAAATGAGAAAAATATGTCCTGTCTATAAGATACTCTAATGACTTTTGTTGATGGTTGAATATCAAAATGTGAATAAGGATTCTGATACTTTCTACTATGCTTTAAGTTGTAAAATAATTAATTCAAATCCACAATGAATATTTTTAAAAATATAATGTATTAATGACTAGCCTGCACAGTCATCTATTGCTTTAAATATATTTATTACTTCCTATCTGTATTCATAATGTACATTTTGATATTATTAGTATAAGTCCCTGCTATTTACCTCCTAATTTCTTAAAGTCTTATTTCTATATTGCTTTCACAAGAGTTAAACTCAAAAGTCAATAACTAAATATATCAGGTGAACAAGTTTGGATAAAAATCTGCCTTTGAAAAAAGGAAAAATGAGGTATATTAGAAATTGTGTAACACCTAAAATAACAAAGAGAATACAAACCAAATGATATCAGTTATGTGGGAAAGAAGGCTAAAAATGGGAAAAGATGTCCTTGATACTTTATTTAAAAGGCACAGTGCAAGAAGTGGGGAAATTCTAGATGGTACTATCAGTAGTTGCTATATCAGACATAATATTGATCAAATTAGTGTTGTCTAGCTATTTTCAGTGACTGACCAGTCTGAAGTATGATTAAGATAGGTAATTGGCCTAAAATAATAAGTCAATCATTATTCATCTCCCTAGTCATTGACTGACTTTCTAATTTAAACAAGTTTAAACCTATTCAGGCAAATGATAGTACGTCCTTAAGCAAATAAAAATAGAGAAAATGTAAGTGAACCCCAATAATACCCAAGCACAAGAACCAGACTTCCTAGAAATATGTTACCTATTGTTAAGTAACTTCCCACTGTCAATGAAAAGTATGAATATATTTTTTCTTCTATGGACACTGAATTACCAAGAGTCAAATTCATTTCCCCTAGTTGCACTTTGCACATTTTTAAGTTCAGAAACTTCCTCATACAAAAGGGGTAAATAAAGCTACTTCTCTGGTAAATAAAATATGGTTATTGGCAAGTCCAAGTCATGTTAGGGATAGAAATATTCATTCTTCATTTTGCATAATACTCTCCCCCTATATGGCTCAAATAAGTAAGAAAAAATGTGATTTTTAGAATGTTTTTATATTCATGGATGAACAGCATTTGTCTATATCCATCTTTCTATGCTATCTATCCTCATATTGGAAACATTTGCATATAGGTACCTGAAGGGATCATTTTTTAAAATATTAGTTCAGTCCAAAGGGAGGAGATGTTTGCTAATGTTAAGCTAGCTACCTTTCTGACCTTCAACTTGTCATAATATATTGGGAAAAAAATCAAAGAAGGTCATATATGAAACAAGCTTAAAATCTCTGATTATCTACCATTAATCTCATTTTATACACATAATTCCAGCCTTTTAAACTAATGTTAATAGCTCATAAGGCCCAAAACACAAAATTTTCATTCCATATTCTGTAAATGTAATTGATATAATGAAAAATAATTTATAAATAAATAAATATGCCACAACTAAACTACTTTCATGGAATGTGAAGACTTGCCATCAATTTTATGAAAAAATTACATATTATTCAATTACACTTTGCAGAAAAGGAATCAACTAGTTTAAAGACAAATAAACATACATTCTAATGATAAAGAACATGGCCTAGGATTCAGCTATGTATCCTAGAGCTTAAAAGTTCTCATATATCTTTGGAAGTCATGGGGACAAAGGCCTGAAAAACAAATTTCTAGGCTATTTATACTCAGGGAAGATAAAATATAGGTTTCAAATATCTAGGTGATCTATAAAAATAGTGGAGTTATAATACATAGTTGATATTAATATTTAATAGTTTTGTAAGACTTATTTTTCTCATTTCTCTTTGTCTTTATAGCCACAATTGACTAGGACAAAAGTATGCCTCATTTTTGTCAATTAAGTCTTTTACCTTGTCCCATGCTAAGCAATTTGGGGTAATTACTTCAAAGTCCCATTTTCTCAACTGTACATTATAAATAATACGTTATTTCATTGATTAATATCTTACCAGATTGCAGTGAGACTCTAAGAGAAACACAACATTAACCAAAGGGAATAATCTTTTTTTCAATTCACCTCTCCATTGCCATCAGAAGTCAAGATTGTCAACTCAAGAAGAGAACCTAGATATAAGTATAGAATATAATTCTTGCCATCTCCCTAATTTCCTGGGGTCTTATGAAGACTGATGAGATAATATATGTAAATGTGAGATAATATATGCTTTTGAAGTCCTCAGGAGAAAGGTGTTATATAAATACAACATATTGTAATTCTTCTTATATCAATAACAGATCAGCTAGGAACCTGAAACCTAAGTATAAATCTTACAGAATAAAATACAAGTATATAGCTATTTTTGTTATTATATGATTTTAATCAATTAATCAATCAAGCATTTAAGTAAACAGAGTCAAGGTAAGTATGCTATTGGTAAAAAGGAGGGAAAGGTATACAATGAGGTCCAAGACCTAACAATTTAGTTGGACAGACAAAATGAACAATATAAGAAATGACTGAACAATTCTATGAAATCATGTAGTTTGATAGATTTGGAGAATTATAAGTTCTAGAACAGAAGTCTATTAAATCCATGAAGATTTCAAGGAAGCTGCCCTAGACAAAGGATAGGGAGATTGTTGATAAATAAGAATTGAATGAGGAAATAAGAAATGAATAAATAATTCCCATTTAAAGGAAAAAGAGAAATGAATGCATTAGAATGAAAAATGAGCTACTAAAAGGAAATCAGGATAGTGAGGAATTTTTTAACAATTCAAGTAGCAGGAGAAGTAGACCTGGATTAGCATGAGGATAATGAAAATAGAAATAAATTAATATAAGAGTTATTGAAGGAAAAAACATGTCCAGAACTTAGTGACTGAATACAGGAAGAGGATCAAAGAAAAAGCAACTTTTAAAAGAGACCTTAACTTATATTAATCTAGATCTTTCTCCATTCTTCATTCTAGTTAAGATCTTATTGAAATTATTTATAATTTTCCTTGGTTATCAAAGTTAGAAATGTATTAAGAGTTACGGTTTGGTTTCTTCCTATAATTTCTATAAAGTGAGGGGATTTTTCAGGTTTTGCTGAAACAAAAATGAACACATTAAATCTTATAATCTTTTGTAATCAGATTAGATAGAATCAGAGATGGAACATGAATGATCTTTGTTCACCTTTCTCTATCTAGCAAGATTTTGTCCATGAAGATCTCTTTCATCACAAGGCAGCTCTCAAGAACAATGCAGCAATCTTAAATTCCTAGATGTTTTAGATTCAGTACTTGGCTTTTGTGCCCTAGGGCACTAGCCCAACCAATTTTCTGCAATAACTAGGAATAATGATAATAATCTAATTTCTGGTAGAAAACTTATTTTGTAGCTTTGCCAGCAATTGCATATTTCCCATGTAATAAAAGATTACAACAAATTCTCATAAAAAAATACTTAAAATGAATAGGTCATCATAAGGAATCTACATTTTAGTCCATAGGTCAAAATATTTAGAGCTGAAAAAGGGCTTAAAAATTATCACTACCTCATTTTACACATCAGCAAGCTGAAGCCTAAAATAGTGAAATGATTTGTGCAATATTACACAGCTAGAAAATGTCATAGTTCTATAATTCAATAAACATTTGTTAAGTTCCTATTTTGTTGAGGACACTGTGTTGAGTGCCAGGAATTAAAAAACAAAACAAAAAAACAAAAAAAAAAAAAAAAAAAACAATGAAGGTGGGGGGAAAGCAATCTCTGCCCTCATGGAACTTATGATCTAATGAAGATTTATACTCTTTTCTGACTCCAATTACAATTCTCAGATTTTCTCGGTTTTGCTATTGTTTTTATCATGTGGAAATCCAATTAAATTCAACAAACATACCTTACAGAAATGCTATTTGCATTTGGAAAAAACTTTGGAAGAAATGCAACATCATCATCTGCTCTAAAATCTTATAAATCTAGCAAGGAATTATAACAGAGGTTGTCAAACTATGGCCACCGAGCCAGATGCAGCTGCTGAGGACGTTTATGCGGCCCCAGATTATGGCAAATGGACTGAGGGGCGGAGACATGTTTTGTTTTTACTATAGTCTGGCCCTCCAGCAGTCTGAAGGACAGTGAACTGGCCCCCTATTTAAAAAGTTTGAGGACCACTGAATTATAACATATATACCAATACGATATGAGTATATGTGATAGATTATCTACCAAGGTTTGGAAGGGTGGTAACTTGCAATGATGACAGAGATCAGTGATGAAATTATATGATTTAACATAAATAATTTATGTATGTTCTGCCATCATTTATGCACACAACTTATATAATGAATCATCACTAATACATGAAATGTCATTTATCTTCTCAGATTTTTTTTTTAAATATCATGTGGGTTTGACAATATATATTTTGGGAGAATTAAGAATCCTAATTAATTGGTAACATTAAGCCTATTCTTTGCAAATATTATAGAATTAAGATTTTGAAAGTTTGCAGACAATTTCAACAAATTAATTTCAGGTTAAATACTCAACAATACAGGCTCTTTGATTTATGCACTTGATTTAAAGTGCATAAATTATCTTACAGTTTAGAAATTATTCAAAGAAAAAAATTCAAATTATGAAATTCTGAAAAAATTACCAGATACATAGTTTGTTTTATCACTATAAGAATCTAAAGAATGAAGGAATGCTAAAGAGGTAAGGAAATATTTGGGAACATTGTCATTTCATAGTTTAAGTAACTTTTTAGCAAATACACTAGAATGTTTGCTATTTCCTTCTTCAGCTCATTTTACTAATGAATAGTAAATTCATTAATAGTGAGATTCGAAGACTCCCAGTTTGATATGCATTTGAGACCACTCAGGAAGATGAGTCCTCCTAAATCTAGGTCCAGCAATCTAGCCACTGGCTAACCTAGCTAACCACTATTCTCTCTGATGTGGGTTAAGATTCCTTTCTAATTCCCAGCCCCCATGAATCCCAATGGTAGATATCCAGGCTCTCCCAGCCCCCATCAGATCTGAGCTAACTTGGACTGTCTCAGCCCCCATTCTAATGATCTGCTCAGGTTTCCCCAACCCCCCACCCCCAGCACAAACAGTTCCTGATCTAAAAACCCATTGAATTCTATTCAAATTCTAACCCTGGCTGAAACCAGCCAGGAGCCAACCTGGAACTCCACCCATGGGCCCCTTTCAAGATTACCAAAAGCCTCCCCATTATAAAAAGGGGCAAAACTGGAGTCCACTCTTTGCAGGAGCCCCAAACATGGTATCCTTACACCGGCTATGTCAAGGGTTCCTGCCCACCCGGTGCCAGCCCTGGCCCTGGTATCTTCTACCTTCCAACCTTACTTTCAAACCCCACAATAGACTTTTTTATTAATCTAGGTTTTGGGGTCTATAAATTCCTTTACAGAGAACTCTTGCACTGCTACTAAATCTCATTTAACTCTGTATCCTTGCACTGAATCCAAGAGGGTTGCAGGAGATCTCTATTTGACTCCCTGTACCCCGAACCTGCCACTAGACCTCAATTAACCCTAATTTCATTTAGGTACTCCTTACCTAATTATCATCATCTCCATTACTTTTTTTCTATTTCATTCTGCTATAAGATATACTAAAGTCCTAATCTGATGTTTCATCTAGGTATGGAGTGATCTTGCATTTGTAAAGATTATGAGAATTGAGCACAAGTTCTCTTAGGACCTAAAAAGTGGGAAAGGCTTAAAGAATCTACTCAAGTACAACTTCGGTCTGTTGTATAAGTGTAAGTCTGGCTTTAAGAAAAGCTCCTCACTAGACTAACTGCAGGATGACAACTTTTTCATCCACTGTAACTCTCAAAGAATTTGTGTTAAGTCATGGGAGCAATAATCTATATTGACAGAAGAAGAATCTATATTAACAGAATCATTTCGGGCATTCAAATATAAATATAGCTATGTACTTGCCCTCAAATGCAGTAATTAGATATCCCACATCTTAACAATGAAGAATTACCTTCCTGGTCCTCCCATCTTCATCATATGCCTCCTTTTCCCCCATTTCAATTTGTATATTTAAGTTCAGATGGAAACCCTCATTATTCTAGTTATCAAGGTCAAGTCAATTTCATCAAAGACAGATAGATGTTTAGAAGACATAAGTCCTAAACTGGCAGGCAAACTCTCCTTATAAATAATATCTCTTTGCTTCTCTAGAGACACATTCTACCTTGAATTGCTATAGTTTATACTTAAAGCATTCACTATCCACTCACGTGTTAAGCCTACATGACCCAGTCATTTCCCTACTCCTGCAGTCTGCCTTATTGTTTTCTCTTTCCATGCAGACAAAAATCCATTGATCCATGACTACTTTCCTAAGTGTAAACAGCTTTACTATCTACTACATAATGGTTAATACTTCAGGCAGTAATTGAATAGAAAAAAAAGTGTTTCCATTGTAATGCTCATAGATAGCAAAATTCCTACATTTATTGACTCTAAATCCCAGCACCAAATCAATGACTTCTAAAGTCTATTTTGGTTTTTTCCTACTAACATTTTTTACATTTTAGTGCAACTATACTTTTCACATGCCAAAACTTACTTCTTTTTTTCTTTCCACTGTAGAATTTTAGGACATGAAATAATATTGTTTATGATATTTATAAAAGTAAAAAATGCAGTCCAATGCTGAATTTGGATGAAAATAGTATTTTTAAATGAATATTGAATTTATCAAGGCATAAGCAGTTCATAAATAGCTTCCAAATTAAGTGATAATAAAAACTTTGGAATATTAATATTTTTAATTTAACATATATATTTATTCATGGTTCTTTCATAATAATTTATTATAATTATGGCCTATCTAAAATAAAGGTATAGTTCAGTTACTTAAGATTATATTATTGATATTTTTGAATATTCACTATTTGAGGAAACCAGTGCACTATGGTTAAGATCTGAAACTTCACCTCCATTTTTAGTGTATCTTTAACTACTGGAAATATTAAAAATTGAAAGCCTATAAAAGTCTGTTCAAATTTACTTCTCCCTCTGATCATCTTTAATTTTTTAATCCATCTTGAAAAATGTAACATTATTTCAAGCAGCTGATACTTTGAAACATGCTGGACTGGGGAGAACATTCCTTTATCCTGATGTCATGCTCAAAGCATTTGTTTCTAAAGACAGCTTTTGTAGTTGTAGCAAAAAGGCAAAAGAAATAAGAGATGTGAATGGGGGTGAGGGGAGGAGAAAGTAAATTGCTTGGACTAATCCATTTTTTAAAAATTTCATCAGAAACGTGGATAATTTCTAAAATATTGTCAGTTAAGATGAGGGTTTTAAAGTGATGGCTTCCTCCTCACTTAAGATATGGTGCTTCATTTTCCATTATTGGGCTTTTAAAAAATTCTTTGCATTATTATACTGTATCACAGGAAAGTTAGCTATAGTTTCATGAAAGACGTTTTCATTCCTGACTGGCATCTTCTCAATAGTTGGGGCCCAGGCATACCGCTCTCTTCCAGGCAAACCTTTTTGCTCTTAAACAGTACAGCATTCATAACTAATTCTCAGCACTGCAGGGCAGCTACACAAAAAAGCTTCTCCATCTTAATAGGTTACATCACTGAAAAGTCCACCATTTGGCCTAGGTGAAAAACATGAACATATGCCTCATTCATTTTTTCACCTTAATAATGATGATGATGATGATGATGATGATGATGATGATGATATATATATATGCATATATGTGTATACATACACACATATATAAAAAATCATATCTACGCCAAAGTAAAAGGCCATAATTCCCAGAGTCCAGCTTCATCAAAGCTGTAATACTGCTCCTCTATTAAATCTTGCCTAATACAAATATGAGCTACATTTTTTTAGAGCGTTTACATTTACATTTTTTTAAGCACTATGTGCTTCTATAAAATTAAATTCTCTAATGGGACATAGAAAGAACTTAAAGTTTTAACAGTAAGGATTTTAGTGCTGGATAAATTCAATTGTTTATTTTTAATCCACATCTTTAAAATATATCACCTGACATACAGTAATGGAACCACAATTCTAACCTTTCTTACTGACATGAACACATGCAAACCTATATATGAAAAATTTTCTTTTCCTCCATTTCATCAAAGGCCTTTTAATCATTTCCATGGAGGCCAAAAACAAAATTAGTTTAAAATATTAGTCATAATTTAATAAATAATTCTTGAATAATAGGGAATTAGGATTGTTTCCAAATAACAGTTTTAAAATTTAGAATGCAGATTCTTTTTTTTTCCTTTTTTAAATTTAAATCTCCAAAGCACAAAGCCCAGAAACTAGAACATCTTCAAATATACAGTCGATGAATGCCCATCAGTTGGAGAAGGACTGAAAAAATTATGATATATGAATATAATGGAATATTATTGTTCTATAAGAAATGATCAGCAAGATGATTTCAGAAAAGCCTGGAGAGACTTATATGAACTGATGCTAAGTGAAGTGAGTAGAACCAAAAGAATATAGTACACAGCAATAAGATTATGTGATGATCAACTGTGATGGACTCTGCTCTTTTCAACAATGAGGTGATTCAGTCAATTCCAATAAACTTGTAATGGAGAGAGCCATCTGCATCCAGAAAGAGGACTGTGGGAACTGAATGTGAATCATAACATAGTATTTTCACCTTTTTGTCATTGCTTGATGGCTTTTTGCTTTCTTTCTCATTTTTTTTCCTTTTTGATCTGATTTTTTTTTGTGCAGCATGATAAATATGTAAATATGTAGAGAATGATTGCACATGTTTAACCTATATCAGATTACTTCCTGTTTAGGGGAGGTGATTTGGAGGAAGAAAGGGAGAAAAATTTGGAACACAAAGTTTTACAAGGTTAAATGTTGAAAATAATCTTTACATGTATTTTGAAAATAAAAAACTATTATTAAAAATTTTAATAAAATATATTGTAATACACACACAATCAAAATATGCCACTTCACATTCAAACTAAGCAAAAATGTCAGAATGCTTGGGGCTATTTAGAACATCAGACCTATATTTCAAACTGTTGAATATTTGTACCCACATGTATCATCTATCCCTCAAACTAAAAATACATAAATCTCCTTATCCCTTCCCTCCACCAAAAAACCCACAACCACCACCACAACAACATCATTAAAAAACCATGCTCTTTTCCATGATTTCTCTATTTCTTTTAATGGTACTAAGAACTCCCAATCCCCTGGCTCCAAACTTTGAAATCATCACTGACCCTTCCTTCTCCTTCTTGTACCACATACACTTAATTACTGTGCCTTATCAATTCTACTTTTAAAATATCTCTACTACTCATCTATTTTTCTCTCTATTCATCAAAACTGCTAATGTTGCTGTATTCCCACCTTTTTTCACTTTGTTTCCATGACCCATAACCCCTGCCTTAGAACCATGCCCTAGATTCAATGCACACAGAATGGCTTAGATTTTTATTTTCTATGTGAATAAAGATTACCACACATTGTACTCCACACAAGTTGGCCTTCTAACTGTTCTTCACATATCTTACTCTAAGTCAAGCCTTCATGCCTTAGTACAGACTGCCCCCATGCCTAGAATGCACTTTTTCCTCACTTCTTCGAATCGCTAATCTCCTTCAAAGCTCAACTCAATTCTTACCTCTTACAGGTCTTTACTGATTCTCCCCAGCACAGTGGCTCATGTTTCCCCAATAAAATGACCTCTTTATTTTGTGCAAGATGTGCACAAATTTTTACATAAATTTATTGCCTCTTCTAAGAGAATGTAAATTCTGTGAGGAAAGGAATTTTCATATGTCTTTACATTTCCAGTGCCTAACATAGTACCTGGCACATAGTAGGTATTTAATAAATGCTTGATTAAATGAGTAATTGCTCTTACAAATCTAAAGGATGACTCAAAAAAAAGCATAAATCATGATTTTTTAAGAGGCAAAAATAATCTCAATCATAGCACCACAAAATGATTCAGTAGGTATATTATATTGTCCTAAAATCAGATGGTAATCTGAGTCATTGCTAAAATAACAAGGGGAAGTCTACTATACTAGAGGATATTGTAACAAAAGCAGCAACTCCATTATTTTATTCCAGTCTGAATGGTACAGGGAAGCAGTGTCAATTATGAGGAATCATGGACTTTCTGAATAAAGACTCACTCAAAGCAATTTATATCCTTGATCATGTAAATCCATTCTAGTTCACCAATCCATGACATGATAGAACTTTATAGCTTCTTTTAAGCCATTCCCTTATATTACTGAGAGCCATGCAGCTGCCATGAATGTTGACAGAATCTGAGTCCTGAAAAAATCACTGTGAAATGCTTGCAGAAAGTTACTATTCATTCTGTACTTAGATGTGCCTTTAAACTCTCATGGAAGTTATGGCTTTGAATTTTTTTTGCTCTTCTTTCTCCTTACATGTTTAACACACACACACACACACACACATACACACACACACACACACACACACACACACACACACACACACACACACGCTGCCATACTTCCATAGTGCAATTCCTAGCTACTACACAGAAAAGAGCATCATTTCTAGAAATGCTATAATGGAGCAAAGCAAATTCTCAAACACATTAATTGAGTCCTTCCCCTAAATAAGAAATATTATAGGCTCTGAGTGCTTAGTAGTTGGTGTAGTGTCAGCAGCAATAGTAGTAGCAACAGCACTGTGCAAAGTCACATAAGTGTCCCAGGCAGAATTCAAAGGCAGGTCTTCCCGATATCAATCCTAACACTTCTTATTCCTCGAGCCCCCTAACTGCATCTTTTATCAAATGAGTTTCCATGTACAGAAAAAAAAAAAAAAACTAACTTTAGAGCCAACAGGTGAAACATGATCCACAACATCTTGTGATGTCATTTTTAGTGAATGGCAAAAAAACAAAGTATTCTTTGCCATGCCATTTTTGTTCCAATTGGTCATTTTCAGCATAAATGTAAGTTATTAGTAAAAAAGAAAAAATGGTAACTATCCATCAGGAAAGCTACAGGTCTCTTCCTGTTTCTGAATGTCTCCATTCATGAAACCTTCTTGAAACTATTTAAAAGAAGCCAGTTCTGTCATCTATTTTCTGTTTGGCCTTAAGCAAATCATTATTTTTTATCTTGATTGCTTCACCCAAAAAATGAAATGACTGTATAAAAAAATCTCTTAAAGTATTTCCCCAACAATGATCATTACCAATGTATTTTCTCTCTTAGCTCCTCCCTTTGTTTCTGAGTACTATATCATGAAAATTATTCTTTTTAGTTTGTTTTCCAAATTACATAAGCCTGCTTCTTTTTGCTGAGGCAATTGGGATTAAGTAACTTGCCCAGGGTCACATAGACAGGAAGTGTTAAGTGAATGAGGCCACATTTGAACTCAGGTCTATCGTCATTCCAGGGTTGGTGCTCTATCCACTATACACCAACTAGCTGCCCCTATGTAAACCTGCTTTAATACACACACATACACACACACACACACACACACACACACACACACACACATATATGTTTAATTTTGAGTGTGAGCTTACCTAAACAGGATTATTTCTGAAAATAGCATTAATATTGTTCTTAATAAAAATGATTGAAAAATCAAGGTAAGTAAGTATAATATTAGAGAAGTCCTATTTCCTCTATTTGTATATCATGAGATATGAGATATCTCTTTATCTCTGTATTTCTATCTATCATATATGTATACATATGTGTGTATATATGTCCATCTTGGGTGGCCTTGGGGATCCCATCTTATTGAGTTCCTATGTTGCATTATTTCAAATCACATGTTACAGAGAAGACTCAAATCATCAAATAAACAGAAAAGAAAAAAAAAAATTTTGAGCACAATTGGCCACAGTCTTTAAATCTTGTCTGTCTCTCACACATATACACACATAAACTTTGTTCCTTCTCCCCAGGCTTAAAGCCCAATTACACACAGAGTTGAATCTTTTACAAATACAAGGGCAGGAGAATGTTTTCCTACATTCTACCTTTCTAATAAGATGCCATGAGTTATCCAGTATGTTAACTACAGTAAACTCAATGTTAGTGTACCTTCAATGAAGTGAAGACGACATACACACACACACACACACACACACACACACACACACACAGAGAGAGAGAGAGAGAGAGAGAGAGACAGAGACAGAGATAGAGACAAAGACAGAGACAGAGAGATAGAGATGATTTACATGACAAAGTAGGGATAATCAACATCAATCATTTCCATTCTACAAAAGAAAAATGGAGCTACTATTGAGGAAGAACGATTAAATAATTATTGTGACTCCAATTTTCCTGAGTTTTTCAAAAAAATCCCATCCTTTACAAAGGACATGACTAAGAGGCAATATCCTGCACTTTTTAACAAAAATCACCAAGTTTGCTTGTATAATGGTTTCTGCAAGAGAGAACAATAAAAGTGCTAAAGCAAACTGTAGAACTTTTAAAAAATTGTAAATGTGTCAAAAGCAGCGCAGCAATTAGCCTTATTTTTTTTAAATCAGTTTGCCAAACTGTCCCTCTTCTATATGGACTACTTTATATGATTTTTAATAATCATATTTTATTCAACAGATTTATATAAAATACATAAATAAAACATCACTAATACACTAGTATATTACTAATTCCTTGATAGGAAGCAGCTAATCCATCACACAAAACCAGAGACTTACAGCCAAAGACTTATTTTTTAATGTATTTGGCAAAGACATTTTGGGGGGTTGTTTTTTTTTTTTTCTGTAAAGTGACGTAAACTATTTAACAGCTTTAGAGAGAATTTTTCTGAACTCAAGGTTACTTTGGAAAGACAAAAACACATGTTCAGAAATGCAGTGCAAAGATGAAAGTAACCAATTTGGAAAATTAATAACATTACAAGTAAATTTTCCCCTCAGAAGACTAGGAATTTAAACTGGACATTTAGTCTATTACATTGCTCCATCTGCCCCAAATACATATTTACTATGATAATTATAAATGATAAAGAATCATGTAAACTGCAAAAGCAGCTGAAAATATTTCATAAAATATAGACTTGCTGGATAATATTTCTGTTTTCCCAATCTCAAAAGCAAAGGTTTAAGCATGGGTGGCTAAATGGAGCAGTAGATAGAGTACCTGCCCTGAAGTTAGGAGTATCTGGGTTCAAATTTGACCTCAGATACTTAACACTTCCTAGCTTCCTAGCTTCCCCAATTACCTCATCAAAAACAAAAGAAAATGTTTAAGCAAGGCAGAATTTAGATTCCTACATCAGATAGGGGAGATTTTAATCACTAAAGATGTTGAAGTCCCTCTGGGTGACCTTTTTTCCATGATGCCATTATCTCTAACCATCCATAAGTTGGTTAAAAAAGTTTGTGGTATAATCAAGAATCTCTCTTGTCTTACTTCATCTATCTATCTTAAAACTGGTGCAAATGGTAGCATCCTTCTAACAGCATTTCAGATACTTGCCAAATCCTCCCCTATTAAAAAGATGATAAAAAGTTTCTCAGGAATAACTTCTGCTTCTTTCCATACATGAGGGTTTTTTTTTTTTTTGGAATTAACTCCTAAAAAGCAGAAACTTATTCATTAGAAAACTAATTTGTTTCACTTCCTTTATTACTACATAGGTATGTGTATATACACATGCATTTATACATATATCATGTATTCATGTGATATATATATGATGTCTACTTATATATTTATGACATCCAAATAATATCTATTTGTATGTATGTGCATTTTAATATACCTTTATGTAATGCATGAATATATCTGTGATGTATAAGGTACTTATATATTTATAATACATATATATATATATATATTCAATTTCTAATGGGACACCTATTAATTAGCAAGAAGTTATTAATCAATTATTGTGTACCAGGTACTGAAGAAAATACACAGAAACAAATGACAAATCTCTGCCCCCAAGAAGTTTACATTGTAAAAGAATGCTAGATTCAGGTGTAATGCTTGTGTTTCATCTCCCTTGCACCTCTGTTTGATACCAGGCATACTTTGTTTTAAGAAATAAGAACATAAAAAAATCTGAATTTACAAAACAGAAAAGTAAAAGTGTGCTTATATGCTTTACAAAAGGCATCATCCCTTTACAAATGGACCTAATTTTCAAGAGTTGCCTCTGAGCACTGAGAAATAAAATAATTTGCCTAGACAGCATGTCAGAGGAAGGACTTGAAACCCTCAATTTTCTAACAGAGGTGTCAAGCTCACCTGCCAAACTCTTTGGCTAATAAAATTCCTGAGTAAGTCCTGAATCATATTAAAATGCAATTGGGAAATGTCTAACAAAATAAATGAAAATACAATACAATATAAATAATGTTTATTTGTGGTTTTCTAAGTCAATATTCAGTCCTCAGGGATCCATTGATATTTGAGTTTGATACTACTGCCAACATACTCCCAGTTTGGATTAGCAATAATGGTAAAAGTAGTGGTGGTGGTGGTGGTGGTGGTAGTAGTAGTAGTAGTAGTAGTAGTAGTAGTAATAGTAAAAGTAGTAATAGTAGCAGCAGCAGCAGCAGCAACAACAGCAACAGCAACAGCATTTATAAAATGCTTTAAGATTTGCAAAACACATTCAATTCTCCCAACAACTATCTCTAATTTACAAATAAGGAAACTCCTGAGACCCAGTGGTGAAGCGACTTGATCAGGGTTATACAGCTACTATCTAAGATAAATTCAAATTTAGACCTTCCTGACTATAAGTCCATCACTTTTCACCAGCAAGCTGCCTCTGTAAATCTTGCTATAAGCAAACTTAGATGGTTATATCTCACCCCAGAAGTGGATGCATTTTTGCATTGGATCATTAGACTTCTTTCTATAAATTATTCTCAAGGCACAAGAGAAGTTTACAAAGGCTCTCCAGATGAAAGCTTATTTTTTGCAAATGCAAAATATGAATTATTGTCCTCCTCATTTTTTATTGTGCTAGGCATGGGAATGGATTTTGCATTTGCTGGCTCTGAGTTTTTTACCACAGCAGGGTAGCTGGGTTAAAATCTAAATTCCTAAAGCAATACAGTAATACTTTGAACCATAGTGACATCCAAGACAGATAATGACTTTTTGATGAAGTAAGCAGCTCCTCAATGGCAAGAAGAAAACCAAAACCAGAAATTTAGTGCAAACTTGCTGCCAGCTCTCCTGCCTGAACACTGATAATAAATGGCTGTAAAGAGTTCTCAGATCTTTGGTGTGAACCTCCAAAAGCAACAACTGCAACTCACAGTGCTAAGATACCTAACAATTTGATATATACATATGTATAGATAGACAAATACACACACACATATAAATAGTTATACATTATATATTTACACATGGATATATAATTATATATTTAAATATGTATACATATAAATATATACTATATGTGTAATATATTATGATGTACAATATTACAAGGCAATATATTAGATATAACAAAATATAATAATTATATACAGCTATGATTAAATATACAATATACAAAAATGCATATGAAATATATGTAATAGAATATTAAATGTTTATATATAATATAAATAATTAAATATAATATATATAATTAAATTGAAATAGTATTTTCTAAATATCTTCTATAACATAAGTGGCCTGTATCTTCTTTCTAGACAGAGTATCGGTTTATTTCAAATTTAGAGATACTGGCCTCGATTCAAATTCACGGCAGTTATAGAAACCAATGTTCCGTGCCTTGATTCAGGTGGCAAGCATTAAATCTTTTTCCTGCTGTCATGCAACAACAACTTTAATACAAATTAGCGCTGCCAACCTCAGTTTCCTGAGCTCAGAAGTCCTTGATGCTACTCTCTGAATTTTATTCAGACTTTCACATGGCTTGTGCTCCTCTGAAATTGTAGCATCAGACAAAAAACAAAATGAAAATGAAAATACAATTTAATTACTCCAGACTTGATAGTATAAATTGCTATATATTTCCCCCCAAAAAAAATCAACATTGGGTTATCTAGGGTTTTGAGAGGATAGGATTGAGGAGGGGGAGTTTACTTTATTAATGGAAAACTCAATCATCAGTTCACAGAGGATAATTTTCTCAACTAGAATTCAGTTTCTGTGACTGAAATTCTTCCTTCAAGTTAACTGTTTATTCTGAATGGAAACCTGTCAATCAGTAAAGTCTCAAAATTTTTGTGTCTGTGAGAGTTTTTCCTGGCTTCTGAGTTAAACCATTCCAAAACAGACACTATAATTAAAAGCATGTGGCACTTGAAGTCAGGAAAGTTATAGCTTCCACAGAAAAGTTATATATCTCTCCAGTTCTCAGTTTCATCATCTGTCAATGGGGATAACTCTTATAGCTACCTCATAGAATTGTTGTAAAGACTAATGCAATAATATGTTACAAAGCATTTTATACTATACAAATGTCAACTATTTTATATGCTATAGATGAAACTAATTAAATTAAATATATCTAAATAAAATATTTGTTTCTTCTCACTAAATAAAGAACTACAACTACATCTGAACCTATGGTTACAAACAACTTTGAGTTGAATTTTAGTTAGATCCAAATCACAAAAATACTGTTTGTAATTAAAATAGAATTCTCCCTTTAAAAAAAAATAGCAAATATCCTGGACCAATGAATTCTTAACTGCAACTTCACAGAAACAATAAAAATATCAGCAAATACTTTAATTTTCTGGATCTCCAAGATTATATTCAAAATCATGATCAAATGTAAAATTTTTTCAGTACTACAAGCTTCACTTTTGAGCTTAACAACTGAAATGGCAACCTACTATTAGTTCCCTTCTCTATTTTTAAACCAATTGGTATCAGTCCAAAACCCAAAAGGAACTGCAAATTTAATGAGTTTTGTACTTAGTCATGAAATATCTAAATACATCACTTATAAAACTTCCAGAATAAAAAGTGCAATGCATAATGAACCTTCTATCTACACATTCCATTCTTATGGAATTTCATTCCTAAACTAATATTAATAACAATAGCTAACATTTATAAAATGCTTTAAAATTTGCAAAGAATTTTACATGTATAATATAATATAATCCTAACAATCCAATATTGTAGGTTCTATTAATAGCTTAAATGTTATTTTAAGGTTCACAAAGCACTTTAAATCTATTAAATTATTTGATCCGCACAACAATTTCTTGAGTTGGGTACTATTGTTATCTCCATTTTATAGATGAGAAAAATAAGATATTGAAAGGTTAAGTGACTTTCCCAGAGTTACCTAGAGTAGGAAGTGGCTGAAGCAGAATTGGAATTCAGATCTTTGTAATTCTCAAGACCAGCACTTTATCCACTATACAATCTAGTTTCTATATAAAGAGTGCTGTTTTTTAGACTCAAGAAGGTATAATTCAATCCTTCTAGTCTGATTATCATAAGAAGGAAAGCTTAATGACTGGGGAAAAACAGAGAGGGGGAAAAAGACCTTGTAATAAGCATAATAAAGAAAAATAAATCCAAATAGTGGCCATGTCCAAAAAGATATATGTCTACATCTCATGTCCACCACTTCACAGGAGATAGTTAACATGCTTCATTACAGATCTTCTGAAGATATAGTTGGTCATCAATTTAATCAGAATTTTTAAGTTTGTCAAAATTGTTTTTCTTTATAATGCTGATGTGTGGGGGTTATTTGGTTGTTTGTTTGTTTTTTACCTAAGTTGTAAACTCTACAACAATGTATAAAACTTTGGGGGAGGGTTGATTTTGATATTTTTAGCAATAAAGTACCATAGACTAAGAATGCCCTGAAAAAAAACTCTCTTCTTGGCTCTGCTCACTAAGCTGTCAATTCATACTAACTCAGGTTCTCAGAAATAATCTCTTTCATTATTTCTTAGGGCACAATATTAATCTATTGCATTCCTATATCACAATATGTTCAGCCAACCCCCAAATGTCTAAAAGCCAAATTAAAGTACCTCTTTAAAGCCTAGTTCTTCCTCTCCTTCTCCCTACCTTTTAATCACCTCTTCAGAATCAGGAAGTTTACTATGCTTAAGACTGTTTCCTCCAAGTATTATCCTCTTTTAAGCACCCCCTTTTTTTCTATGCCCTTTGAAAATATTAATGTTCTGAAGGGATGCTTTTTTACATTCCTACTAAAATGTTAACACTTTATCATCTGATTGCTCCTTTTGACTACTCTAATAAACTGATTTTTCTAAATTTTTTGGACTTTTTGTCTTTCAAAGATATAATCCAGCTCTGGTCTGTTCATCTGAAAGGCAATAAAGTCCACTATTCCAATAAAGGTCCTTTGTTCTTTCTCTTTTGCTTTTTATAATATTCTATTCCAAAATCTCCTCTGGTTTTTGGTCTGGTCTTGGTCTCTAAACTATTTCTTTCTGCATGGTTTCAATATTCTTTCAATCATGTTGGGCTCTGAATTTGGATTACAGAATACCTAGGTCTTTTCCTTTTGAGGTTCCTTTAAAGATGTGATCAGTGCAACCTTTACATCTTTTTTTGCCATTTGTTTGATAAATCTGAGTAGGTTTCAGTTGTGATTTCTTGAAAAATTTCAGGAGAATTCTGGGAAGATATCAGAGTAGGAGGTAAATTTTAAACTCTCCCAATTTCCCCCACAATTAAAACAAATTTAGGCCTCAGGGATAACATAGACTAGGGAAAAATTAAGAAGAATTAGGGCAGAACTGGGGTCATCCAGGTACAACCCGAGAATATCTGAAGAAAGACTCTGAGCTAGGGTTTAACCTGTTTGAAGTGCAAACACCTCCAGGCTAGCTCTGCAGAAACATCTAGAGGAGGTCACTTGGGCTAGGTGGGTGTAGATGGAGTCTCAACAGGATTGAGTTCAGGAAGACAAAATTAACTTCAGCTGATTGGGAATGCCAGGCCTAGCTGCGCTACTTAGACTCGGCCCTGGGCAAGAAGGAACCAGCACCCTGTGAGTGAAGAAGTAGTAGGACAGGGATGGTGCTAGCTATCGGCATTTGCAGGGGGTGGAGCTCTTGTTTTGGGGTTCCTGGTCAGAGTGGAAAGCTGAAAAGAAGCTTGAGGTACCATCCCCCTACTCCATGTTTAGAGGTGCTAACACTAATAAATCTTATTACTTAATAAAAAATTAACTGGCAAAGAAGAAAGAACTCCACCATTGAAACATATTAGGGGAAGAGGGAAAACTGGGTTTCAGCTTAGAGAAGGATACCTTAGTAAAAAATAAATAAATAAATAAATGCTTCTACCCCAAAGAGCAAATGGCTCCCGCTCAGAGAGAATTTATAGAACAACTCAAAAAAGAATTTAAAAACCAAATGAGAGACATTGAGGAAAAAGTAAGCAAATAAAAATAAAAACAAAAGCCATTCAAGAAAAACAAAAAGAGTATGAAAAAAAGTTAACCAACTAGAAAAAGAGGTACAGTCTTAATATAATTCTTTTAAAATTAGAATTTGGTGTTAGTGGCAGCCCTCTTTGGAGTGTCCAGGGACTGGAAACTGAATGGATGCCCCTCAATTGGAGAATGATTGAATAAATTGTGGTATATAAATATTAATGGAATATTATTGTTCTATAAGAAAAGACCAACAGGATGACTTCAGAAAGGCCTGGAGAGATTTACATGAACTGATGTTGAGTGAAATGAGTAGGACCAGGAGATCATTATATACTTCAACAATACTATATGATGATCAATTCTGATGGACGTGGCCATCTTTAACAATGAGATGAACCAAATCAGCTCCAAAAGAACAGTAATTAATTGAACCAACTACACCAAGAGAAAGAACTCAGTGAAATGAGTGTGAACCACTACATAGAATTCCCAATCCCTCTATTTTTGTCCGCCTGCATTTTTTATTTCCTTCACAGGTTAATTATACACTATTTCAAAGTCTGATTCTTTTTATGCAGCAAAATAACTGTATGGACATGAATACATATATTGTATTTAACATATACTTTAACATATTTAACATGTATTAGTCTACCTGCCATCTGAGGAAGGGAGTGGGAGGAAGGAGGGGAAAAATTGGAACAAACGGTTTTGCAACTGTCAATGCTGAAAAATTACCCATGCATATATCTTGTAAATAAAAAGCTATAATAAAAAAAAAGAAAGAAAATTAGAACTTGGCAAAGTCAACGAAGCTATGAAAATCAAGACAAAACAAAACAAATTATAAAGAATGAGAAAATAGAACAGAATGTGAAATATCTTATAAGAAAAATGATAGATCTGGAGAACAGATCAAGAAGAGAAAACATAAGAATAATTGGACTGCCAAAGAGTTGTGACCAAAAAGAGAACCTTGACACAATAATTCAGGAATAATCCAAGAAAATTGTCCTGGACTGATAGAACAGGAGGGGAAACTAGAAATTGAAAAAATCCACCAATCACCACCTCAAAGAGATCATTGTGGAAAACACGCAGGAATATTGTTGCCAAATTTCAAAACCCCCAAATCAAAGAGAAAATGTTTCAAGAAACAAGAAAAAAAAACACAAAAAAAAAACAAATTCAAATCCACTGGAGCTATAATTAGAACTGTACAAAACAATAAAAAAGACCACACATCTTGGAATCATATCTACCAACTATCAAAAAATTAGGCCTATGGCCAAAAGTATCATATCCAGCAAAATTATCTATAATTTTGAATGAAAAAATATTGACTTTCAATGAACATATAGATTTTCAGAACTTTCTTTCAACCAAACCCTAACTTAACAGAAAAATTAACATATAAAAGCCAATATCAAAGATCAGTATTAAGGAACTCAACATGGACAAACTCTTTAAACATGGAAAAATTGTTTATGTGTTTTTTACATGGGAAATATAAACTATATGTTTGAGATTCACATCAACAATAGGGTAGCTCAAAAGAAAGATTAGCAGACTTAAGATAAAAATAACAATATTATACAAATGAGGTGCAGAGGAAGAATAGATATAGAGGCATAAATGGGAGAGGGAGGGCTCATAGTTCTGAAAGCCTACTAACATCAATAGGCATCACTATATATATATATACGTGTGTGTGTGTGTATATATATATATATATATATACACATACACACACGTATATATATATATATGTATATATATACATATATATATATCATGAAGGGTATAGTATACTACAAAATCTATAAAGAAAAAATGGAGGGATGAATGGGTAGAAAGGAAGCAAAGAATAAGGGGAAGACAAGGGAAGGATACTTAGGTGGTAATAGAAAGGCAAGTTATGAAGCACAATTTAATTATAGAGTCAGCAGAGACAGGGAAGATATGTGCATATGTGGGATATGTGTATGTGTGAATGTGTATATGTATGTATATATCTACATATGTATCTATATATGTATTTATAAATAAATATTTTCTTAACTGTAGCTTGCTTGGGAGTAGTAGGGAGGATGAAAAGGGGAAAAAGAATTAAGTAAATAAGGTATGCAGCAGAGAACCAAAGAACAAGTTATAAGGAAGTAAAGAAAAATTGGACATTCATGAATATAATTTCTTCTACTTACATACATACATATATATATATACATATATATATATAATATATATTCTTGGTCTGGTAATTTGTTGTTATATATTTTGATTCCTCCCTGATGTTCTTCTGGATACATGACAATGTTCTCTTTATTTTGTATTTCTTTTCTGTTTTTCTTACTCTGTTTTTTTTTTCAAATAAAATAATTTTTAAAAAATTTTCAGGCCTTTTTTTTTTTGTTTTAACATGTCATAGTTTTCAGATAGCTCAGTAATTCTTAAATTCTCTCTCCTTGCCCTGTTTTCTGAGTCCATTTTTAAGATATAACTACATTTTATTCTATTTTTTCAATCTTTTGATTTTGTTCTAATATTTCTTGCTACCTCATAAATTTCTTGATTTTGGTTCTATCTATTCTGGTGTTCAAGAAATCAATTACTTGATTAAGGTTTATTACTTTCTCTTCTAAGTTACTGATTCTATTTCCATTTCTTTCCTTTAGAGCTCATTTCACTTTTATCATTTTCATCTCATTATTCAAATAGTCACTGTAAAAAAAAATACATTTTTACCTTTGAGTCTTTGCTTAAAATTCTTATGGAATTAGGTTCACAATAATTTTTTTTTACTAATTGGTGTGTTCTTTGACTTAGTTCCCTCTTCAGCTTTAGTTTCTAAATTGGGACTGCTTGCCTGGGCCAGGTTCCCCTGATGTACTTTTAGATGGAATGTTTGCTCATGTTTGGTCTCATCCTGGGTCACTTGGGGTTCCTGCACTGACCTCAGCTTCCTAGAGTTAGACCTTTTCTGGAATTTTGAGGTTCAGAGACTTGTATCTTCAGGGACATTAGAAATATTAAGAACATTAAATACCTCAAGCTTGGGCTGCTGACTGTCATTCTATGTCATTCTGCTAGTCTGCATCATATTGGTCCTTGCCTACTTCTACTTACTTCAATCTTACTGCACAGAGACACAGAGATATGCAAGTTAAATGCACACTGTCTCTGTTTATTAAGAGAATTGCTTTGATGGAAATGTTCCTTTTCCTATTTCATATGAACTTCTGGTTGACTTTTTAATATTCTAGGATAGAATAAATCACTTATTGTAGCCTCTTCTTGGATTTTTTGATCATCAGTTGGTGTGAAGCAAGGCTTTGGAATTTGATGGACTATGTATATGGGAGTTAAGTGGTATGCCTCCTATTAAGGTAGTTATCTTGGCAGGAAGTTCCTAGAAATATGTTTTAAAGACAAGAAAATACATTGTTTTTCACTCTTTGAGACTATGTTTCTTCAGAATTACCAGTCTGACTATATGACTGAGATAACTTATCCAAAGTTACAGTGTGATTTAATCAGGCTAGACAGTTTAAGTAGTCAATTTACTATTATACAGAAACAATCAGTGTCTCAAAGTCTAGAATTTTTCAGGTTTTCTCTTCTTTAAAACATATTTCTTCTTTCATGATTATGTAGAATCAATGAACTAGTTGGTTTACTATTTCCTTGTAATGTGAACAGTTTTTGAAAAGACTAGAGATACAAATTAAATTGGGAATGGAAAAATATGACAATTTTGTCACATACTGTTTTAAAATAAGATAAAATATTATAAAATAGACTAATATTATTCCTACCTACAAAACAAATATACTAAAGCATATTGGAAAGATTATGTTTATAGGTTTTCTCTAGGTATTTTTCAGTCATATATGATTTTTGGGACCCCTTTAGGAGTTTTTCTTGGCAAAGATACTGGGATGATTTACCATTTTCTTCTCCAGCTCATTTTACAAATAAGGAAACTGAGGCAAAAAGGGTTTAGTGATTTACCCAGAGTCTCACAACTATTAAGTATCTAAGCCTAGAGATGAACTCTCCTTACTCCAAATCAGTATTCTATCATTGTGCTACCTAGCTCCCCAGGGAATAATGCTAATGTTTATTTGTTTTTAAACAACACTCTATTGAACCATCTTTAAGAAGCTAAAACCTCACCCAGAAAAAAGACTCATTTCTTAGCACTGTATAAAGTTTTCTTTGGGATATAGGTAAAAAGAGGTATATGAGGGGACAAATTAAATCTTAAGTCCAATTTCTTTTTAAAAATATGGAAGATTAGAATTCTTTGCATGATATTAAATAATTTGCCCAGCATCACACAGTTAGTGTCAGCAACATACCTTGAATTCAAGTCCTCCTAAAATATATCACACTGTTCTGTGCTGTCTTTCTATATATAGCTTAGTAGATACACAACAGAGAGCAGAACATAGTGTGTTCAAACTTTAGCCATGGTCTGTGTATCAGGGTTTTGTTTATACTTCTATCACAAAAGGTAATCATTTGTTAGTTTCAATAACATCTTATTGCCTTTACTGCAAGGTCAGTCATCAGAGGTTAGGCTAAGCCTAAATCACTGCTACAGAATGGAAAATAAGTATAATAAAAACATACGGGTGGAACGTATTTGGAGAAATGGAGCCATATGTATTTTTACATGAAGTCTTCAGTTTTTTGTAGTTTCAGAAGTTCAGAACTATGTTAGCTGGCATTCAGAACATATATTCCCATTAAGCCAATGTTGTAAATGATATTTAGGTTCCCAGGCCAATCCCCTTATTTAACTCATACCAGCACTGAAATATCACAAATACACAAGTTAGATATAGAAGGGAACTTATTTTATAAATCACTGAAGTTAAGTAGTTGCCCTAACATAACATAAACAGTAAGATCAAATACAGCCTCAGATATTTGACACTTACTAATTAAGTTAACTTGGGCAAGTAATTTAATCCTTTATGTCTCACAAAAAAGAAAAAAAGGAACTGAAAGGCAGTGTAGTATATAAAGAACTGAACTCAAAACTATGACAACTTGACTTTAGGTCTTTCTGTCCTTGTAAAACTTTAAGCAAGAGACTCACACCCTCACTGCTCTATAAGGTTCTTTAGGACTACAAGAGGCAAAAGAGGTATTGATAACCATTGGTGGAGGGAATTTCCTCATCTTGAAATACTGTCTCATATAAGTACTGGACTATTAGTTCATTCCACCTCTAATTCTCTTTCCTGAGAACCAAATAACTCTTAGCAAACTTTAGAAATAGACAAAGTTCATTCTTAAAAACCTTCTCCTAATTCCCTATCTGTACTTTTCTCTTACACCCTAGAATTGATATGCCCTCTCTGTGACAATTAGTATCTTCATGTTACCCTCTGCTCCTGAGACAATACACTCTGGACTTCCCAAATACCTTCAAATGATTTATCTTCCAAATCTGCCTCCTCATCCTTTACCCAACTAATCAATACTTCCCATTATTCTTTACTATCTAGGGCAAAACACCATAGACATACAGGCAAAAGGAAATTTAGTATCTTTTAACCTAAGATGTTAGGTTACTACAAACACCTAATGTGTTAGAACTAAAACAATGTGCATTAATTGTTTCATATTAAAGTATGAGAGAGTGATGGCTCAATAACTTTCTTTGCTGTATTTGCATTTTTTAAAAACAGGATACATGTTAATTCAAGTTATTCAACAAAGCAGAATAGAAAGTATTTTGTGCAGTGTAGAGAAACATTTTTGGAAGAGAATAGGTAGGTAAGTCCTATGGGAAAGCTTACTTCTGAAATCAGCTCTCTGAACTGATTCATATTTTATGCATCTTTATTTCTTTCACTCGTGAAACTACAGATTCCCTAAAAGCTATAAGACTCTGAGTGTTTGTTTTCTTGTTTCTTTTCTTCTCATAATAGCAGTGGTAGCTGGGCTCTGCTAGTCTGGGGGGAGTAAGGCTGACAAGGAGGAGGCTGTTTGTATGTGTGAGTCATGGGTCATTTCTAAGTCAGGGACTGTCTGTACTCAGAGGCCTAATGTCTTTAATGAAGGCCAAATATTTTATTTAAAACAAACAAGGGATTGACACTAATACAAGTAACCTGCTTAATTTGATTGTCCTTTCACAATGGGCAGAACAAATACACTTATGTATCATGGATATGCATGTACTTTAGTATATTCACAATATTTATAGATTTATAATTGTATAAAAATTTTAAATCTGTTTAACAAAATGCATATACCTAAAAAATTTTGTGGATGTTAATTTCTAATCTACCTTTTACTGGTCAACTGTAGAAGATGTCTGTACAAAATACAAATCAGGGAGTCAACATGAAAAAGTTAAATTTGCTTCCCTATTTACCTGGAATTAGGTTATATTTGGTTTTCCTAATAATTACTTTATTTTAAATATATCACAACATGTATTGGGAGGAAGGAGATTTTTGGTGTTGCTGTTTCTTGAGAGTTTTGGCATGTTATATTTTGGTTTTTTGTTTGGTGTGAGGTAGTTTGCAGCTTACAAGCATAGAGCAGAAAGTTCATTCCTGGTTCTGATTTCTTTGCTTTATATAAAAGTCAGTCAAAACTATCATTTCTAAAATGTAGAAGAAAAGACCCTGGACTTAGGAAAAAACTGAAAAGGACAGAGCCTTTTAGTCTTCTGCTCATGAAAACTAAAGAAGGTGAAGAATATGAAGGGAATGGAAGAGCTGAAGGAAGTGAGAAGAACATTCGTAATGGATAAAATCCCCAGGCCTCTTGGCTTGCTTTAATAACTATGAGTTTCTGGAAAAGACTGGAGGCCAGAGCTGCATGGTGCCAACAAAACCAGTGGAAAAGTTTAAAAAGTCAGTCATTTAACCAGCTGTTGTAGAATGCTGTTTCTTGCATAATCTTTTTTTAAAATATATTTTCAACCCCTTTTTAATTGTTATTCTTTCACAGAATAATCCATTTGCTTATTTACCCCCATTTTATTTTTATTATCTTCAGCTCTCATTATGTTAAAAACATTTTGTAGAAACTCTTTTGCTAACCTTTTCTAATAGCTTTTTTTTGAAGGAGCAATATTATTGGGTTTTATTATGTAGAAATATTATAAAAAAGACTCCATAATTAAAATGAATTAATTTTTCAGTTTAATTTCTCTTAAGGCATTAAATTGAAATTGAAATTCCTATCACTGAATTAATCAATTATCATTACATATGATAAACAGTTTGATGAATGATAAAGTAAAAAGAGTAACAGTTTATAAAGTCAGAGGAAATGAGTTCAAATGTAGAATCTATTTACAACCTATGTGATCCTGGGCCAGACATTTAAATTCTCTTGTCTAAACATCTACATTTATAAAATAAGGGAATTGAAAGATATCAAGCACAGGGAGCCTGAACCAGATTAAAATGTTAATTGGGAGATATTTTTGACAAAATAAATAAAAATTCAATAGAAAAACAGTTGGGTGGCAACATCGGCCCTACAATCAGGAAGACTCCTCTTTGTGAGGTCAAATATGACCTTAGACACTTCCTAACAGTGTGATTTTGGACAAGACACTTAACCCTATTTATTTCAATGTCCATATCTGTAAAATCAGCTGAAGAAGGAAATAGCAAATCGCTCTAGTATCTTTCCCAAGAAAATCCCAAATAGGGTCAGGAAGGGTTGGACATGCTGAAATGACTAAAAACAATATAACATAGATAATGTTAATATTTGTTTTTCTAAGTCAAAAGAAATATCTAAATCAAAATTCAACCTATGGGGATCTCTGGGTACATTTTAATGGCTATTTTTTTTTATTTGAATTTGACATCACTGGGCTAGATGCCTTCTAACTTCATTTGCAGAATTAGATTTATGACTAAATATTTTCAAGACTTAATTATAGCAAATATGTTCCACTAAGCTAACTGGTATATTTGATGCATTTCCCCTAATGAGATACTTTTACAAAGTTCTCTTATAAAAAGTAAAATTCAAAAACCAGAAGGACCTTTTGTTTGATGAGTATAGAGAACTTCTGGTATATGAATTCATTCTACAAAAATATGCAAGCCATCGTTGACTTAAAAGTTAATTACAGAGCCATCACTAGTTGTCCTTATCTATATCTTGTCACTGGACCCAGATGGATCTGGAGAGAAAAGTGAGGCAAGTGACCTTGCACAGCTCCTCTTCACTTAACCCAATTCACTTGCATATTATGGCATCACCACCCTGATGTCATCTTCTTGGAGAAGGAAGGACAAACAACAACAGAAATTAATTCCTAAGGAACTGCTTGAGACTAATTTTTATAAACTAAATTATTTTCCCAGGGTCACATAGCTAATGTCAATCATTATTTGACTCAGATTCTCCTGGTAGATCTTTCTATCTCTGAGTTTAGCATTTAACATCTTGCAGCTACATTAAAAAAAAAATTATGTTTGAAATAGACAATTGATACTTAATGCCTTATGAAAACAGCAGTGTGCTAAGCACATTTAAGCCAAAAAAACCCAGTCCATCATAAATCTATAAACTGGGTAAATCTATGCTTTGGACAACATTGATTTTAGTGAACCTAGTTTGTAGAATATTAAATTAGAAAATGCCTTTGAGATTTTAATATTGAAGGATCAAATCACTTTCCTTAGATTTGGATTCTGATTTATAAGTTAAAATCAGCATGTCTTTTTTTCCCCCCAGAGGAACATGGTCTATTAGAATACCCAAAATTTCTTACAAGCTATTTTTCCCTAATGTTTCTTCAATGATTATTTGAAAAATATATTGTCTGTCATTGACAGAACTAGCAGAGCCCAGCTACCACTGCTAACTAATCTTAACACAGTCCTTATGCTAAGATGTTTAATAGGTGATTAATAAATGATTGCTGATTGACTAATGGATTACAAAAGCCTCCACTGAAAATTTGCTGAATTTTTATGTATTTTTAAACATTTTTGGTCCTAACCTCAATTGTTAGGTTTCTTTGAACTTCAGAATATGTGTGTGAATAAGCATACTTATATATATGCTTTTAATCTAAGTATATAATTCATGGGCTTGATTCTTGGACTTTTTCAAATTCATGTTACTATTCAGAGAATTATAAAATGTATACTTATATTTTATATACTTATGTTTGTCATTGATGTTTATCATCAACAAGACAGAATAAAAATTAAAAATGTGAGCAAAGAAGATTGCTGGTTATATCATTTGCTGCATCCTCAACTCCCAGTTAAAATATTTGATACTGTCAAGCTTTTATAGCCCATATATGTAGATTACCTGATACTCATATTTTCATTTTATTCTGTAATTATCTATAGAAAGCCTAAACTCTGAAGAAGTATACTTGAAACAAGAATATTTACAATAAGGTGTTGATTCAATGGAATTAATGACATAAAGGAGGAGAGGTCTTCATGAAAATAGCACAAGAGCCAAATGAACCCTTTGCTGATTTTGTGGGACATTTGCAGATAGATGTCATTCAAACTATTGGTGAAAATACAGCAAGAGAAATTATGATAAGGCAACTTGCTATAGAAAATGCTAATTAGGTTTGTAAAAGAATTATACTAGGACTACTCAAGGATGCTCCTTTAGAGGAGATCATAAGACACTGTGCCACAGTGGGCACAAATACCTTTTATACCCAGGCTATGATGCAGACTTCTCAGGATCCGAACATGGGAAGACAGGTTCCCTTTTAGCAAGGGACTTCCAGAGTATAAACCAATCATTATATCACTAGGGCAATCAAAGTGAACTAGAGAACTCACATGCTAAACTAGATAACCACTGTCTTATCAATTCCACTGAGTTAACATCTTGCTTAAATCAATTATACTGAGCCTTAAGTATATTTCTCCAAAGTTCCTACCCTTAACATCTAGTATGATATAATCTAGTATATAGTATAGTATATAATCCATATAGTATATATAAACTATATGGTATCTATATAGTATATATTTATATAGTATCTACATAGTATATATCTATATAGTATAGTATACAATCTAATATATAATCTAGAATGATATAATTTACAACTAGTATGATATAATCACTCTAGATGGCATATACTCCATATGCTGTAATGATGTAATTGTAATAGGGTATTTAAGGGCTAAGAGAACTGAGGACAGAGTCAGTCAGTCATACTGGGACAGATTGTGAAGGGGACAGACTGTGGCAGACACAGACTATGAGAATAAAGACTTCAGACTCTATTCCTGATTTTCCTCATGGTGACTATCCTGCTGAGACCAAGGCCCATCCTGAAGACCTCCACAAAGCTGGCCTACACTTCAGTTCAAATTTACATAGTTAAGTAGGTTTATGACCTATCAGAGAATTATAGAAAAATGTAAAATCTCAGAATCTCCTTGTTAGGTCATCATTGAATAAAGAACCCACTCTATCATACAAGTAGTGATACAAGTTGCTTCCAGACATATTTTTGGCATGTGAATGAATGCTTGAAGGAAAGAATCTGTACATGAAGGAAAGAAGTCAAGTATGCATGCACAGATGCATGATGGATACATGGATGGATGAATGAATGTAGGAATAAGGAAGCCTTTCTGAAACCTATGGTTTGATTGAGATTGGGAAGAAAAAAACTTCATAGACTGAAAAATGAACAGTAGTCAAGATTTCTTTCATTATACAAACAATAAACAAAAAAGAGGGTCAGGCAGAATGGAGGAGGTGCAACTGAAGAGATTAAGGAAGAGTGTAATCAATATTTGGAATCACCTGACTTGAGTTGATTAGATTATTGATGTGTAAACTCACTTCTTGACAAAACAGACTTGGTGGTTAACATCTTCATAAAGAGGGTTATAAAAGCCCACATTACTTTCAACTCCACATTTTTCTCAGCCAGCAAAGAGCATGGTTCTTGGCTCTTTCGTGGCAACACAGCCACTTCTTTTATTAAAAAAAAGCTATTGAACCCTTTTCTTTCCCGGAGTTATTTTCAACATTGAAGACTAACACATCTCAGAAAAGTCATGCAGAGGAGGGATATTGACAAAGATATTGGTGAAAGAAGAAAATTTATGGAAGAGAAGTTCAGACAATCTGACAATCAAGAAACTGGGCGAGCACTTCAGGATAAGAACTATCCCACAATTTCATTTGACACTTTAGATTCCCTCTTGATGGAATATTTTGAGAAAAACAAAAAAGAGGATCAGAGTCAGATGGCAGCAGATTCAATATTCCTACCATCATCTTCACAGATTGCTATAAAAGGAGATCAGAAAATTGATGGAAAAGTCAATACATGCTTCCCAGAGGCACTTAACTCAGAAGAGAAAACAAAAAAACTCTGGAGGCCCTGGGCACAATTTGGCTGAAAACACATGTAGATCAGAAACACTCCAGCCAACTATACCAAAGCCATATTGTCTAATGCTCTCAAGGGACCCTTTATCATTCTCAATGACTTTTCTTAATAAAGTTCCTGAAGATCAGACAAGAGAGCAAGAATTAGAATTGGAAAAGAAGAAGGAACCAAACATCAAGAAACATTCAAGGAATAGTGATTCCCAAGACTTGGATGTGAGAATCTCTAAAAAAATAGCTCTTTCCAACACTCATGACAACGACATCTTTAAAAAAGAGTCTGACAAAGTCACTTCTTGTAAAAGACTTCCTCATCCTTTGGGTCCAGATTACATGGAACTAAACTTTGAGCTTGCTGATTTGAATATGGAACTAACTTTTCATGCTCAGGAGTCAATAAGGAATCAAAAGATTCAAAAATTAGGCCAGAGAAAGTACAAAAACATAGAAAACCCCACCAGAGATAAAGATGTGCAGAAGACGTGGCCCAGTGAGACTTATAGAAGGATCCAGTATGAAGCACAGAAATCCAACTTAAAGATGAGGAAAAAGGAAGATCATTGCAGTCCACTAGCCATACCCCAAACACATTTGATGTTTTAGATGCCCTTTTGGCCAAACTAAGTGAAGAAAAGAATGAACCAAGTCACAACCAAGGGATTGGATTAATAATGATTTCTGATTCCCAAATTCAAGGTGCTCAGAAAAGTGCATGAAGAAGCAGGTTTATAACAACAGTACTGCGAAGAATCAAGAACAAAGTGAATTTCAGATTACCAATCACCTCCTGGATCCAATGACCAATCAACATCACCACCTGACTGAATTTTCAGATGCAAAAAAACAGGTTCAGAATGGGATGATAGGAAATTCAAGATTTCTTCCATCATCTCTAGATCCTCATCTTTCATTGATCCCCATGGATAGCACATGGAAAATTGATGGAAAAAATCTTGCTAATTTTCATTAGCAATTAACATTGTATGTGTGTCATGAGCTTATATATTTTCTCAATGTTAAGTTTTTAAACATAGAAATTGCTTCCATATCACTAATAAGGAGAATTCCCCCTCATTCCCATAATGAGAAAGCATCTTATTCTATTTTTGGACATCTCTAAATTGTAGGGAAATCTTCCTTATATTAAACTGAAATTGTCCTGATCGTTGGAGCATTACCTTTCAGTATAATAAGGAAAAAAAATTTAAGAACAATAGAAGGGAGGGAAACTTAAGGATTCCATCAGATAAGATTTTTGGATATTGCCTCCTTAGCTTTAGTGGGGGGTTTTTTTCCCTCCATCTTTATAGGGTTTTTGTTTCACTGCTGATAAATGGAAGTTCATGGCTATTTGTGTATTTCCATATAACTTAGTTGTGGTTGGTTTTCACTTAAGTAATATTTATTCACAACAAAAAATTGTAAAAACCAGGGTTCCCCAAATGGGCAATTATCAAGGCCAATCCAGTCAACTGTGGCCTAATGAGCTACCCACAGCTTTGGGGAGTTTTCACAGTGCTTATCAGGGCTTGGTCAAAAGCTATGGTAAATATTCCCTTTCTCACATTATTTCAACTGATGAAAGGAATGTGGCTGACAGTCAAATCTATAAGGAGTGCTAAGAGACCAGTTAATTCTAAGTCGTGTCCTCTATTCAGTGTCAGCATCAACCCTTTTTCTTTCCCAATAGAAAACTAAAAGAACTTTGGGGAAATAAAAAGGGACCCTCGTGATAAAAAAAAAAAGGTTGGGCATCCTCCTATTTTAAAGTCTCTCAAGCTCCACATTTTCCTTTAAAATGCCTTGTAAAAACTTAACTCACTATTCTAACTTTATTTCAATTGAATACCCTCATCAGCCTCCTCCTTTCTACTTGGCAAAGCTTCACTTATTAAATGTTATTTGGCACTTAAGTATTTAAAATCCAAAAGATCTATAATATATTTATCATTAAATACATTTATTTTATTAAATAAAATACAAAAAAAGTTCCTGTGATCTTATTTATTTATTAACTTTCTAGTTAAGTTGGAAAAGAAAATTTTTCAGGCTTAAAAATGTACTTAATATATCAGATTGCTCATTTTAAAATTACATAAAACTCCTTCTGGAAAGTCAATTCTTCACTACTAAGAGGCTCATTATTGGGAGAGATGATCTATTTTCATTCTCTATTATATTAATATGTTATCAGTAATATAATATTCACATATTATACATAACATGTAATATATTATAACATAACTATAATATACTACTAAATTGTTGGTATTTGATTTAGTGGGGAGGGTAATTAGGAAGTTAAATGCTTGCATAAATCTAAAGTTCACACACTGATTACAAGCTTTACCCCTTGCTAATATTTGCATTTAAAACACCTTTATTCATATCATAGTCCTTCAGGTATTCTTATTAGACCAACATTTTTCTTTTTTCATTAATAGGTTACTTAATAGTTGATCTAGTTCTACCTTTATGCTGCTGATGCTATTTATTACAGAAGACATACATCTTCAGTGCTTAATAACTATAAAAATGGTTGAATAAGTTCTAGGAAAATAAAAATCTTAGTCCCAGAGATTTGAATCCATTTAATATTAGTTCAACCAAATACTTCTTTTGTCCTCCTCTTGTATTGATCAAGTGCAATTTCTTTAAAATATTCATAGCTATTTGTGATTTTTCCCAGATCACTTTGATCAAGATAGTATCTTCAACTTAAGATAAAAACAAAAGATTATTTATAACAGGGTATAAAGTATATGGCAATATACTCATCTCCTTTCCCCCAATTTCTTCCAATTCTATAAACACAAATGACAATAGTTTTTGTTTATCAGTAAAACATCATTTCAAATGATGTAACTTGTAGATAGTCACACAAATTGTAGTTGATATTTGATAAAAATGGGACATTTTACTGATGTGGTAAATGACCAGGAATCATCTCCAAATTGGAGTACATTCTAACTCTTCATGGAATGTTACACAGATTAGTTATAAGGATAAAGTAGCAGAAGCACCACAATATGGTAGTACTAACATTCACAAGTATTTCCAACAAATAAAAATATCTTATTCATCCTTACAAGCCAAATATTAGTTTTAGTTGTAAATGTTTATTTCTAAAATGGAAATATTCATTAAATATTTTCAGGTTGGAAATGTTTACTTTAAGAATTGCCATGAAATTACCATTTACTTGGGGGAATGAAGACAGCCCAAGCATTTCTCTAAATCCTTCCAGAGGTTGGCAAAGACTTACATTTTCAAACAAATATCCTTGGCAAAAATCCACTTTCAGTCAAGACAAATGAGCAAATGAATAAGAAAACATTTGTCCCGTATTTCAGAGCTTTATTATACATGTTCCTTACCCAGCTATCAAAGCTATGTTTTACAGAGGTCCTCTTCTACTTCTTATATCTGCTTGCATTTATTAAACTATGTAAATTCTGAATTATACAAGCATTGAGATGTAAATCCTTCTTGACCTTTTTTTTCCTCTTGGGGAAGAAAAATTTTCATGCTAAAATATGAGATTTTTAAAAACCACTATTTTATTATCTCACAAACTTGATTATTTGATATAGTAAGAAAGCATCTCTACTTTTTCCTTTGATGACCTAATAAGCAGTCAAATATTGTATGGATTAATTCATCTCTCCCAAGGTGTTATAGGTTGATATTATACAATAGCATGTTTAGTGTAATGGCTTGAGAATTCTCTTCTACTCAGATTTTGCCTGTTCTATAATATCATTACCTTTAGGGCACTTCACAAGGTGTCTCTTTAGTTTCCCTTTTTTTTTCTTCTCTTTGAACTAACTCTATATGTTAATATCTTATCTCAATATTATTCTGCTTACAGGCCAAGAGACATTTTACCAAGAAAATATGCAACATGACACTAGTTTTTCTTGTTGGCTCATGTAAGAAATTGTATTTCTTTACAATAAAAACCTCCAACAGTTCTTCCTAATAAGGTGTTCAAATATGACACAGTCAGATGTTTAGGTGCTCTCTTTATGATCAACATTACTCTTCTCCTTTCATACACTATGTAAAATATATTGAAGTTTGCCACATTTTCCTTGATTTATCTATACTTCAAGGAAAGCATATAGAAAGCACAAGCCTTGGGTCCACATACATTTACTGGAAAATGTGAATAAAGATTCATTTTAGACAAAGATTATGAGGTAGTTTCTGGTAGAATGTTTCTGTTACTTTATATAAAATGATGTATTTATCCAGATACATTTGTACATGCTGTCTGAATAAAGCTTCTCTCTATTCTTAGTATTCTTCAGAGAAATGCATGACTGAAAAAAGAATATTGGCCAGTAATGGAGTGAGAGTAGTGGATAACTTGATAGCCAAGCCCATATGTTCAATTGGTATTTAGTAGAGAGAACTGGAGGAAATTGCTCCTTCCTCAGAGCTCCACCCCCACTTCTACTGATGGAATGGACACCCTGTAATAGAATTTATCAGCAAAGGTAGATAAGAATAACATGGAATATGTGGTAATGGATTGATTGTGATCTATGTCATTGATAATCATATCAGTTATATTATAGATTCACTTAAATATTGATTATGGAAAAATGTTGATATTACTAAACATAAAAATAATCAACTGTTGAAAAGGCCTCCAAGTAAAGTTTTCTTCTTTCCTAAGCTCATAAATATTGGTTAAACTGGGTTTAAAATAAAAGGCAGTGTTATTAAGGATAAATACCATACCAGTCTCTTCTGAAGTTAGTGATGTGCTCCATTACCCATGAGATTCACACTTGCCATATTATCCATGATTAAGATCATATCCACATGTCATGAACTTTGTACAAGATGAATGTATCTCAGAAAAAATAAATAAATTTTTGATGATTGACTGACATGACAATACTCTACTATGGATGCAAGATTTTTTTCATTGTAGAAAAAAGTTCAAAAACAGTAGAATGTGAGGAAAATCCAAAGCCTGTGATAAAGTATTTTTATTTTTTCTACTAGCCTTAGTTTATGGCTTTCTTATTTCAACAACTTTCTTAACAACAGCTTTCTTATTTCAAATGATTCACATTATCATATAATATGTGAATAGCAATCTTTGGAATTAAGCTCAAAAACTACTCTAGAACTATTTTCTTAATGAGTATTAATAATAAGTCAAGATTTGGGCAATTTCAAGAGAGAAGTGTGAAAGTCCAGGTTTTATTCTCTATTAAGAAAGGCAAGGGCCCTGAATCCAGAATCCAGAAAAGAGATAGAATAAAAGTCCCAGTGAACAGTATAGACTTGAGAATGACTTGAGACTTGAGAATCTGAGTGGGTATTAAAAACAATAGCAGAGTTGAATTCTCAATTCTCATAGTAATTCCCCTTATATTTTATCCTCCTAATTCATCAACCTTCTCAGTTTTCTTAAGGTTTCTCTTCATTTTACTTTAGATACTCACCAAGGATAGTAACATTTCAGATCTTATTACTACCAAAAATTTCTCCTTTCCCATGACACTAAACTCTGAAATTTTCCTCCTGTTTTTTCACCTCTTGTACTGATTCATTCCTCCCGAACATGCTCTTCCTCCTCAAAAATTATAAAATTGTTGATTCAGTTCACTGCAAAATCATACCATCTAATCTTAACTGGACACATAACATTGTAGGAAACTTTTATAACATTCCACACAGTGGCCATTCTAAATCTCCCATTTCCTAGAACTCACAAGTCTATCCCATGGATTCTCACTTAGAAGATGCTTACCCATCAAGGTCATCAGTTATGAGTTTCCTAATACCCTTCCTAATTCTGTTTTTACCTATCCTCTCTTTCTTTGCTACATTATAAGAAACTGAAATGGTCCTCTCCTTTTATTTGTACCTTTGATTTAACTGCTTCAAGATTCCTTTGGAACCTTGTTCCACAGCTCTTTTCTATCTTAACCTAAACTTCATCTCTATGGGTTTGTTACCTGCTACACACCAAAATGTTCATATCTTCCAACTTCTTGAAAACAAACAAAAACAAAAACAAAAAAAGTTTACCATAATCTCAAATTATCTTTATATCTCTTCATTGTTAAATTTCTAGAAAGAGTAACCCAACCTCACTAGGTCCACTTTGTTTCCACCACTAGGTCACTGATCAGCCTCTAGTAGTAGGCATTCTGATCTCAACAAGATAATGAAACTATTTCCTTCTAGGTAACCAATGATCTCTTATTATCAAGTCCAATGCCCACCTTAATATTTCACTCTCCCTCATGTTCTTATACACATATCCAACCAGTTTTTAAATTCTAAATTCCACAGTATATCTGACATTCATTCCCTCTCCTCTTCATTTACACTATCCCTACCTTAGTTCATTCATTCATTATCTTTTAGACAACTCTAATAACTTACTAAGGTTCCTGCCTTCAGTCACTGCCATCATAAATCTATCTTTCACACCGTTGCCAAAATAATCTTCCAAATATGTCATTCTATCATGTCACTATTGATCAAATTCTTCAGTGATTCTAATGACAATGGAATAAATTACAAACTCTTTATCTTGGAATTTATATTCTATCTCTAGTTAACCTTTCCAGCATTATATCACACTACTAACCATCATAAAACATGTTTTAGCTGACCTGGATAACTATTTTTACCTTTTTTCAAGTTCTTTGCTTGCCTCCATTCATTCAAAAAGACTACCACCCTATTCCATTTCCAGGACCACTCCATATCCAGGCACCTTGATAAAATGATGTATCAATGTTATAAAAGATTTGAATTTCAATATTGCCTCAAAAACTATTTGAGTGATCTTGAACAAGTCTTTGACCTCTCTATGCTTCCATTTCCTCAGTAGTAAAACAGGCATAATAATATCTTAGAAAGGTATCCCTATGAGATAGATATAACCTCAAAGGATATTATTGAGGATCAAATGAATAAAATAAACCTAAAGGGTTACTTAGGGTCAGCTATTACTATTATTACTTTACCATCTTTATCTATTGAAATACTTTTCTTCCTTCAAAGGCCAACTCAGATATCTTCTCCTCTAAGAAATCATTCCTAATATCACTCAACTGAAAGGGATCTCTCCTTCGTATTTTCTTATAGCACTTTGTCTTGATCTGAGAACATATGCTTTTGCCCAATCACAGTTTACTTTGCATTACATATGTTTACATATTGGTCTATAAGGAATCCTAGTGAGTAAGGAATCTTAAGTAAGTCTTTACCATATCTTTTGTGTAACATTTTGCTGAAAGCATGCTTGCAGTTATCTTATGGAATACCAGGAAAGTACAAAGAAGTTGGAAGGCCATCCTTTTTTGTGCATTGATTAATAAGTATCCTTTCTTGCAGGCCTGTGTTTACCCCAGAAACTTGGCCAGTTCCTTGAGTAAACATAGTCCTGGAATGAACAAATATCCTCCTTGGTGAGGCTTCTTGTAATGAAACATCCCTTTACCTGGGAGGCTACTACACCTCAAGAGTCACATATCAAATGAGAATTTTCAGCGTAGTACCTTCTTTGCTCTCAGCTTATAAAAAACCCTTAGTGGAAAGGGACTTTGAGGATATGGTTAGGAAGTATTGTACACTTTGTTTAGCAGTGGCTCCCACTCAAAACTCTGAATAGCTGTGATCATGGGTCCTTCCAGCCAAGGAATTCAGATATTGGTGCTTCCTCAGTGTGGTGATGATATATGTTAGATGTTGTTTGTTATAGTGTGTTTATGGCATCCATTGTGTGTTAATTGTGTGTTATTTTTATACTTTCAGTTTCCTCTTCCCTTATGTCTTATTTAAATCAGGGTTCTGAGTAGTAATAAACTTGTATCCACTCCTAAGACTATGCCTGTTGAATGTGAATCCCAAACTTAGATTAATAATAAAAGATCATATACCTAGTCCTAGATTTTAAACTGGAGGAAAGAAGCTATGATCTTTTTCATTTTTCTATCCTGATCTTATCTTTAAACTTTATATAACAACTTGGTACATGAAAAGCACTTAATAAATGCTTGATGAATTGAGCTTAATTGAAATATCAGAACAAGGTTGGACTTCCATAGATTGAAAAAAAATCTACTTATAAAAGAAGTGGTATAAGGATATGGGATAGACTTAAACCTATATGAGAAAAGTGACTATTTTCACTAAGTAAAAGTTGAAGCACTATAATCAGATACTGATACTTATAAGTTCTGATATAAAGAGTAGAGGCTTTTGAAAATCATGAAATTACAGAATTTTAAAGTTAAACCCCGATCTAGTTCAGTCAGTGCCTGAACAAGAATCTATTCTGTATTACATCTGACAATTGCCTCATGAAACCATCCACAAAATTGTCCACTTCTTTCCCTTTCATCTAAACTTTAAAGCATTCTGTAGCTCAATGTTTACTTTTACTTTTCCAAGGAGGAGAACATACTATTTCCAAAGACAACCCATTCTACTTTTAGATAGCTCTTTCTGTAAAGAAGTGTTTTTGTACATCAAACCTAAAGTTAGCCTCTTACAATTTACACTCAGTGCCCTAAGCTCTGCCATCTAAAATCAACCCTCTTCCACATGAGAAACCTTGAAATACCTAAATACACCTATTGTATTCTACCAGTCTGCTCATCTCCAAGCTTAGTTTCTTGGTTCTTTGTTCTTTCAACCAGACTTTATTAGGCCCTCTGTCATACCAGTTACTCTCTTTGGTGTAATCTTTGGTTTATGAATATCCTGCTTAAAATATAGTACCCAGAAATGAACATAATTCCCATGTGGCTGGACCAGGGCCTGCCAAAATGTGACCTATGGTCAAAGACCCATTTTTTGGGAAGCTTTCTATGATTCCTCTGTCAGAATTCATGTTTTCTTTCTCAGACATTGCTTAACACTTTATATTTTTTAGATCTTTTTTTTCTTGGCCCCATTTTGTATTTTTTAATGTATGAACTATATTCCCTTCCCCCCACTTACATAAGTTCTGTGAAAGCAATCACTAGGTCTTATTTACTTGCAAATTTTCAGGAGGACCTAGCACATTGTCTAAAAAATAGTAGATATATAACAAAGGTCTACTGAATTCAGTTGCCACTTAATTCTGATTATGGTAAAAGTAATAATTTACACAATTTTCAGTCAAGCCGAAGGGAAGGAATCCTAAATATCAGTACTTTTGTGCTTATTTACATTTTTGCTAGAGGACTTCTTTATGGAGAATGTTAGCAGGCATAAAGGATAATTCAACTGTGTTTCCAGGGGAGGGGGAAGAGGAAAAGAATGGGAAAATACCACTTCATTTTGTAATCTCTTCAATTTTACCTGATTGAATTTAGCCATTTTGGTTTAACTCAATTTGAATTATTACAAGTACAATTTTGCTAAATATAAATTTGATGGAATTTTAAATTCATGGAAATATAATTAGATAGAAATTGGGTTTAATATAATCATCATTGTCAATGTTCCATTTTTTTAGAATTAATCTATTTGGTCATATCACTTGGAAATGAATAAATTATGAATGGTACATTTGGTACTTATGGATTTTCATAGTTCCACATACCTGATAAAAATAAGAAGTCAAATTTATGTAGCACTTTGCAATATATAAACCTTCCTGTTCGGTAGGTAACATAAGTATTTTATATTCATATATACATATAAATTTTTTTAATACAAGAAGTTAATAGGAGTTAAGAGCTTTGATCATAGTTACTTAACTATAAAAAGTAAAGCCAAGATGTGAGGGCTTAAGAGAGAATAGTTTCATACTTTTAAACTACAAACCTGATATTCAGCTTATTACACATTCTGCAGAGGATAGAACTGAAAAACATAAACATCAAATCAAAACCTCAAAGTTGTAGAGGACTACAAAAGCTAGATGAGAACAGGAATCTCTTTACAACATTTCTATAAGCAACCCCCCAGCTGAAAGACTTTCAATAAAATGAGAACCTGCTATTTCTCAGAGCATCCCATTTCACTTTTAGACAGTTCTCATTATTAGAAGGGCAAGTAAGTGGCACAATGGATAGAGCGCAGGCTTAAAGCCAAGAAGATTCATCTTTGTGAGTTCAAATATGGCTTCATTCAGTTTCTACTGGAGCCCCTGACCCACACCCCAAATACCAAGAACTGATAAGCAATACAGTGAAGCATGAGAACATCCTGCCATAAAATATCACAAAGTCACACATATCAACCACCAGATGTTCCTTAACCACCAAACGTTCCCCTAGTCACGTAGTCACAGTACTGTTTTTTCAAACCTATACTCTGGAAACATATATATAAGCCTTGTACTTTCCTCCAATAAATGAGCTATTCTGCTTTGCACAGAGTTGTCTCGGCCTCTTGCTTTCTTCACCCATTCCCAGGTTGTTGCCTTACTAGCTTTGCTTACAAGTTGACACGCGGCTTCAGATTTCCTTAGTTCAAGACCCGCAGGTCGGGTCAAGTTTCCAAACAGAACAAAATCTAATTCCTTTTTCATATGACAACCTTTCAAATGTGTAACAAGAATTATCTTATACCAGCTTCCAAATCTCTTCAGCTTTTAGCACATTCTTGATTTCTTCAAAAGATCTTCATATGCATAGTTCCTTTATTTTCTGCTCCTCCTCCTCTGAATGTTCTCCATATTGCCAATATATTCCCTAAATCGTGGTACCCCAAAGTGAAAATAGCATAACAATTTATTATCTGTCCCGGGTAGAATAAAAAACAACTTTTGCAATCTGTATTCCAGACCCTGTGCCTCACTTAGATTCTTGCTCCCAGAAAATGAGAAGAAATACTTAACATTAGCAAAAATACCAACAATCTATAGAAGGCTGCAGCTACTATTGTGTTTAAGCTCTAGAGAAATTGTGATTTATGTCCTTAGGTCACTATAGATAACAGAAATTAAGTATACCTAGAATGTGACAGATATATTGATTGTATAACATAAGTGGAAGGAGATGCCCTAGTAATGGAGCTAGAACTGATGGTGAATTACTATCCCAGTGTCACAATATAGCATATTGTCCAATGAATTTGATTTGGATTTTGTAGTGTTTTTTTAATGTAATGTTTTTCATAAGTACAAACAACATAATAATGGTGAACACTAGAAAAATGAACAGTAAGATTTTAGGTTATTAATTTATAAAAAAAAACTTTACACACAATATATACTTTGTTCATATTAGGGGATAATATAATATTCAATCAAATGAAGTCAAAAAGCCTCAGAAAGGCTGTATCCACTTCAGTGATAAAATATCTATTGAAGATGTTTTGGATATTAATAATATGATAAGCCACATAGACAGTTATCGTTTAATGTTTGTTTGTTTTTATTATTATAATGGTGTGTGTCACAAAGGAACAAAAAGTTGAATGGGAATTCAGGAAGATGGAAACATGAAATTGTATTAAAGGTAAAAAGCACAAATTAATGATAATTTATGAATGCCAGCAATTGAAAATGCAGCCTCCAAACCCTCATGACTTTGAATATTCAAGCCTAATTGATTGTATATCACATGACCAGTAGTTATCCATTAAACTAGTGGGGCCAAATTCAAACAAAAACATTAGTAAGAAAATACCTAATTTCCTTATTGAATTTAAGTAACTTAGGCAAGATGAAACATATCCTTCAGTCTTAAAAAGAGAATTGTTACATGTGATTGCCACAATTAATGATATTTGAAAAAAAATTGAAAAAAAATTAAGTTTGGGGGGAGAGATGTTCTCATTTTTTAAGGAGGGAGGAGAAGAAAGAACAGAACCTACAAACTATAGGCCAGTGAGCTTGGCTTCAATTCCTGGAAATATTCTAGAATGAATGATTAAAGAGATGGTTGGTGAATGTCCAGAAAGAGAAGGAATGATTACAGAGACCGAGTGTGGCTTCACCGAGAACATATCTTGAGGGCAAGGACCTCTTTTTCTGAGTCCAGCACTTGGTATTAATAATGTCTTCTTATTTTCAAAATAAATGCAAAGTTCTCAACATCTATCCCAGCAAAAACCCTGAATTCCAATTTTTCTCCCCCCTTCTTCCCATCCCTTTCCCCAGATAAGCAATCCAAAACATTTTAAACATGTGCAATTCTTCTATACATATATCTATACCTTTCATGCTGCACAAGAAAAATCACATCAAAAAGGGGGGGAAAATGAGGTGGGAAAAAGCAAGCAAACAATAACAAAAAAGGTTACAACACTCTATTGTGATCCACATTCAGTCTCCACAGTCCTCTTTTTGGATGCAGATGGCTCTTTCCATCACAAGTCTATTGGGATTGATCTAAATCACTGCATTTTAACAAATCTTTTGACAAAATATTTAATACTATTCTTATGGGTAAAATGGAGAGGTATGTATTAGATGATAACACCATTAGGTGAATTCAGTATGAATTAGATAGACTAGAATAGTTATCAAAGAACAATTGTCAATAGTTCAGTGTCAATATAGAAGGAAAGTCTCTAGTAAGTACCACAGGATGCTATGCTTTCCCCTCTGTTATTTACCATTTTTATTAATAACTTAAAGAAAGGCATAAACTATATACTAATTTCTTGATGACTCAAAATTGGGATGACAAAGCCATCATCCACAAATGATGACTAAATTGACTAAAGCATTGGGCTAAATCATATATAATGAAATTCAACTAAGATAAATGTAAAATCTTGAACTTGGCTATCAAAAAATCAACTTCATAAGTATAATATGAAGAAGGCATGAAGATCCTGCAAATATTATTCACATATTAATAATTAATAAAAACATCTTAGCATACTAGTGGTCTAAGACTTCAGTGCAAGTCAGTAATGAAATGTGGTAGCAAAAAAACAAACAAAAAAAAAGCCTAATAATATTTTAGACTTCATTGAAGGTCATAGCTTTTAGGAATAGGAATATAATAATTCTACTACATTATGCCTTTGTTAGATTTCATCTGGAGTACCATGGTTTAAAATGCCATTGAAAAACTGGAGAGTATTTTTAAATAGCTAAAATGAAGGATTGTGAATATGAATAGATTATGGCATGAGTAGATTAGCTAAGAGAACCAAGAATGTTTAAAGATAAGACTCAGAAGAGATGTGATATGTGTCTTCAAACATTTGAAGAGTTATCATGTAGAAGACAAGCTAGAATTGTTCCATTTTGATACAGACGGAGAGACCAGGAGCAATGGGTAGAGAGATTGCAGAGACACACTTAGGTTCCATATCAGGAAAATTTATTTTTTGGATGTCAATCACTACCAGGTTTGTTACAGTGGAGATTATTTGTATATGGATTATATTAAAGGATTCCTACAATCTCTTTGAACTCTCAAATTCTGGGATTCTGGGATTTTGTAAATGGTTCTTGCCAGTATAAAATTAAGCAAGAAGCAGACTAATGTTTGGCAGAAAATTTTGGTCTACCACAAAATAAAGAGGAAAAATTTAGACTTTTTAGTAGTTCATTTTACTTTGTTTTCAATAAGAAAATGACCTTCTACCAGATACTTATCTCTAAAATGATGAGTGCAGAACCAGTGAAAATGCTATGCAAGAAAGATAAGAATATAGTACAATGTTAAAAATTATCTTCCACTGTAAGTGTTCTATGCACTTCATTCTATATTTTAGCCAATCTGTATAACTCTCTGACCCTTATTCATACTTTAGGCTTTTCCATTTCTGAATTTTAGCTCATGCCATTCCCTATGGCCTGAATAGATTTCGTCTCAAACTCCTTTGCCTTTTGATGTCCTACCAATATTGATTCCTGGCTTATTATAGATTCCTTTTCACACTCTATAGTACAATGAAAACTGGCCTTTTTAGTGTTCATTCTTCACAACACTCTTCTATCTCTGAACATTTGTATGGGTCATCCTTCACACTAGAAATGGACTCTCTCCTTTCCTCTGCTTCTTAGAATTCTTAGATTCCCTCAAAACTCTGTGCCATTGCCAATTTCTAATAAGGTTTTTCTGATCCTTCTAACATATAATGACTTTTCCCTAACATCACCTTGCATTTATTTTGTATCTCTTGAGTACCACTTTTCTTCCTTGATAGAATGTAACCTATTTGAGATAGACTGGCTCATTTCTCTTTTTATAACCCTAGTGTCTGGCCCATAGGGATAGAGATAAGGATTTAGACTTGTAATTTCATTAATATAGGAAAGGAAAAGTCCTGCCAAGGCAGGTTCAACAACTTAGATGCTCAGAGTGAGTGTTGCCTATAGCACTTACAAGTTAAAGGAAGGTAAGAAAAAAGGAAGGAAGGAAGGAAGGAAGGAAGGAAGGAAGGAAGGAAGGAAGGAAGGAAGGAAGGAAGGAAGGAAGGAAGGAAGGAACCACAATTCACAAATTATTTTGAATTGACCTAAACATATTATCTCATGATACTTAGATAATATCCTTCACGTTAATATAATGAAAATTTTAATCAGAGTAAGGGGAGAAGACAGTGCTCAAAAAATAGAGTTTAAATTTTTAACATATATTGGATTACTTGCCATCCAGGGGAGGGAGTGGAGGAAGAGGAGGGAAAATTGGAACACAAGGTTTTGCAAGGGTTAATGTTGAAAAATTATCCATGTATATGTTTTGAAAAGAAAAAGTTTTAATAAAAAATAGAATTAAAATTTTAATATCTCTTCTGCATGATATAATTTTGCTTCTTTAGATGCTGAAGTTATAAAAATGTGAAAAATGAATTTAATTTCTGTGAAACATAATTTTTTTGAGTCAGAGAAAAATCTTTAGATCAAATATCTCTGATAAAGATTTAATATCTGGGATATCTAGGGTATTTGCACAACTTTTAACTTGAACTTCAAGGGGAAAAAATTAGAAGGTCTTTTGGCCAAAGATAAATGGTATTCAACTAGCACAAATAAACACAAATAAATAGTAGGTTGAGGATGACACCTATGGTTCTCAATCTAGAGGAATTACAAGAAAGGTTAAGAGTTGCCACAGTTATTTCAACAATACTAATATGTTACCTATGTGATGACTTTTTTTTTAAGGACATAGAATCATTGATTTAAAGATAAAAGACCTAAGCTGCCATTTCATCTACCCTTTATATTTTGTGAAGTAACAAAGTGCCTAAGGTCACAAAAATTTTTGTGCAGGGCAGTCAGGATTTAAATGAAATGATGCTCCTCTATAGTATATTTATTCCCCAATTAATATACTGAGAAGATGATTCTGCTTTGCCATTTTATCCTCTCCCCACATAACTCACAAGTCAAGAATTCACATCTTCCCTAAGCCTCACGCAATGAGGGAGATAAACTATTCAATATCTGAGGGGGCCCAAAGGCAGAATTAAACAAGCTAAAGATTGGAGAGTAAGTACATCAAACATACTCATGACTTCATCAACTCCTATCTTTACTGTCAAGCTCAAGCAACATTCTATTCATCATCTTCCCTGTCACTTTGCATATACTTTTGCTACCATTCTATTTCTTACTCAAGGATTGATTTTTTAAAAAAATATTATTACTACAAGAGTCAGATTTTCTATTGCTTTCAGGCTCAACATGGAGTTGCTGTGACCATGGTTTGTAGGCCACCAAATTAATCTTCATTCTCTGGTATCTTTCATATCCATCCATGTCAGCCCCATTCCTTCCATGTCTCTATTTCATTCTATCCTATCTTTCCAATGTAATCTCTGGAATTTTATTTTACTAGTTACAAGATGCTATTCACAATGGACAAAATCCTTACCTCATAGAGAAGATTTTTTTTGTTTCATATTATTTCTATATTCTAAATGCTTATCACAGTTCCCAGAACTTAGCTAGTACTTAATAAACATTTGCTGAGTTGTAAACAACTTAATATAGAATTTATTTAATGCACTAGTACTAATAACAATTATTTTCCAATTCAATTTTTTGAACCACAAACTTTGAATCTTTACAGTGGTAAGAAGAAAGAAAAAAAAAATTTAAATTCTATTGAAATAATAAAATAAAAGTGAAGAACTTATATAGTCTTTGACATTGGTAAGAGAAAAGAATTTTTTAAGTCATGTTGAAAAAGTATAAAAGGCAAAAGAAAAAAACTTCTATAGTTTGGATGGCATCTCACCATGGAGATTTCCTCCAATGAAAATGCAATAGAAACATATGAAATTTTCAGATTAGTCCTTTAAGCTCTTGTCTATCCATCAAATTCGACTTTGTTAGCTTTCTAGTTTGTGGTGTTGGTCCTGGTTGCAATACACTTCCAGAATTTCACTACTGCCTCAATTGAATTCAACCAGCAGATTTATTTATCTATAATATTGTGCGTAGTTTTTATTTAGTGTTATGTTGAGTCACATGTATAGTATGTTACTTTAAAATATAACTTAATACACACTATTGCTTTCATTTTAAGATCCCACAGGACATTTCTGAAACAAGAAGTTTCATTTCAGTGAGGTTTTCATAAAATAAAAATAACTATTCTATCTTTCTTTATTGAATAAAACTGGCATGATATTTATCATATTTAATGTGAGAAATCTTAATATACTTTATATATCTTCATAATGAATATTTGTAAATATATTAAAATCACTTGGTTAAAAAAAGAAAAACTAACATACTAAGAGAATCCTTGGGTCACAAAGTCTAAATCACAGAATCAATCAATCAACAAGAATTTAAGAATTACTAAGTGCCAGGTTAGGTGCCAAGGATTAGAAAAAAAAAAGTAAAACAGTCCATGCTTCTCGAAAAACTTATATTCTAATATGTGCCTATTATAGCGATGACAAATATACAAACAGCCATAGAGGGGCTCCACAAAATGAAAATATCATCATTTTACAGATTGTGTAACTTCCTAACTTGGGAAGAGATTTTTTAAATTATATACCTTCTTATAATTATAAAGTGCAATGCCTAGAGCAGTCAAACTGAACCTAACTAAAAAGTACTGGAAGATGTAAAAAGCTTCATCGTTTCTACAAGCAATAAAATTTTTCCTATTTCTTAATCAGTAAGTAAATACTATAACCCTTAACAAAATCTATAATTACCAATCCTTTTAAAAAGAGAAAACCCAAGAAAATCCACCAAATGCTGTTATATAAATTGAAACACTATTTGTTAATGGCCAATGAAGAGAACTTTAACTTTTTAGCAACTGAAAATTAAAGTTAAAGTTCACCCAAAGGGCAATGGAAAGAAACATGGTGGGCTCTCCATATCAACCTGATTATAAGGATAACATGTTACCCACCAAAAATGATATGTAATAGTTGGCATAAAGGACATTATCATACTGGATGAATGGAAAATACAAGAATGCAAAAAAAAAGTTGGGTTAATCATGCAATAAAAATAAGAGACAGGTCCTCTGTTCCATCTATTCCATCCAACAACTAAAGAATTAGATAGGAGGCCCCCAAAAAAGTCTGGGTGACCCCCCACTGCAGAGGATTTGCTGAAGGATATAGATCAGCTGAGAAGACATAGATGGGTCATGATCTCTATCATTTAAGGGAATATTCACACAGATAAAATATTGTATCTATTAAAGTATCAAATGAAAAGAAAAATGAAAACTACTCCTATTTCTATGCATGCTTATTGACAGCCTAAGTATTCCATAATATATGCCACAAACAAATTGTATATATGTGTCAACCCAACTATGACGATCTATGACCAACATTTGTTATCAAATTATTTCAAAATTAAGACTCAATTGCATACTGAAAAGTCATTTTGAATATTCTGATTCATAAATGTTGAAAACTACATGGGTTGTATGTAATATTACAGTTATTTTTTTAATTCCCTGAATCAACACTCATATTTCCTGAAATTCAGGACCTCTGTGTAACAAGGATAGTAAGTACTCACTTCTTTTATTTCATATGATGCACAGCTGCACCAATCCTGTCAGGAAGCAGGCCACAGGAAATTCTTAACATTCTGAAGAAAAATCTCAAGATGTGGGACAGCTCTTTTCCGATGATTGTCCAGCAGATATTTACATCAAACTTTAAATGCTTACTTAAAAGATTATTTTTACCTATCCTTTTATGCAGGTATTGACCTCTCGCTTTTAATAAGTACTCAATGTTATTTTTAAAAAATTAATTATATTCAGTTTTCCTCCCACACATACAAAAAATAATAATAAATTAGTTCAAAACTATGGATGAACCCACAATGCAAGGTTTTAGGAAAATATGCCTTTATAATGTCCTGTGCTATTTGTGTTGATAACTCTAACTCTTGCATATATAATTCCATTATACTTTTATAAATCAGGGTTTTGAAAATGCTTTCAAACCATTAATATATTTTCCTGGTTAAAATTCTTTGAGATGTTCTTAACAAGAGTCTTAGATAATGAATTTGGGCAAACTCTGGAACAGTCTTTACAGTATTATCATTCTCATTAATTTTCAGAACTACCCACTGTGTTGAGATGATTGTCATGGGCCTAAGACTTCAATTTGGCTAAATATTTTTGCATATATTTTAACATATAAGTAACTAACAGATGTGTAAATGTTAAGTTCCTATTGAAGAAATGGTTAAATGTATTTACTATAATCTCATAATTTGTTTGCTACACTAAATCTTTTCTTACTATTTCTATTTTTTTTTACTTTTGTAAAAAAAAGTAATGGCCCCCAAATCTCCAAATCCTTCAAAAAGAACAAAACACAAAGGTTTTAATACATGCCTGGAATAAAAAAAAATATTATTTTTTTAAGTTATCAGCAATAGCAAACAAAAACTACTATTCAGTGACAAATAAAATGTTACTCTTCGTTGAAGTCCAAAATTAGCATAAAACACACTAAATTTTTGACCTAAGAGGAGTTCTACATTGACATTCTTATTTTTATAGGAATCTGCTATCAACATCTCCCCTAAAATGCCACTAAAAGAGAATTGTAGCTAAAAACAATATAACTTTGGAAAGAGTTGATGTGGATTATATATAGTATCTTACTTTAGAAGAATTTATTCTTTTTCTCCCCTCCCCTTTTTTGTGTGTGTTATCTTTGAAGGCTGCTTCTGTTTCCATTGTTTCGTCTTTTAGCATTCACATATCAGAGCAATAAGTATTTCATTACTGGTTTATCTGTCCAGAGGCTTGAGAAGCAGTAACAATTAACCCTCCCTTCACAGTGATTGATACAGGCTTTGCTTTCAATTTGTTCCACTACACAGATCATGAAATTCTGAATGCAATCATCCTCATTGACCTACACTTTCAAACACACAGCTACAATGAGATGAAAGTAATTATTAAAAGGAACACAGGACTACTGAGAACTGAAACAAAGTCTTTAAAAAATCTTTTAGATGACCTTCTGGTAAAATTGGCAATATTTGATGTTAAGCAAAATAACATAGAAGGGGCATGATCAGGAAGCATCCAATGCAGGTCGATCAATATGTGTTATGAGGATTATACTAGGTACAGTACCTATTTAGATGATATGTGAAAGCATAAGGAGTTTCTCTCACTGTAGAACTACTGAAAACAAATGGCATTGAACTCCAGCTATTATCATTGCCATGCCCTGGTTTTTAAGGTATTTTTAAAAGAAAAGCTATATGCATGTTTTTAAAAGGATCTTAACTTTTTACTTTATGTAGAAAGAAAACAAATTGGTCACAGCAAGGGACCAAAAATGTAAATGCAACAGTTAATTTCATCAGATGGGTTACATACCTGAGACTTACTCCTCTCACTCTATCTGAAGATTCACTGTAGGAAATGAATATATTTTTCACAAACCCTTGAAAAATAGCTTCAAATAAATATTAATCTCCTGCAATCGATACAGATGAGGAATGGAAAAGGATGGGTAGGAGAGTATGGTGGCTATTGAGCTATATTAAAACAAGGGTTGCAGTAAAAGAAAATCAGGGCAGAAACTATGCAGCTGCCTCAGGCTCTAATCACAAAACAGTGATGGAGATGAACCAATACTGCATGGATTAGCAATGAATTATTTTGAACTATAATCATATGCCTGCATGAAAGAGAGGCAAAAAACTAGCCATTACTCAAAGGCTGATCTGCAGATCTAAAGAAGAAAAAAAAAAGTAAAGTAAAATAGGAATAAATTTATATGCTAAACTAAGTCAGGAGAATAATGAAAATCTAAAATGTTGTTACACTTCAAGTAACATTCTATTTAATGTCTTCTCTGTACTATATAATCCTAAGTATTTGCATAGTACAAACTATAAAGGGCTTGGGCTAGAACAGGGTTAAATCAGTGAGATTTCCTGTAAATTAGGAGCTGTTATTGTTTACCTGACAATCTCACTTATCTTTCCTATCCTTGCCATAAAATCACCCCTTGCCAACGTTCAACCCCAAATAGCAATGTATTTTAAAGTATGCAACTACCAAGGGAAAATGTCATATAAAAAAGAATTTAAGTTCCTTTGGCCCATCTGAAAAATTCACACCAAATGAACTGTTAGAACTAATTTTGCAAGGCAGGGGGAAAAATCAAAAGTGCTACTCGCAGAGATTCCTGAGATTCTTATGAACAGACTGTTTAAATGAAGAGCACTTTCATCAGTAGAGGAATCCTCACGTTTCTAATGTCTTGCTGTGCATTCTGCAGGTTATAGTAGCAGCTGGTAGAGGTCATATATCTTTTGTGAGCATCCCAAAAAGGCTCGCTGCCAGACTGTTAAATTATGAATAAGCAATGAACAAAAGAATGCAGATACGGTGGTGACAAGATAATCCAAGCAAATTTATCTATGACAAATTTCACAGGATTAACAAATTACATTTACACAGAACAATAAAAATGTGCAAAAAAAAAAAATGATGAGCCTACTTTTTCCTAACAGCATTAGTAAAACAAAAAGACACCATTCCACTGCACATATTTAAATTTAACTTTATCTAAAATAAGACATTTACAGCATGCTGAAGTTATTGTTGTAACATCCTTTCCCATTTTAAGTAAATACCAACAATGCTGTATGTATGGTATACAGGCATGTATCTAAATTACAGGTATCACATGTAAAAGTTACATAGAAACAAGATGTGTGTTCTACCTTGAGACAGTCACAGAAAAACAATTTTGTGTACAAAATGCTCCTTTAATCAGTGCAATACATATTAATCATGGGTCATAGTATTTATTGAGTCCTTTATGTCTTAAAGACAAGTAGATATGTAGTGTAAAATATTTATTCTTGCCACCTAACCTCATAAAATAAATTCTGTGAATTTCTTAGGAACAAATCATAATTTCTAGATAGGAATTAGAAAAATCTTAATTATTACTTTAGGAAATGAGATTCATAGTTAGAAAGAAATCTCTTCATGTGTCATTGCTTGTTTTTTATAAGTATAAGTAAAATTTTTCTTATTAGTAAAAACTTGAGTATATATCATGCCCTTTATGATGAAAAACTCCCATCATCCAAAAAAATTAGTAACCTACACTTATGGATAAAGATTCAGCAATGTTGTAGCATACTACTTTTTAAAAAATAAGAAATGTCTTTCCTGAGTTTCAGTTATATTTAACCTAGGTCCCAAAGTCAGATCATTTTCATCTTACACGAAAAGACTAATGATAATTAACTACTGTAATCAGATGCTGTTTATTTTAAGATGATTTAAAGACTTTTAAATTTTGCCATCCCTCTTTTGCTCATGCTTCTTCCTGACTCATATAGGATTCCTCTCTCTCTTCCCTTAACACTTTCCTAGAGTCTTCCATGATACTGATAATAAAGTACTTTATCAACATAAAAACTCCAGTATCTCCTAATATTCTATTTATGAAGGTTGGATTTCTCAGTTTAAATGTAATTATTTCATTATGGTATATCAACAAAAACCTAGAAATTTCACCTGCTGAAGTAAGATGTTTACCTATCCCTTGTGTTCTTATAAAACAACTTAAAAATTTTTTTTACTTTGTAAAGGAAATAAAAATTTGATTGACAATACTGTATCTGAAAAATACAAATGCAAATGAAACATGCCTGTAACAGAGCAAGTTTAGTCTTCATTCTTCAATGAACAGAGATACAGAGATTTTGTATTACAAAGTTTACCAAATATAGCTTTGCTAAATCACAACTTTTCAAGCTCTTACCAACCCTAGTTGGTCAAAAAGTTGACACATGAGCAAGAAGTCAGACAAAATTTTCAGCACCCGTACTCCCTCAAGGGTCTTGGGGTGAAGGAAAAGAAATTAAGGAAGTTATTGTTTATAATTTTAATTGGTTCATTTTTAGTTTTTATGTAATGATAAATATAGTTTACCAATAGTGCCTACTCTGACAATTGATATTCCAAAATATTATATTTAAAATAACATCTAGAAATACACGTTTGTTTCCTTCATCTTAATTTCTCCATATAATTCCGTTTGCTAGTGGCAAACTACTGAAACCTTAACTTTCAAACAAATTGATGAACCCTACTTATGGAATCAGCGGTATATACAGCAGTCTAGGTTAAATTGACCTAGTCATGGAAATGGGCTTGTCTAATGGATCTACTAAATTGAATTATTTGTTGGTTCTCCCACTCAGTGTGTAAATGAATCTATATAGAAATAACTTGCATAGATGCTGGTCAGAACATGTGCCCCAGGCATCTGACTCAAAACTACCAAAGCACGAAAATTAATAGTAAATCATAGAGCAGTGCCACCAAAACAAAGAAAAAAAATCCCACTAGCCTCTTATCTCTGGCTCAACATTGATTCACAGTATTATTTTATAAACTATTACTTTCATGCATCAAAAGAGATTACCTGATATCCTAAATGTCCTCCCTGGGCCAATGTATAGTAGAGCTGGACCATTACTTATAGTGTTAGGATTCTTTATCTTAGAGGTCTCTATCTTTCATTCAAAAATCTCTGGCTTAAGGGAGCTAATATTAGACTATAGATGCTGCACTTGGATTATTTTCTACATCTGTATATACTACTCATTTTTTATAAGTTGATGCTATCACAAAATCTTTTCAATTGACTATTACTTTGCTTATATTTATATTTATATATAATCCTTTCTTCTTAATTCTGCCAAAATACCTCAAGCCAGTTTGGTTAACAAGTATTATCTTACATGTTTTACAAGTTAACTGACCCACTCCTGGATCACATTGACTAATGGCATTAAAAAAAAAATAATCTCAGAATGTAATAATCCTGACTGCCAGTCTTGCACTCTAATTATTTTATTATACAGTCAAATAAAAAGAGAAAAACATCTACTTACTCTCTGTAATTGTTTATATTTTCAATGATGATACAACTTTACATTAAAGATAGCTATTTTCAAGAGATGAAAGAAAGGACCTATCATAATACTATGCCCAATAAATTCTGATGAATAAATGAATGAATGCTATACACATAAGTCATAGATACTGTGTGAAATAATGAATACTTTTCTTGCTCTTTCAAGTTTTAAAGTCAAGGCCACAAGTATCCCATTTAATTAAATAGAACTTTTCCCATAATGCAAACCTAGCCATACTAAAACTCTAAAACAAGTGGTTTGTCTGTAGGTATTATTGTAGGTATTGAATATACAAGCAATCACTTTACTCTTACTCAAGCCATATCATGTTTATGTACTGTAATCTTCCTAATATTACTACAAATTATTCTAACTATCTACAATTCTATCAAATTTAATAGTCCAAACATTCTATTCACACTAATGGGGCTTGGTGCAATAAAAAATAACATTCAGTTACAGTTAGTTCATTGTGCTGTCCAATGAAGAAAAAGATCCACTATTACTATGAAAATATAAAATTGTCATTAAATGGAAAACAAACATTAGCATGTTTTTATCAAACATGCATAATATTTAAAACAATAAATCTGAAATTCCAAAAATGTTAAAATTTTTAATATTTAAATGAAATGGGCTTATAACAAAACTTTAATTTTTTTCCAACATAATAAATTTTTCTATTAAGTTTCAGCCAGATTATACCTGCAATTAAAGATATGTCTTCACAACACCTAAACATATGGTGTGTCAGTTTAGTCAATATAGCATTAATACAATCAAAGTGGTTAGTTCTTGTTGCATTGGCTCACAACCAGCAAGCTCACTACATGTTCCACTTTTCAGAGTTTTTAAGACTGTTGTAACAGAGAGTAACGGTCTATTTGTTGTATTCTTATAGATGAATTCAATAGAACTCTGCAAAGGGAAGAGGCTCACAAGAGCTTTAGAAAAATAAGAGAAAAACTAAGAGTTGAATAGTTAATAGTATTATAAAGTACATTCCATTGCTGTGATTTTTTTAAAAAGTAAATATCTATAGAATTTGGGGAGGGGGGGTAATAACTTTTTATTTTAAAAAACTGGATAGTTGAAAATTGGGTTTGGAATTTTTTTTTTTAAAGAATATAATGTACCTGACAGTGAAACAAAATTTCCATAAGACTGGCATTCCTAATGTCCAGTTTCAAACCAATATAATTTGAAATCTCCAGTGGATCAAAGTCTAAAAACTGAGGTAGAGAGAAAGAGTCAAGGGGTTAATGGAAATTCTGACATTCTTTTAAAAATAGCTCCACTACTGGGCAGTACCATTCTGACACTGTGTTAAAATTAATGTAGCACATTGGAGGAGAAACTCAAAATTAATACCCCTAAAATACCAAATTGTTCTATTTCTTGGAACTTATTTACCGTGCAACATATTTCTCTCAGTATTTGTTCCTGAAAGAAATATTAACTTCATATAACTTAATGAGAAACAAAAAGTTATATGTTAAATAATGTGATAAAAAAAAAGCCACAGAGGACAAAAATTTACTTTGGATCCCATTAGGCATTGAAAAAGTCCCAATATACATTTTATATTTAACAAACTCTAATCAAATATGAATCCCAATTAATGTCATTTCTAGAGTTGTTTTTAATAACAAATCCCAACCAGTGGCTGACACATTTCAAATTTTGTATAGCTCTATGACTAGAAATCCATAAATCAGAAATCAGAAAGGATGTTGTAATGTGGGAGGGTGCTATTTAATAAAGGTCATTATAACTCCTAGCTCTAAAGCCATAAGATCTAATATCCTCTCTGGTAGCTCCATGATATGCTCATGCATTACAGTTCTTGTTGACAGTCTGTTGCCTTGGAAATATTTCATTATTTCAGTTTTTTCCATTTGTAGACCCTTGGCCTTGTGATATGAAGGCCACCCTATTTCATATTTTCGATTATCATTTAAGCAATCTTGTGGAGCTATTTATATAAAAGCAAGTGTTAGACAATGCATATCATCATTTATCATTGCTGTGTTTAAGCGTATGCTGTAGAAATAACGCCCCCCAAAAAACCAGGGTGTTTTTTTTTGTTTGTTTAAACCATTAGTGCTGTGATACTGTGATATGCTATGCATAGTAGCATAAAGGTATTACCTGTATTACACTTCTGTTTCTCTAATTTTCTTGGTTATATATGAAAATGAATGAAAAAAATAAAGTTTAAAAAATCTAAGCTAAGGCTATATAATCTGCAGCCTACTGAAGTTTAAAAGAAATTCATCCAAGTTTAAACTTAAACTTATAACTTCTTAAATTGCTCTTTCAGGATACTCAAGAAAAACAATTAAGCTACAGTTGGACTTAACCAAAAACAATGTCAAGAGAAAACATTTTAATCAAAATTTTGGAACATTATGAATATTTAGGAAAAATTATTTTGTAGTGCATTAGTACATTCCAGTCATAAATACGGAAAAGTGATTTAAAGCCACTTTTTTTCCTCTTCAGGTTTTTGATTGTTAGCTTATCTGAACAGTAATAAATGTTCACTAAAGCATCAACTATTATAAAAATCAGTAATTTAAGATCATTTTTCATTTGTAGAATAAAACACAACCTAAAATAGGCTTGTATAGTCTTTTTAAAACACACTTGTATGCAACAGTTGTCCTGAAAATATTATTAAAGTTTCAAGAAAAGGATGGGCATAAATTTTGAGAGAAGACTACATCACTGGAACAAATAACTACAAAGAACAAGTTGATCCTTTAAAAAAGCATCTGACTTCTTATTTCTTGATACAAAAAAATCAAATCAACTGACACAAGCAATGTTTATACTTAAAGTGTTAGGAACCTTTTAAACCCTGATCACAAAGAGAGCCCTTAGGGCACACAACTGTTTGGATACAGCAGGCCAAGCCTGTAGTTATTATGGTTTAAGAATTTAGTTTACAACTCCTTGCTTCCTTCCTTTCCTTAACATCACCCTTTCCTTTTCCCCTTTATTACTCCTCCCACTCCCCACAGGGTAAGCCTACTCTGATCCAACCTTTAAAATGACAGCATCAGAGCTGAACAAGAAGATGCTATTAAAGGGCATTAAATTAAATACAGTATATCCTCCTACAACTTCAATCAGAATTTCAGACCAAGTGTTATTTAGTTCAGCTCTCAAGTGGAGCAGAATAACAAATCGCGCACTTTGATTTACCTTCTTCGAATGCCAAATGGAGACAGGTGATAAAGAAAGCACTCATGCACAGGCTATGAAGTTTCCCCTAGAAATTAATTCTATCTTCAAGATTCCTATCTCAGAGAAATTCCCAAAATGGCACACAAATATGCTTCTGCTGGAGAGATTACTGGAGCTGTCCCAGCAAATATACTCAATACTAAACACAACACTAGGTTTAAAAAGGACAGAAGGAAGGAAGGGAGGGAGGAAAGAAGGAAGGAAGGAAGGAAGGAAGGAAGGAAGGAAGGAAGGAAGGAAGGAAGGAAGGAAGGAAGGAAGGAAGGAAGGAAGGAAGGAAGGAAGGAAGGAAGGAAGGAAGGAAGGAAGGAAGGAAGGAAGGAAGGAAGGAAGGAGAGAGGGTCGGAGGGAAGAAAGGAGGAAGGGAAGGAGGGAGGGAGAGAGGAAGGGAAGGAAGAAGGAAAAAAGAGAAGGAGGGAGGGAAGAAAGGAGGAAGGGAAGAAGGGAGGGAGAGAGGAAGGGAAGGAAGAAGGAAAAAAGAGGAGGGAGGGAAGAAAGGAGGAAGGGAAGGAAGGAGGGAGAGAGGAAGGGAAGGAAGGAAGGAAAAAAGGGAAGGAGGAAGGAAGGAAGGAAGGAAAAAAGGGAAGGAGGGAGGAAGGAAGGGAGGGAGGAAGGGAGGGAGGAAGGGAAGAAGGAAGGGAGGGAAGAAGGAAGGAAGGGAGGGAGGAAGAAAGGAAGGAGACTGAAGTCTATCAAAGATTTTTTTGTTCCTCTCAAAAAATTAATTCCTCTGATATAATAATACTATCCAAGTAATAAAATGAACTCACCTAAAACACCTAAAACAATTCAAGTAAAGTTAATTATGTGGTTTCTAACTGATAAAAAAAAACTTTAGTGTTTCTTCTGAACCAAAAAATTTGAACCACAACATGTGTTACCTGATAATCAGTGATTTAAGTAAAACAATTACACAGACCATGCAAACACTGAAATAGGAAATATATGTAGGAAGAGAGAGAGATACACACATATAATCAAAAATGTTTTTCTTTACTGCAGTCATCAAAAGTACAAAAGTAGTCAATTGACTACCCATCTACTTCTGAAATCATAGACATGTGTCACTATTAACTAAGACTTAAAAAAAAAAAAAAAGATATTTTTGTCCTTGACAAGAAATGAGACAAGGTTAAGAATAAAATACTTCAATAAAAATTCTTTAAGGTGTTTAGAAGTTCCCTCTTAACTTTTGTTGAAAACTCACACGTTAGATACCATGTGACCAAAAAATAAAAACTGTCCCCTGATAATTAAATTTTACAATTAACCACAGGATTTCCTCCACTTGTCTCTGAATTCACTTGTAATTAATCCTGAGGAAAGCCATCACTTTTCTATTGGTCTGGAATAAAAGGGTAGCATCAGATGAAGTTCAAACCAGCTTCCCACCGAGCATTTCCTCCAATACGGGGTGAGACTCACTTTGCCCAACCCAATCTGCTATATGCAATTAATGTCATTAATTGGAGCAATTAATAGGAAATGGGATTCCAAACAAAGTAGTCTGGATGGCTTGCAGAAGGGAAAACCGCTGGAGAGGTATAAGTTTAGTCATTCTGAAGTCTAAGAATAATATTTACTTGGATATTTCGAAGACAAACTCCCTTCCCTTTTGGTGCTCTAGTTTCTAACTAGCGTCACAGAGACAGGCTGAGCCCCGAGTCTGGATATGGAATTCTCAGCAGAAACTTTTTGAAACACAGACTCCCCAAACTGTAACTAAAGTGGGGCAGGGGGAGGTGATGGAAGGAGCCGGGAGAGATTTATGCTCCAACTGTTGCCAGACGTGTTTTGTGGCTTGGTGTTTTGTTTTTGCTTTATTTGTTTTGTTAGGGGATTGATGAGGGGAAGAGGAGAGCAGAGTGGGAGTGGCGAGCAAGACGGAGAAACCTACAACTTGATTTTGTGGTGGTGGTGGTTGTTGCTGTTGTTTTAAGGGTGCAGTTTGTTGTGCTAAGCAGAGCAGCTTTCAATCTCCTTCAGCTTGGCCTAGCTGCACTTGAACGGCACAACAGAGACGGCCCCTCAGCAAGACATTACGGGCCTGGTGCAAGCTTTCTCATTCCCCCGCCTCCCCGCCCCCCCCCTCCCCATCAGTACTCCTCCTCTTTGCTTTCCCTCCTCCCTCACCAGCCCCACTCCCTTCCTAGAGAGCAGCTGCCAAGGGACCCGAGGCGGCGGCCCCGGGGATCCCCCAGGTTCTCCCCCATCTTCTACCGCTGCTCACGCATAGACTTCCCCCCCCCCTTTTCTTTTTCTTTTTTTTTTTTTTCTTCCCTCAGCATGACACTCTATTCGCTGAGCCGGGGAGGTGCGACTGCTAAGCTACTTGCTGCTGCTGCTGCTGCTGCTGCTGCTGCTTGTGCTGCTGTTGCTGCCGCCGCCCGCTGCTGCTGCCGCCGCTGCCACCGCTGCCGCCTCCACTGCCGCCGCTGCCTCTGCTGCTGCTGCCGCTAACACCACCGCTGCTGCCGCTTGCTGCCGCACCACACGCTGCCGCAGCCCCGGTAGACAAGACGGGGGGGAGGGGGCAAGGGGGACAGCTGGGAAGGAGCTGGAGCTCAGTGGCCCCACGAGCTAGCGGGTTATCCGCAAGCTTGGAGACCTCCTCCCCAGGAGCTCCCGGCCCACGGAGGAGAGCTGCAAAGGGGACGCAGCCCGCCCAGCAGCTCAGCAGCAGCAGCAGCAGTACCGGCAGCAGCAGCAGCAGCAGCAGCTGGGGCCGCCTCCGCAGCAGCAGCACCGCCAGCAGCAGCAACAGCAGCAGGTTCAATAAACAGAAAAGTGTTACCGTTCTCGTCTGGAGGGATCCTGCTGAAAGCTTGGCTTGGTGGGCGCCATCTTCCTGATTTTTTTTCTCTCTTACTTTTTTTTCCTCTCTCTTCCCCCCTCCTGATTTGGGGGTGTGTGTGAGGGTGGGTATATGTTTTTAAGTGTGAGTGCGTGTGTGTGTGTGTGCGTGTGTGGGTGTCTCAGTAGCAGCAGAGGCGGCGGCAGCGATGGTGGTAAGACTGGAAGGCTACGGAAAAGTAGTGAGGCCAGAGCATTGCGGGCGGCCGGAGGTCCCCTCGCCGTGCAAGTGCCCTCCGACACAGGTTGCAGCCTCCTCGCTTAGCGCCGCCGCCTTCCATGCGCCGCGGAGCGCAGAGAACCCGGGTAGCTCCGGCTCCCGAGACATGCCCAGCGCTGAGACAGGCGACCGGCGGCGGCGGCGGCGGCGGCGGCGGCGGCGGCGGCGGTGGTGGTGGTGGTGGTGGAAGAGGAGGAGGCGGAGGAGGAGGAGGAGGAGGAGGACGAGGAGGAGGAGGAGGACGAGGAGGAGGAGGAGGAGGAGACGGCAGCGGCAGAGGCGGCAGCAGCAGGGGGAGGCAGGAGCGCAGCACCGGAGGGCAGCCTGGCCCTGGACATCGCCCCCTCTCACACACTCACACACAGGCGCACACACACACACACACACACACACACACACACACACACACACACACACACCCTTGGTTTGGCAGCAGGTGTGACACACACGCCACCAGCGGGGTGCAGCTGGGGCCTAGGCCGGAGGCGGGGGGGGGGGGGGGAGGCGTGGAGAAAGCTGGGGGAGGGGAGAGCACAGAGTCAGGGGTTTTCTGGCTTGACCGCTGTGAAAGTATTTCTGGGCATTTTCCAGCTGCTTTCCCCCCAGCACTGCTGACTCTCTGCTCTTTCTCTCTCATGTGTTAGGGGACGGGGAAGCTCCGCTGCCGGCGCAACAACGCCACTCAGTTGCAGTTTCACACACTTCCCTTCTCTGGAGTGTCAGATCCAGGGGAGGAGGGGGGGAGAGAGAAAGAGACTCATAGGCAACAGCAGAGAAAGAAAGAAGATAGGAGACACATGCTCAAATTTGCATTCGAAGGCAGAAGAAATAAATGCGTGCTTGTTTATATGTAAGCATGCAGATCTGCAGAAAATCGCCTGTGTCCAGTTTGTGTTCAATTACTTTTGTGTGTTACAGTGAAGGTACTTTGCAAGAACGTACTCCGTCAGGATAAATGAATGGCAGGTCCCAAGCCCATGTGCAATTCTGCATTGTAAGCGTACGTACTCAGTCCAGAAGGGCAAGCTCGTGCTTGTGAAATTCAGAATACATTTGAGCTACCTCAGTCCGACGCTAACACCCTGGTGAACTGAGGGGAAAGCATTGAGACACTATATCCACAGCTTGTTGCACAGAGAGGATGCAACTGTCATACGGCACCATACATAAAAAATTAAGTTTGAGTAACACTCCCCCTTTAAGGAGAGAGGATTGAGAGGAAGGGGAAAGAAACATCTGAAATTCCTTTCTTCTTACAAGATTTTTCAAATTTTATTTTAAATCTAAGAAGGAATCACTCACATATTCTTGATCTGGGAAGTGAGAGGATTCAATAGGGTGAATGTTTTACTTGGGGATATTTCAATTCCAAGACCCCATGGAACTTGCAGGGTTTTCTTCAGAAGGAAAATCTACAGGTAGGATGGGATGGAGAAGAACTTTGAAACTGAAAGAAAAGAGATTATGGGGTTGGCAGAATAGTAGAGTTAATGGGCCAGCAAAGAGATTAAAAAAAAAAAAAAAAGAAGTTGGCAATGAGGAAGTTTGGCTGTAGGAGCCAATGGCACATTAGTCCTACAAAAAGAGGCTTTTCTCACCAAAGATGACAATGTGGGGAGAAGAATCTGCTTATTTGAATTTTCTTTCTGGGCTCTAAAAGCCCCTATATGAGAAGATTTCCTCCTCCCTCCCTTTCTCAAAATTATGTTCTCTCAATACTTAAACCTTTCAGTCAAATAAAATGTCACTGTGAATTTGGGTGCACATAAGCTCCCTCCACACACCAAAAGACTAGCATAAAAATTAATCCTGTGAGACCCCCTGCTCATAATGTAGGACAGATTTTTGCACTTTTTTGGACTCTATAGCTTGACCTTTTGCTTGTTTGTATTCCCGACTAAGTAACATAGGAAAGAAGTGATATCCCCCTTTGCACACAAAAGCATGTTATATAATTTAATCTATTTGTTTCACAGAAACTCTAGTTCTCTTCCTTGAATTAAATAAAACTATGGAAAGTAACAGGTGTCATTTGTGCTTGGCCAGAAATAGAAAGAAACAAGGCAGTTACAGATTTCAGAGATGCGATGGTGTTCCCCAGTGAAAATGTAATCTCCTTCCTAAAAGGGTAATGGTCAAAAGTTAAGTGTATTGTGAGCAGAAAGGGTGTTTAAGTTTGTGTGTGTGTTAAAATCTTAATTTATAAATTGCAACTGAGATTTAGGAGTTTGATGGACTATTTGTCTTAAGTCACAATTTCAAATGTGGAAAATGGATATCTAGTCTTTTCTAGGTGTCTAATCAACAACTTTAATACACCTCAACAGGTGGAGCTGCATTAGCTGGATTCAAAACTTAACCCAGAATTTTGTTCTTGCATGACTATATTTCAGTACTGATTTTGAAAGCAAATGACAGCAGCAAACTATTGAAATCAAAGTAAAGCACTGAAAATGCACTTGCTGCCCAGTTGATACATTACTGGGTAGCTTAAGCTCTCCAGAGACTCTTTTCATTTGTCTAAAAGCCAATCTGACATTTCTGACCCTTGACTTCCCCACTTCACAGACCAAACTATTGTGACTATTGCCTGTACTTCCTAGTTAAAGTGACCGCCAGTTCCTATTGTCATTTAAATGTTTTATATGTGACAAAAAAAAAATCATACAGGGACCATGAAAAGGAAAATCACTAACCCAACTCTTTTCTGGTCCTTTATATTTGAAAGGTTCCCAGATCTTTTGTATTAAATGTTCGGGTGTTCGCTGGAGTGAGACAAGACTGAAAAAAATTTAAATCCAAAGTCCCCTGGCTAGGAAAAGTACCAAAGCATCCTTTTGAGTTATTTCCAAGAATGTCTTTTTGAACTTATTTTGTAATAAGCAAAGTATATACAAAAGTCTCCTACAGGATCCTTGATACATACTAATCATCAACTTGGAAAATGCTCAATTTCCCCTTGCCCCTCAAACCTGATATAGTTCTTTTTCTACTATTAGGTAGAAAATAGAAAATAAGGGAGAATGATAAATTATCTTTTTACCTTTTTGGTTCAAATTCTGTTGGTCCAACTAACAAGTTCCTAAACCAGTGAAGTTTAAAAAGAGGGAGAGAGAAAGAAAGAGAGAGAAAGAGAGAGAGAGAGAGTGAGAGAGAGAGAGAGAGAGAGAGAGAGAGAGAGAGAGAGAGAGAGAGAGAGAGAGAGAGAGAGAGAGAGATTCTGTTCTTTCATTTATGTGCTACATATACATTTAAAGTTACATGCCATTGGATTTTTTGGTCCAATATCTATGCAATTGTGGGAGTACAAATATTTAGTTTAACTTCCCCCTCCTTTCATCTCAAGGGCACAAACCAGCACTTGCCTATCCCCATGGAATGTTTAAATTTCATTCTAAATTATTAGTTTTCTCAGCTGCACTTTCGTGGATTACATTTTCGTTAAAGCTTTGGACCATCTAAATTCTTTTTAAGGGAAACTTTAGTGTTCTGGGCCAGTTGAATGGGTTTTTTTCTTTCTTTCTAAGGTGAACTAAATGTTCAGTGATTTTGAGACATGTTTATGGCAAAAAATTATAACTGTGTAAGGCAAAATCAAACCAAGGTTGGTTTTGAACTGCATTTTCATTTACTACTTATTCTAACTTGGAAAGATTTGCTTCCTCACTCCCAGTCTCTGCATCTTACACATTTGCATTATAATGCGTTTAAGATGAATACTTCACAGTGCAGAGTAGACTCGGATTTCATGCTGTATTTCCTCGTAGTAACAGGTGACATGATAACACTATTATGTAGAATTGCAAGTCGGCAGCTACACGTGAAAATCGTTCCTATTCTGTTTGAAAACAAATTATCAATCAGTCTACCGTGATCAATTATACCCCTGGCTGCCACTTAGAGCGGGATCTGTCCCAGGCATTGACATTGAGAAATTCCGCCGGAAGGGAATGGGATCCCAAACTTTGCCAAGCACCTGGAACAGGATCTAGTACTTAACTGAGTCTACTACTTTGCAAGGGGGGGAAAAAGGACAGGGATCTGGTAATAAAAAACTATTATATAGATCATTTTACTTCTACGATACACTGGAGTGTTTTTTAATCTAAATTCTTCCCCCTCCACCCGCCCGCTTTCTTATATTAAGAAATACAGAAATATATATAAATGTATAAAGAGATAATATATATATATATATAATATCTATATCCAGGAGCTCGTAGATGTATGTAGATATGCATTTATGTTAAAGCAAACAAAACAGAAGCAAGTGAATATTAGAAACGTCGTCCACCCTCCCACTCCCCATCCTTGTAAAAATAAAATCCCAGCCCTCTTCTGACTACTCACCGCTGTTGGTAGGAAGTGATGCCCTGGACGTTTTGCGGGTTGCCGTTGGCTGCAGTGGTAGCTCTTCCCATACCTGCCCCGGCCGGCACCCCAGCAGCTGCCCCGCCGGCTGCTGCGGCCGTCACCTGCACGCTGAAATCCGGGAAGATTCTGATCATCCCCGCGGCTTCAGCACCCGGGCGCGGCGAGTCTAGGAGAAAGCTGACAGCGACTCTCCCTCCGGCGGCGGCGGCGGCAGCAGCAGCGGCAGCAGCAGCAGCGGAGCCAGGCACCAGCCTGCAATCCCATTAGTGAGCGGCGGCCACTGTGAGCGACTAGAGGGAGAGAGACGCTTTGATCTGAGCTAGTAGGGTGGAGGGTGCTGGGAGAAGGAGGTTAGGAATGGGGAGGGGGGTGGGGGGGCGGGAGGGGATCCTGGAGACTTGCAAATAGGGAAATGTGTCAGGGTTTTTTTTGTTGTTTTTTTTTGTTGTTGTTGTTTTTGCGGGGTGGGGGGAGGAGGGAAAAGGGGGAAGGTTAGTCCTTTCCCCCTCTTTCTAGTGGTATTGCTACAAGAAGCTGCAATTGCTCTAACGCCAGAACCCAGCTGAGAGCAGGAGGGGAGGGTGGGGGGGCGGGGTAGGTGGTGGTGGGAAGGATGTACAGAGAGGGTTTGCAATGACTTGGACGGTGCAAGGGAATGATGGGCAACGAGGTTGCCTTTTCTTTCCCGCCCCCCTCTTTTCACTCACACACAAACACACGCGCGCTTTCTACCAAAAGTGCAAGTCTTAGCAAGGTCTCTCTCCACAGAAATAGCAGTAATGTAGAAACGTTGTAGCCGAAGCAGACAACCTGGACTATATAGTCTGTATGTATAGGAACTAGGCATAAAGCCCACCCCCTCAGTCCCTCAGGGTCCTTTTCTCCGTCCCTCTTCCGCCGTAAGAAGAGGCAGTAGAAATGAGAAGAAGGTTCGCGTAGCCCAAGTTCTTCTCAATAACTTATTGGTTTGCAAACGGGGAAATTTTAAAAGGAGCCGCTTTTGTGCAGTGGTAGAGTTTGTTCCCACTATAGAACTGGCTCTTCTCCCCTCCTAGTGTGCAGCAATGTTATTGCTAGTCAAACTTGTGAGGTGCGTAGTGTCTATGTATAGGAATGGGGGGTTACTTGTACTCTGATGCCTCCTTCACCCCAACTCCACCCTGTAGTATGCATCCATTTCTACTGATTAAATAGGGTATTTGCAGGCAGAACTTAAGAGAACTCTATACAATTATTACACCACCACCACCACCTCAGAGAAACAGAGGACAATAGCAAGTGCATAAATCTCTTTCTCTCTTTTTTTTTTTCCCGTGGTTCTTGCCCACATCTAGTTTGGGGATGGTGGGGTGGCTAGAGCTTAAGGGGGGAAGAAGCAGTTGTAGAATGACAGAGACTTCTTAAGAGAGAAGAGGAATGGGGAGCGACAAGAGTTAGTCTCTTACATCGCAAGTAGGTGGTAGTGGGGTTTGACTTCTCTGTCCACCTCCTCAGTCAGACCCCCTATCGCTATACTTCCTCTCTCTTTCTTCCGGCATGCAAGAGGTTTGTCAGTTCAAACGGCAAGTGAGTAGTAGAAGGGTGGGAGGGTGATTAGTGGAAGGAAGCTGCTTCTCAGGGCTAAAAGGTCAACTGTGGTGCAATGTGAGACAGAATTTGCAACCCTCCGGCCAGAGGCATCCTCACAGCGTACCCGCCGTCCCCCGCCCTCAGTTTTTCTGCAGCAGATATTGTTTCCTTCTTCTTCCTCCTTTAGCTACAGCGGACCAGAGAATAGGGGTATGGTGTGGAAAGAAGGAGGTGCGTGAGAGAAGCGATGAAGGGAAGTGGCATTTGCGTCCGACGCGAGAGCCACAACTTAGGCACGGCGCAGCGCGGTGACCGAGACCCGAGTGCTTCGGTAACTCAACCAATCCCAGAATACCAATAGAGGCTGGAACTCTATTGCACCTGCTTAACCCTTTGAGCTGGCCAGAGTAGGGAGAAGGGAGCTGGAAGAAGAATAGGCAATGGGAGGAAGAGACTAATTGGACAGAACCTTGTCTCGAGGGCTGGGAGCTGGAGGGAACCTACTCTAGCCCGACCATTTGGAAGAGATTCGGAATCCAAGACGCCCGTCCATTCTGATCCAGGACCCGGGCTAGAGGATCTCCTTCTTTCCCTCTGTGGCTATGAAGAAAATGAGAACTGCACAAAGGCGCGTTCTTTTACACGATTGCGCCCAGTCCTGTCCTGGTCAGTCTTTCATATCCCAAACCTTTGCAGGCCCCAGAGGGGCTAGAGAAGGATCTCCCCACCCACTAACCCGAGAGCCCCCCCAACTTCCCGCCGCCGAAGAGAGCCCCCACGCTGGCTCTCGCCAACAGTGCAGCTGCGTTTTCATTTTATTCTCAAACAAAATGCTTTGGACGGCAGATAATACCAGGAGATATGAAACTGGTTAGTCCCCACATGTTGCACATAAAAAGAATCCATAATGAGCATCTGTGGGGTATGGAATGGATCCCACGAGTTAGCTGAAGATCTTATAACCTAAGAGCTGAGGTGCCTAAGTGAATTATGATTCTCTTCTTCCACACAAGGAGGATTAATTTTCTAGTCCACTGATATTCATTATCCAACCTTGTTTATACTTTGGGGATGCTAGTTGTTTAAGTACCAAAATATGGAGTATTTCAGGCTAAATACATGCTAAAGAGCTGTTATTGAAAGAGTATTCTTAGAGGTAAAAACTTCTCCTTCAAACTCCCATTAAAATGAGTACGATTTAAGGAAAAGTATAGAAGGGGCTTCCCCTTTCCCTAAATGTCTCTCTCATAACGTATGGACTAGACGCTGATAGATCTTTTGTTTGCTTGTCATATCAGTGGTAGATTAAAATGGTAGTTCTTTGACAAGGTTCCTTGTAGCATAGAGAAGCTAGAAAAGTCGGGAATGTAGGAAGTCACTCTTTTTTTAATGCTTTGGGCACTTTTTTGACAGCATTGAATAGAGACCAAACCATCATACTAAAGGATCTGAAATAAGTCTAAAATCAACTCCAGTTGGGGGTGGTGTGTTTTTTTTTAAATAATATTTGTCTGTATTGTTGATCCATTACCTAAAGGTTATTTGCCTAAAACTCATGTTTGGAATAAGTACTTAGTGACTTCTTACAGCAAGAGGCCTAGTCTCTTCACCTGTTTCTAGTTCTGTAATGTAATGGAAGATTCCAAGCAATATCATCTTGTTTCACAGGCAGTATTATTTGCCAAGTGATCCAAAAGAAAAAAAAAAAAAAAAACTTCATTTGGCTAAGAAAACAGAAGTTCTAACAAATGATCCTCACTGTAAATCATGTCAGCACAGTGTAAAAATATTATTAATTACTACCTTTTACTACTTAACACAATAATATAAATACAAGGAGTAGGCATTGTTTATCTTTGCTACTTTATAAAAACAATTTGTAAAATAATGACATAAGAACTTACTAATAAAAGGGATCTTTCACATCAGCTAATTCAAAATATTCATTTTACAGATGACAAAATCAAGACCCATAAAAGATAGGAGGCTCCCACAAGATGGCAAACCTAGTTATGGATAGAACTGGTACTATTCAGGTTTCTAACTCTCAATATAGTTCTTTCCTCTACAACATGCTTAGGAAGGATAGATATATCAACCATGTAGACATATGTTTGTTCAGACCTGTCATTTCTTTGATGTAAAGAACTTCCTCTACAAATCCTGATGATGTAAAAAAACAACTTGTAACTTATTACTGGGGGCACTGAGAAGTTAATCAACTAGCCCAGCAGAGCTGGGTAGCCTTCAGAGGCAGGACTTAAAACCTCTGAATCATCTGGACTATCCACTGGTTCACAATGAATAGTTATTCTAAAAATACATTTTCTTCTCTCTCTTGCCTTTGAAGTTAAGCAAGCAAAAATTGTCTTGGCAAAAAGAGAAGGCAAACTCATAAATTACTGTCAATTTATGAACATTCTTCAAGCAGAAATAAGGGAAGCTATATTGTTAGAGATGTGCAAATGTAGTTTGGATGAAGGTATGCCAAGTATATTTTTGATTATCAGAATAATAATTCATGAATGAAAGCTAGGATAGTAGTACTGTCTCCAAATCAGAAGTACTTGGGTTCAGGTATTTCTGATACTTTATTAGCTGCATGACTTTGGTAAAGTCACTTAACCTCTTAGCTAATCCTTTAAAATGATAAATTAGAGATGAGATGAAGAATCTGTCTGGAGAGTTTCTTGAAGTTATAGGTCCAAAGTTAAAAAAATAATAATAATGAGCACAATTGAACAATGAATTTGGAATCAGAGGACCTGGCTTTGAGTCCCAAGTCTGACATTTATTAATAATTTGACCATACATAAAGCAATCAGTTTCGTCATATGTTAAATTGGGGGATTTTGTGATAGCTAACATTCAAGATTATTGTAAGAAAAGGTTAATGTAAACTTCCAAGTCCTATATAAATAGAAATAATTCTTCAAAGTTTTTATTAATGAGACATGTGTTTCTTTTTTATTTAACAAAGTTCTTGCCCTAAAAACATTGTATATTCTAAATAGGAGCTTAAATATTTAGCATAAAGGACTTGCTCAGTGATGTGTCTAGTGAGCCTGTGTCAAATTTTTACTGCTAAATGTATAATTTTGTATATATGATTTACATATTAGAGAAAGTTTCTTTCTCTGTGTCATGCATAAAGTTCTCACTCATAGGTGACTTGCTCTTCATTAGACAACTCAATGCTCTTCATTAAGCAACTCAAACAAAATTTTAGTTTAGAATCTATCCATTGGTCCCAAACATCTTTTCTCTGTTCAGTTAAAATTTTTGTCGAATTGCCAGATAGTATTAAAATATATTCTTAAACTTGCTTTTATATTGATTAAAATAATCAATGCCTCATTTGATTAGTGTTATTGAAGTATGAAACTAAATACATTCCTATTTTTAATGATAAAATACAGAAATTAGAAACACAAGACCATATGGTGCTTTTATACTGCAACAACATTGAGGAAATGCTGATGACATATACACACTTATCACAATTACATATTTACATCTTCATCCTTGTTGTCAAGGCACTATGGCACTTTTTTCTCATAGAGGAAAAATATCTCTTCCCTAGAAATTCATTTCCATTTACTTAAAGTTAAATGGTTTGACTTTGAATTTTCATTATCTGCTGTGGGAAGGAGCCTGTGACAGGTACTAGAGAGGATGCTACAAAGCTTCATTGTATCATCTAATTTTTGCTTCACTTTAGTCAGATATCATTTAGGGGAAAGTAAAATACTGTATATAGAACAGGATAAGCTAGAGCAAAACAAAGAGAAAATCAAATGGAAATAGGATATATAATGAATCATAGTAAAATGCCTTTTATCTTTGAATTGTTGGATTTTTAAAAGATACTGATAATATAATAATGAGAAAAATTAAACAAATGCTTTTTAAACTTGAAAAAAGGAATTTGTGTCATGGGAGGATATAATTTTTATATTCAAGTGAGACTTGTTACAGAATCCTAGTCAGGAGGGAAATCATGAACTTAAAATTAGGCTGCTCCCTATTCCATTATTTAAAAGTGGTAAATACCTTATTTATGCAATTTTATATATTATCCTCTCTTTTTTGTTTAAATAATATACACAATACTCACTGTTATTTTTGGCATTATTGTCAGAATGTATCTTTTCTATATAGAAAAGATATCTTGATATCAGAAAAGCAAAAATGGCAAACGGGAGGCCAAAAAGTAGCACATAAAGTTTTAGATTAAAGATCTCTAATTGAGAAAAAACAATCTTCTTAAAAATCCTTCTGTATACTATATATATATATATATGTGTGTGTGTTTGTATGTGAACATATATGTATACATATATTTGTACATATATATGTTTGTAGTAATAATTTAAATGTATTTGTGTCTGTGTATTGTTTCTATATGTGAGTGTATGTAAAGAACATTGAAGAATCTGTTTATATTAATACTATATATATATATATATCAGATACTGAAATATCTCAAGTATTATGCTAAACAAATCTTCATAGGATTTTATAAATGCATAGCAAGGAAAAGAAAGAGATTTAGTTAGAAAAGAAGAAAATCCTTTAGCTATTTTTCAACTCAGCAGTGGACACTAGAGGAGGAGTTTGTTTTTTTTTTTTAATGGTAAAGGGTAGAGGATTTTCAGAATTACATTTACTTCCATCATTATCTTTTTTCTGTTTAAAATATTTACCATGTATTTTACCTTTTTTCCCCTGAGCTTACACAAAGCTAGAAAATCTAGCTAAAAATTATGTTTGTTTACAGCTTAAACTAAAATGGAAATAACCAAATTTTCACTTAAAATAGAAAGAACATGTGCTTTTTGTTTACTGTTTGTTTACTGTTACTTTTTTTAAACTTTACTTTTTTTAACAGAGCATCTATCTATCAATAGGGTCTTTAAAAAAAACTATCATTGAGTCTGATATTAAAAAGTTATCAAATTTTTCTAATATGATTCAACAGATATTACTATAAGTTCAGTCATAGTTTACATTTATATAACACTTCAAAGTGCTGAATATAAACTATCTCTTTCTCACAATGACCTTGTAATATATATAGTGCAAACATTACATTCCTCACTTTACTTACACTTTACTGATAAGAAAATGTGGATTTTAAGAAATGAAATGACTTTTCTAAGGCTACACTAATATTGAATGATAAGGTGGGAAATCTAGCCTCAGTATTGTTTACACTCAGTCTAGTCCACTAGGAGCATGTCCTATAACTCTCACTGTGTCCAAATGAGCATAAGCTGATAAACTAAGTAATTCCACAATTCTCAGCTTGTCTGGGTCATGGTGTAGGGAAAGCTTTTATTTAAGCTGCTTTTGATGTTGGGTAAATTTGTTTGCCTGTATGGGTATACACATGTCCACAAACTATTTTCTTATAATTTGGTTTTATTGAAAGTGATGACATTTTAGTAACTTTTTGACTCCAAGGTAATAGGATGTTTCTTTTGAACTTTTCATTTTCTAGTCAATTTGTATGTGAATCCTTACCTGAACTTTTCACTTTTCAACACAATGTTAGAATACTGTATAGACAGCCATATCTTAAATAAATAGAAAGGTTTTCCATCTTTCCAATGCTGTTCCAATCTCTATTTTAACTGAGTACTCTTATTTTATGTATACATACATACATATATATATATATATTGTTTTATTTTATGCATACATACTTATGAAAGAGGATTGGAATTTAGGAAAACTTAGTTTCAATACCTGTTTCACTGTTAACAAAGTGAGCAACCTTGGACAACGTGCTATAACTTTTCCAAGTCTCATTCTCTTGTTTGTAAAATGAAGGATGGGCAGCTAGATGACACAGTGGATATAGTCCTGAGTCTGAAGTCAGGAAGACCTGAGTTAAAAAACAACATCAGATTCTTATTAGCTGTGTGACTCTGAGCACATCACTTAACCTTTGTGTTTTGTCCAATTCAATAGTAAATATGACATGAAATAAAAAAAAAATCCTATTCTAGAATCCATGGTATCTGATGTTTTCTTTTTTTTTAATTTTATAATTATAAAAAAAATTTTGACAGTACATATGCATGAGTAATTTTTTTAATAACGTTATCCCTTGTATTCATTTTTCCAAATTTTCCCCTCCCTCCCTTTACTCTCTCCCCTAGATGACAGGCAATCCCATACATATTACATGTGTTATAGTATAACCTAGATATAATATATGTGTGTAAATCCAATTTTCTTGTTGCACATTAAGAATTGGATTCTGAAGGTATAAGTAACCTGGGTATAAAGACAGTCGTGCTAACAGTTTACATTTAATTCCCAGTGTTCCTTCTCTGGGTGTAGTTGTTTCTGTCCATCATTGATCAACTGGAAGTGAGTTGGATCTTCTTTATATTGAAGATATCCACTTCCATCTTTCTGATGTTTTCTTAAGAGGTAATTTCTTAAGAGGTAACTCATAAAAAAGGTATTTAAGCAACATTTACATTGCCGCATTAAAAGTATAGTATTAAAGGACCTCTAAAATCTCTACTTAATTCCAAAAGCCTATGATTCTAACCAAATGATTTGTGAATATATAGATTCAACCACTCATTAGATCATCTTTATGTGGCAAGCAAAAAACGATATGTAATAATGCTTTGATCTCAGTACTGCAGTTCTAATATGGTTTGACAATCAATTTTTAGTCAGAGATTTTCTGCATAATTTTATCACTGTTTTTAAAAAGTTGGTTTCTAAGGCTTGTTAAAAATGAAAAAATATTCAACCTCTGCAGAAAATAACTTCACCTTTTTAAAATCACAGGTGACAATCTAATAATAAATGCAAACCAAAATGGAAAAATGTATAAACTTTTAAAAAATTAAGATTTGAAAAATGAACTGTCTAAATTAAGGTTATGTCTACATAGGAACAAAGTTATTGGGAGATGGGTAGAAATGTACATGATAATGCAAACCAGTTTAACAGTTTAACCATTTATTTTTTCAAAGTTATAATTAAAAATCGCTTAATATAGATCAGATTTAAGTAAATATTAGAAATGTACATAGCCATCTAAGTACCCTGGACAGCTGCTCAAAAGTCATAATAAATCTGAAGAGAATAATTGCAAAGGAAAGAAAAAGGTTAACTTTCTTTTGATAATTGCAAGCAATCAAAAGTTTATCTCAGAAGGAAGACCAACTTCCTTTCAACAAATTATTGTCATAATGTGAAGCTTATAAAGTTCCCATTCAAGATATTAAACAGAAGTTTGTCACCACTGTAAGACATGTATAGGCATCAGTTCTGAACATTTCATGAAGAAAGAATCCAAATTACCTTATTTGTAGAGACAACTTTTTAGTGTCCATGCTTCTGGGAGCAACATAGCAAGATATGTATCTGAGATACATTATTATTATTGTGTCTTTCTATAAAGCTAGAAGCCTAACAAAACTCCATTTGAATCCTGGTCATTTAGGGTGAGAAATTACTCCCTTTTCCCTCAAAATGATTTGTGTCTTTTTCACAGCCAAACAAAGCAAGCTATAAAAATAGACTAGGATCCATTGCATCTAAATCAACTGCACAAATTTCAGGGATTTGCCAACCTCATTTTGCTTGTTTTTGCAGACTGAGGCAAGATATTTTCACTTTGAAATTTCTCTGCTGCCAATATTCCTAATTACCATCATGACTAATTATACCTTACCACATTTTCTGACTTTAGTGAGGATAAGAATTGAAATGATAAAATGCATTTATGAGTTCCATTTGAAAATGTTTTTTCCTACACCTTACAGAGTAGTTCTTGATTATGTTCTATGAAAGTGGACTAGTATGATCAGAAATGCATTTTCCATTGAAGTATCTAGAGATATGGTTTCAATAGCCTGCTATTGAAGTCAATGGCCTAATATTATTAGAAATAAATCTCCATTGAAGTGAATGAAGATTAATTTTCAATAGTATTTCATTGAAGTCAATGGGCTAATGTTATCAGTTTCAGAAGTGATTTTCTATTGATGTAGATAGAGATTCATTTCCGATAGTAAACTATTGAAGTCAAAAGGAAGAAGCACTAATAATTTAACTGATAAAATTGTGATTGTAAGTGCTCCATTTTCTTTAATAAAGAAGAGGTTAACTTTTAAAAGATTCCATAACAACAGGATATTTGGTGCAATTTGGAGTTAAAATATGCAAATGTTAAGCTTACATGTTGTTTTGTGGTCTTTGCAGTGGATCATATGTAATTTCCAGGACAAATGCAGAATAATGTGAAGAGGAGAATGTATCTTGTTTAGGAAGAACAAGATTATTCCTAGCCAAGGCTACCTTTGGGGAATGGATGTTTTTTAAGAAAGAGGAGAGTCATTGCTGGGGACACACAAAAAAAAAAAAAAAAAAAAAGAAAAGAAAAGAAAAGAAAAAAGAAAGAGGAGACTCTCTTAGGACAGGATACAGCTTTTTGATGAGGGAAACGTTGTAGCCAATAAACATTTGGACAATGACAGAAATGTGTTTTGGATGTTTCTGGGTTTGTTTGTTTCTCTTATATTTTATTTTGTAGCTCTGAACAAAAATGTTGTGTCATCTATAGGATAATTTGTTTCCTTGTACAACCCCTTATCAAAATTGGACGGCTTTGGCATATGACTTTTTGGAGTACATAATTTTTATTGACCTTTAATTAATTTGCTTATAGATCACAAACTTTTCTTATACACATCTTTTGACTTTATAGTTGGAAGCTTCAAGAAGTGGGGAAATCATTTCTATAAATATATATAAAATAAAACTAAAGAATATCATGGAATTTATTATGTTATAACTCATTTTTACATTGATTAAAATATAGGTCAAATGCTGTCTCCTTTGAAACACAAAAATTGCAATAATTTTTTGAAATAATGTGATTAGCCTGTTTTCACTTCAGTTTAACAAAAGACTAACTATTTATAAGGTCCTCTTTTTGGGGGATACAAAGGGGAAAAAATTATTGTCTTCAAGGAGCTTACATTCTACTGGGAAGATAAATACATAGAGACAAGTAAATAGAATTATGCACAAAGTAATTTCAAAACAAGGCTTGTAGGGAGAGAGGGATCAGAATGTGCTTACTTTAGTAAGTAGCATAAAAATATTCTTTGAAGAAGACAGACATTTTAAAAGAATTAAAAAGACTATTTCAGATGAGGGAAATAAATTGTACAAAAACATGGAGACATAAGATGGGATATGTTATACAGAAAACAGATAATAAACCCATTTGATTAGAATAGAAAGTACAGGAAAGAGAAAAATAAATTTTTCAATATAAGTGGGAGCCAAAAAATGAATGGTTTTAAGTGTCAGACTAAGTATTTTGAATTTTAATTCATAGAAAGCTAGCAAACAATGAATATTTTTGACTGGAGAAATTACATGGACGGTCTTATGCTAAATAAAATAGGATAAGATAGGCTATTACAATAATCTAGGTGAGAAGTGATAGTGGCCTGGACTAGGATAAAGGTTGTTTGAATGAAAATAAGATTACTAAAACAATGTGTCAAAGAACATACACTATAAAAAGTGGGATTAATACCAGGAATTCAGAGCTGGTTCAATATTTGGAAAACTACCAGCATAATTTAATATATTTATAATGGAAACAACAAAAATCATATGATTGTATCAATAAAGAAAAAGTTTTTGACAAAATTCAACACACATTCCTATTAAAAACACAAGAAAACAGAAATCAATTGAGCTTATCTTAAAATGATAAATAAGATCTACTTAACTAAAAACAAGCTTTAAATATAATGGGAATAAAACAGAAACTTTTTCCAATAAGATCAGGGATAAATTAAGAATGTTCATTACAAGCATCATTGTTCAATGCTAGAAATGCTAGCTATTAAAAAAAAAGATTTTTTACAAAAAGAACTTAAAGGAATAAAAATAGGCAATAAAGAAGCATAACTCATTCTTTGTAGATTATATGATGATATATTGAGAGAACTCTGGAGAATCAACTAAAAACCTAGTTGGAATAATTAACAAATTTAACAATGTTTCAAAATATAAAACAAATCCATATAAGTAATGAGGATTTTTATGTCTTACTAATAAAACTCAGCTATAATCTAAAAAAGAGATATTGTATTTAAAACAAATGCAGATGGTAAAAATTACTTAAGGTTCTATCTGCTAAGACAGACAAAGGAACTATATGAACATAATTATAAAATACTTTTCACACAATTGGAGAAATATTAAATGTTCATGGATAGGCCAAGCCAATAAAGTTAAAATGGCATTTCTACTTAACTTTATTATTTTTTGGAGATAGAAAAAAATGATAACAAAATTTATCTGGAAGAACAAAAAGTTGAGAATTTTAAGGGAACTAATGAAAAACAACTTAAAGGAAGGCAATCTCACAGTACAAATTTCAAATTATACTATAAAACAGTAATCATCAAAACAATCTGTCACTGGTTGAATTGTAGAGTAATTGACAGTGAGATTAAGTAAAAAGCATAGAGAGATAAATGACCACAATAATCTAGTGTTTGTTAAAACCAAAGATCTAAGATTTGAGAGGGGCAAAAACTAATTATTTGATAAAAATTGCTGATGACACTGCAAAATTTTTCTGACAGAAAATAGGTATAGACTAATACCTAACACTGCATGCTAAGATAACATCAAAATGAGCATCTGATTTAGGCATAAAAATGAATATTAAAAGCAAATTTGGGGAACATGGAAAAATGTATCTATCAGATCTATTGATAAGAGAAGAGTTTATGACTAAAAATGACAGAGACAATATCACAGGAAGTATAATGGATAATATTGATTATATTTAACTAAAAGAGGACTTGTCAAAAAAAAAAAAAAAACTTGCTTTAAAATTTTCTACACTTAGCCATTAGGTAATGTAGTCAAAATTAGAAAGAAAGCAAGAAATGGGGAAAGAGGGTTTTACAGAAAGTTTGTTCAATAAAGGTCTCATTTCTCAAATACATAGGGAACTAAAGCAAATTTATAAAAATAATAACAATTTCCCAATTCAATAATGGTTAAAGGATATGAATAAGCAGTTTTCAGAAGGAGAAATGAAAGCCACCAACAGTCATAAGAAAACATGCTCTTGATCACTAATAATTAGAGTACTGCACATTAAAAACCATTTTGAGGGACTACCTTATAGAGCTATCAGATTGGCTAACATGGCAGGAAAAAGAAAATGATAAATACTGGAAGAAAGGTAAAAAATATATACATAGAAGAACCAATGTGGCAGAAAGAAGCCAGGAAATTGCCATAGTTCTGCCTAATTTCCCCTGGAAACAATATTAAATCAAGCCTCTAAAAGAAATTTGATAAAGAGAAGCCACAAAAGGAAAGAGAAGGAAATAATTCCCCAATCCAAGATAAAATTAGAAGAACTTCAGGAAAGATCTGTCTCACTTGAGTAAAGAAAAATAGGTATATTAATATAGTCTTGGTGGAGTTGTGAACTGATCTAACCATTCTGGAGAACAAGTTGGAGCTACACCCAAAGACTTAAAACTTTGCATACTCTGACCCAGTAATACTACTATTATGTCTGTATCCCAAAGAGATCAAAGAAAAATGGAAAGGATCTGTATGTACAAAAATATTTTTAGTAGGTTTTTTGGTAATGTGGGTGTGGTGGAAAAGAATTAGAAATCAAGGGGATGCCCATTAGTTGGGGAATGACAGAACAAGTTGTGGTATATGATCGTGGTCGAAATACTTTTGTTGTATAAGAAATGATGAGGATACACTATAGAAAATGAAGTAATCACTTCCAGTTGATCAATGATGTTCAGAAACAACTACACCCAGAGAAGGAACACTGGGAAGTGAATATAAATTGTTAGCACTACTGTCTATCTACCTAGGTTACTTACACCTTCGGAATCTAATTCTTAACATGCAACAAGAAAATGGGATTTACACACATATATTGTATCTAGGTTATATTGTAACATATGTAAAATGTATGGGATTGCCTGTCATCTAGGGGAGGGAGGGGATAATTTGGAAAAATGAATAGAAGGGATAATGTTATAAAAAAATACTCATGCATATATACTGTAAAAAATGTATAATTATAAAATATAAAAAGAAAGAAAATGAAGTAATAAAACCTTTTTTTCCAGATGATACAATGATAAGCTTGGAAATTTCCAAATACTCAACTAAAAAGTCAGTTGAAACAATGATTAATTTTGGCAAAGTAGCAGGACTTAAATTCATGTAAATCATCATCATTCCTATGTATATCAAGCAAAAATCTGCAAGAGGAGACATTATGAAACATCTTATTTAAAATAACTCTAGTGAGTATAAAGTAACTGGGAATATACCTCCCAAAGCAAACTCAGGAACTATACAAACAAATTTATTTTTTAAAAAATATTTTTATATAAATTAATCAGATTTAAATAATTGGAAAATATTAATTGTTGTTGAGTATGAAGAGCCAATATAATCAAAATGACAAATTTACCTAAGCTACTTTATATATTCAATGATACCCCAATTAAATTGTCATACAATCATTTAATTGAGTTAGAAAAATAATAACTATATTCATTTGGAAGAGCAAAACGTCAAAAATAGCAAAGGAACCAATGAAAAGATATAAAGAAAGAAAGCTTACCATTATCAAACCTTAACCCATATTGTAAAGCAGTAAACAAAACTATTTGATACTGGATAAAAAATAAAATAAATCAGTGGAGCATAGTAGAAATACAATTAGAGCAGCAATGAATATAGCAACCTTGTGTCTGACAAATATAAAGATTTAGGTTTTGTGGGAAAGAATTCATTATTTGGTAAAAAAAAAAAAAAATTGGAAGTTTGAAGAATATGGAACATATTACCTATCATATTTATAGATAGGTGCGCAATTTATAAATAAACAAGAAATAGAGCATCTTAAGGGGTATAAAATGGATGTTTTTGATTACATTAAATTAAAAAGGGCTTACACAAATTTTAAAAAATGTAGTAAGGACCAGAAAGAAAGCAGAAAATTGGAGAGGGAGGGGGGCTTTTTAGACAATTTCTCAGATAAAGATTTTATCTCACATATATAAAGAATTTTATCAAGCACATAAAAATGTGAATCATTTCCCAGCTGATAAGTGGTCAAAAGATGTGAACAGGCAGTTTTCAGATGAAGAAATCAAAACAATTTATGGTCACATAAAATGCTTCAAATCATTCTTGATTAGAAAAATGCAGATTAAATAGCTTTGAGATGTCCTTTTACACCTATCAAGTTGGCCAAAACTATTAAAGGGTAAAGTGACAAATGTTGGCCACATAATGGGACACTAATTCACTGTTGTTGGAACTGTGAACTAAGCCAACATTTTTGGAAATCAACCTAGATTTATGCCCAAAGAATAATTAACATGCCTTTACCCTTTGTTCTAGCAATACCACTATTAACTAATAGTTATGGATAATTATACTTCAGAGAATAACATAGCAATTTACAACTGTTCATGCTGCGCTACCTTCTCTTATCCCCTTTCCCTTCTACTTTCCTCTCTGGTAAGATAGAATTCTATCATCAATTGATCATGTATGTTATTCTCTCTTTGAACCTCTTCTGATGAGAATAACATTCATGTTTGGACACACACATCTCTTTTATTTCCCGTCTCTGCTGTAAAAGTTCATTCCTCTTTCATATCAGATATTTTACCCTATTGTACCTCAGCTCTTCCCCTTCTTGCAGTGCTTTCCTCTTTCTCATCCCTTCATTTTATTTTTAAAGATAATTATTTTTTCATGTTTTCCTTGAGTATAGTGTTTGAAAGTCAAATTTTCTATTCAGCTCTAATCTTTTTATCAGGAATGCTTTCGAGTCCTTTATTTCATTGAGTATCCATCTTTCTACTTGAAGGAATATATTTAGTTTTGTTGGGTAAGTGATTTTTGGTTGTAATTCTAGTTCTTTTGCTGTCCCCACAATATCATATTCCAAGCCCTCCAATCCTTTAATGTAGAAACTGCTAAAACTTGTTTTATTCCAACTGTGGTTCCATGTTTCTTTCTATCAGAAGGTGATCAGTGATTCCTTCCATTTTTATTTTGGTTCTATTCTAGAAGAATATCAGGGAAATTGTGCTTGATAATTTCTTGAAATATGATATCTTGGATTTTTTGTGATCATGGTTTTCAATAGTCCAATAGTTCTTAAATTATCTCTCCTGAATTTATTTTCTATAGCAATTGTTTTTCCAATGAATTATTTCACATTTTCTTCTATTTTTCCCATTCATATGATTGTGTTTTATTGTTTCTTGATATCTCACTGAGTGATTAGGTTTATAATTTTAAGGAGTTCTCCTTTTCAGTAAATTTTTGTATATCTTTTATCATTTGGCCTATTCTGTTTTTAAGGTGTTATTTTCTTCAATATTTTGTGCCTCTTTTGACAAAATATTGAATCTTTTTTCATAATTTTCTTCTCAATTTCTCCTCTCTTCTCTTACTTGATCTTTAAACTCTTTTTGAGCTTTTTCATGACCTGAGATCAATTCATATTTTAGTTTGAGGTTTTAAATATAGTACTTTTGCATTTGCATCTTCTTTTCTATATTGATCTTCACTGTCATAGTAACTTTCTTTAGTGACTATAAGAACTTTTTTATATTTCTGCTGTTTCTCTGGTTTTGTTCTTGCCTCCTAACTTTGTGCTAAAGAGGGGCTCTACTTTCCAAGCAAAGGAGACACTTTCTGAAGCTTCAGGTTTTTGTGTAAGCTGTTTTCAAATATAATTCTGGGTTCCTATAAGTTTTTGATTCTTCCAAGGTGGTATGATCTAGGGCAAAATGGTTTTACTACTCTTCTGGCCTGTGCATTGGACTGTGAGTTACCTCAAATACTTTTTTCCATCCTGGAATTGTGACCAGGGTCCAAATCCATGGCAGCCACAAGGTAATGTGCTAGTGCTTCTCTTTACCTTAGGACTAAAACCCAGAATTATGACCCAAATTCACATATGGATAATGCAACAGAGTCTTTCACCTGATACTCAGCAAGGGGACCCCTATAATCTCATTCTGACTAGTTGTCTGTCTCCTTTACCCATCTATCAGTTTGCTGAGAAGTTGGAAACTGCCATTGATTCAGTCTCCCCCAAGGCCTATTGCTGATTTTGCTTGTGCATGGCCTGCTCTAGAGTATGCTCCATTTTCATCCCAAAGCAAAATACCTTTCTGCTGACTTTCTAAGTTTACTTGTCCTGGAAAATTGTTTCACTCCATCCTTTTGTGAGTTCTGACACTCCAGAATTTGTTTTGAGGTATTATATAAAGATTTTTGGAGGGGCTTTGAAGAGAGCTTGCGTGAATCCTTGTCTTTCCTCTGCCATCTTGACTACTCATTATATTTTAAATAAATATTTGGGCCTAGCACCATTTTTGTACAATTTCACCAAACTACCTGATTATAGATGATGTAGGCAATCCATTTTTGACCCATTCACTAATATTGAGGTTTGCACTCTTCTAGATACAATAATAATACATCTCCTTAAAGCAAATGACATTAAGTAGTGGATACAGAAGACCTAATCAGAATGGAAGGGAGCATATTTTAATAGGAATCTTTAATGCTTTGCATAAGTATAATTATTCCAAAGGATGGCAGCTCTTTTGTATCACTTTCATCTCTAAGAAAGTTGGTAAGAATCGGTCCTTCAAATGAAGACTCGTATCCATAGGTAACATTATGGCCAAGAGGTATGCACTTGGGTCTATTAAAAAAAAAGACTTGGGAACTGGATAATAAGAATAGCTACCTCCACAGGTGCCAGGGTTTCATGCCAACTAATGCCTACTATGAACATATTTTCCTGCTGCATTCTGTCTTGGATGATGCCAAAGATTTCAAAAAATGTGTGGGCTAGCCTAGTTGAATATAAGGAAATTAAGGTTCTGACAAAGGTCTCATTTCCAAAATATATAGAGAACTGACCCTAATTTATAGGAAACCAAACCATTCTCCAATTGATAAATGGTCAAGGGATATGAACAGACAATTCTCAGATGATGAAATTGAAACTATTTCCACTCATATGAAAGAGTGTTCCAAATCACTACTGATCAGAGAAATGCAAATTAAGACAACTCTGAGATACCACTACACACCTGTCAGATTGGCTAAGATGACAGGAACAAATAATGATGAATGTTGGAGGGGATGTGGGAAAACTGGGACACTGATGCATTGTTGGTGGAGTTGTGAAAGAATCCAGCCATTCTGGAGAGCAATTTGGAACTATGCCCCAAAAGTTATCAAACTGAGCATACCCTTTGACCCAGCATTGCTGTTATTGGGCTTGTATCCCAAAGAAATACTAAAGAGCGGAAAGGGACCTGTATGTGCCAAAATGTTTGTGGCAGCTCTTTTTGTTGTAGCTAGAAACTGGAAGTTGAATGGATGTCCATCAATTGGAGAATGGTTGGGTAAATTATGGTATATGAAGGTTATGGAATATTATTGCTCTGTAAGAAATGACCAGCAGGACGAATAAAGAGAGGTTTGGAGAGACTTGCATGAACTGATGCTGAGTGAAATGAGCAGAACCAGAAGATCGCTGTACACTTCAATGCTGTATGAAGATGTATTCTGATGGAAGTGGATATCTTCAACATAGAGAAGATCCAACTCACTTCCAGTTGATCAATGATGGACAGAAATAACTACACCCAGAGAAGGAACACTGGGAAGCGAATGTAAATTGTTAGCACTACTGTCTATCTACCCAGGTTACTTATACCTTCGGAAGCTAATAATTAATGTGCAACAAGAAAATGGTATTTACACACATATATTGTATCTAGGTTATATTGTAACACATGTAAAATGTATGGGATTACCTGTCATGGGGGGAGGGAGTGGAGAGAGGGAGATAATTTGGAAAAATGAATAAAAAAAAAGAAAAAAAAAGAACATAAGGAAATTGAGGGCTAGAGAATTTAAATGATTTTCTTAAGGTCACACAGGTAATAAGAGATTTGAATACAGATATGTTGATAACAAATCCAGCATAATTCATATTGTACCATGAGGCTTCCATTCTTTAGAGCACAGATTGATAAATACCCACTTCTTCAGAAAAGCAGAGATAATACAACATAAACAAGATTAGTAAGTAAATTATACTTTCACATAATATTTTTTTTATCCCCAAATGAAGCTACACACTTAGATTTTTTTCAAATGTGATTTCCAATGATCATATTACTAAATAGCAAATAAAAGTCTAATAGGACTTGGAGCACAAAATAAACACCTATTAAAAGAAATAAATTTATAAGTAATAGGCCTGTGGCTTTAAGATATTAGATTTATTGATGCAGAAAAGGATACCTGAACTTCGTTAAAATGGTATCCTTATATCAAGAGCACAGTGGGTAGTACAATGTAAAAAATTCTAATATTATTTTCTAAATAGCAAGGACATCTCTCTCCAAACAACATTTTTTTCTTTTTTTTCTTTTCTTTTTTGGTCTTTTTTGTAAAAAAAAAATAAAAGAGAGAGAGAGAGAGAGAGAGAGAGAGAGAGAGAGAGAGAGAGAGAGAGAGAGAGAGAGAGATAATCACTTCTAAGATCTATACATTTTAAGAAAAATTTTAAGTGTCTTAAATTTTAAAATTTTGCAGCTTCCTTAAAAATACCTAAAACATGTCAAAAGTAATCATTATGTGATAATCTTTCAGTGAACTAATTTTTCCCTCTAAAAGGGTGGACTACATTTATAGGCTTAAGCCTTAAAACTAGGAAAGAAACACTTAGAGGGAGGAACTCGTCCTGAGCCCCCAAGAGAGTACATTAGAAACTTGCATTCATTCCTTAAGGGTGAAAGACCCAGCTCTTGTTCAATATGTAGGAGAATATGGAGAAATGGGATTGGTTTGTTAAGGCTGTCAGTAAGATTAGAGCTTCCAGAAGATGCTGTTCTAACATCAAGTCAATTTCTTGCTAAAACTCATTCTCATTTTAAATGGGAAAAAAGATTAGAGTAGTGAGAGCTTTGGGGGGAAAATACAAAACTGACTTATGGGCAAGCTTTCTATTTTAAAGGAAAAATTCTCCTAACCTTATGAACCAAAAGATAGCTTAATAACTGTGAAAGGGGTGGGGAGAGGAGGAATTAAGATTAGGAAGAAAAGACAACTTGGTCCTAAGATAATAGTAGAGGTTTTAATCATTAAAGAAAATATAATCAGAGCAGCTAGATGGTGCGGTGGATAGAGTGCTGGCCCTGAAGTCAGGAGGACCTTAGTTCAAATATGGCCTCAGACATAATGCTTTTTTAGCTGTGTGACCCTGGGCAAGTCACTTAACCCCAACTGCCTCAGCAAAAAAGATCATCAAAGTATTTACTTGTAGCCATAATTTTGAAAGGTGGAAGTTAATAAACGATCTGAAAAGCAAAAGTTTATAAACATATAAAGTTATGTTCACTTTATAAAGTGAAATTTTTAAAACTAATTTTTGTCATTTCTTTTGTCACCTTTCATATTTCCTTACTAAAGGACTGTTACTATCAAAATTATGGAGGAAGCATTTATCTAATAGATAATTTATCTAATAGATGATAGGGAATAGAGCTATGATTTCATTGTCATAGTAAGGAAACTTTCTCTCCCTAAGGAGGTCAGAGGCTATTGTACAATTCAAAGTCCTAGAGAATTTCTTAAGACATTGAGAGTTTCATTTACTTGATCAAGGTCTCATGACCACTATATGTCATTTGAATCAAGGTCTTTCTGGCTCTGAGGCCATCTTTCTATCCACAGCTCCTGCTCCACACTGCCTGTGTGTCATTCCTTGCCCCTAACCAAGACCTATACACAAATAAAATATGACAAAAGACAGAGCATTTTGGAAGCTAAGTATCTCGCTTCAACCTAATTGCTTCCAAATTTCAATAGTATCAATAAATAAAATACTATCAGGAAGGAGATTTTATGCACACTCACATTAACATTTATTTATACATACACATATGTGGGCATATATGTACATATATATATATTCATAATCATATCTGTCTCTTTACTTTATCTCATCAAATTGTGTTATATAAACCTCCCTCTTCAAATTACCAATAGATATAGACATTAATATAAATATAAATATGATGTACATACATATAATACACATATATACACATATTTATGTGTGCTTTTGTATTAAAGGAGGAGTGAGATGGAAGGAAAGAGGAGAGGTGAAAGGAGAAGAAAGAGAAGAGAGGGAAATAGGGAGAAGGAGGGAAAAGCAAAGGGAAATAAAGTAGAGGGCAAGAGAAAAGGAGAGAGGGAGGGAAAGGGGGGAGGGGATAGAGAAGGGGAAGAAAGAAGGGAGCAAGAAAGAGGAGATACAGACATACATACACACACAAACACAGATACACATACCACAAAGAGATAGGCAGAGAGAGAGAAAGAGAATTTATAGAAAATACTGGAGTAGAAATGCAAGTTAGAATAACAGTCCTTACATTAAAAAGAATTTTATTCTATGTGGAGAAACACCACATAAAGGGAAGCCTAATGGGGGAGTGAGGGTAAGATAATGCTGTGGCAAGGAGTGGGTGATTCCAGAAAATATCTTGGTGTAAGATAGATGAAGTGTGCCTTACTAAAATGGCAATTTGAGGTAGGGAGACAAGAAAGAAGAGAGGAAGGACCTATAGTAGAAGTTTTTCACGGTGACTGAACAATGAGCCTGAGATGGATAGTATCAGCCTTGAAGATAAATTTACTTCATGACTGCATCTTCTGAGTAACAAATTCCCAGGAGAGTATGATGATAGCTTAAGTTACTAGTGCTTACTATTTTTATTATTATTATTATTAATTATCCATGTATTCTTTCAAGCTTTAAATTTTTTGGCATTTTTTTTTTGTATGGAAGAAATAACTATCCTATACCTTATTTGCATTATTCTTGGAATACCTTTTTATTCCCTCTTTTTGAGAGCTTTAATATGAACCAAAATTAAAGTATCTTCATAGAAAGAAAATATTCATGTTAGTCCCATACTAGATAATTAGTAAATTTTTGTTGAATTGAATTTTTATTTACAATTATATATGTAAAGTCACTAGTTTGTTCTGTTCCTCTGTTATGTGCTTATATACAAATGTGAGTGTCTACACATATGCAGATTTTAATTTACTATTTTAACAATGTATAATGTTTTATTAATAAGAAATTTTACTAAATGAATTACTATTTAGTATATGTTTCTCTAGGAATCATTTTTGTCTGATTATGATTGTGTCTTTATTATGACCAATATCTGGATAAACATAAAAGTGTAAAAAAAAATGACAAGTTCCAAATATCTACATATTTTAGGTGTAAAAATTAAAATCCCAGACTTCTGTATGTTTTTTTTTCAATTTTATACTAGATGTTTGTCATCTTTTAGAAACAGCTTTAGTTTCTCTAAAGTTATAGTTTAATATTCAATAAGTTTAGAAAAAACTAATTTGTCTACTCAATGAGTTAACTAAGAAATGGTAACTTTATTGTCATTATTTGACATTACTATATCCATTAACTAGTTATTATTATAAAAACTAATCCTTACTACATAATAAGATACAAATGACCTCTAAACTATAAGTAAAATAACCATCATTATATAAAATAGAACAAAACAAACTGAAGAACTAAAATGAACAAATCCCATACAAGAATTCCATTCAGTTCAAAAGTATTTATTAAATGTCTACTAAGTACAAGGAATTTAAATAGGACAAATGTATAAATGTATTCTGTATAAGGTGTAAAGGTCATAATTAAGGGGATCTTTTAATTTAGTAGAATGGTGATACATCATCAGCGTCATTTATTGATATATAAATAAATATAGCATTAACATTTGAAAGCATCATTACCACTTCTAATAGGAAATGTCACTTTATCTGACCCTTGAAAAAAGCTAGGGATTAAAAAAAAAAAAAAAAAAAAAAAAAAAAAGCTGTGTACATATACAAACCAGTCTCCTGGTTTTGCTTACTTCATTCTGCATCAATTTCTACTTTCCAAGATTCACTGAAATTGTGTCTTTAACTATTTTTATGGCACAATAATATTCCATTATATTTACATATCACAATTTGTTCATCTATTCCCCCAATTTATGGGAATTACCTCCCCACCATAGTTTCCAATCCTTTCTCTTAACCCTCTTATTGAATCAATCATCAATAAATATTTATTATATTCTTACTACATCCCAAGCACTGTGCTAAGCTCTGGAGATGCAAAAAGAGACAAAGACAATCCCTCCCCTCAAGGAGCTTACAATGTAATGGGAGAAACAATATGCAAACAAATATAGGCAGAACAAACTATATATAAGATATACAGAAAAAGCATAATATAATTAACATATGGAAGGCACTGAAATTAAGTAGGGTTTGGAAAGGCTTCCTGTAGTTTGTGGGGGGTTTATAGAGACTTAGAAGAAATCAGGGAAGTCAATTGTCAAAGAGGAGGACGGAGAGAATTCTAGGGTTGGGATCCAAAGAAAATGCTTGGCACTTAGAAGTGAAGGCCAGTGTCATTGAATAAAATAGTTTGTATCAGGGAGTAAGGTGTAATACTCCATCATCTTTGGCTCCTTACCCTCATCTTCATCCTCTTCCTCTTCCCATTCTTCTCTCCTCCTCTTCTTTCTTCCCCCGCCCCCATCAGATGGGGAACCAAGAAATCTATCAGGATTCTGGTCCTACCAGCTCTGTATGAAAGGGCCAGAATACATATCTCAATACAATGAATCTATCTCCATAGGAAATATTCCAGTCCAAACCTCCATTATTTGTTCTTTACACATCTATCTAGATGACAAAAGTTTTAAAAGTAATTATGGAGGTTCTAAACCCTGCATTGGATCTTATATTTAAATCTGGAAGAATGCTTTGAAAACCCCTCTACCAATACACTATTGTGCTTGGAATAAGGAAAATGGAATTTAAATTCTGCCTCAAACATTCATTAACTGTGTGACTGAAAAAAATCACTTAACCTCTCTCAGCCTTAGTTTCCTCATTTGTAAAATGAGGATAATAATAGTATCTCCTTCACATGGTTGTTGTATAGATCATATGAGTTTTTTTAAGTGCCTTGAAAACCTTAAAGTACTGGAAGAAATATTATTAATTATTTATATTATTTTCTACTTTGCCAATTTTTTTGATCTATCATATTTTTTGCCACCCTTTCTGCCTTCTTTTCTGACCTCTTCCTTCCCTAAGCCTATTAGCTCAGAGCATAACATACTCTTCTTTATTTTTTCATATGTTATGAAAATTTAGTTCACAAAAATGCTGCCTGGAAACTGTTCTTAGGTAACTTTTCTACTCTCTCTGCTCTATTTCCGTTTACTATAACTTCTGACATAAAATATTTTTCTTTGGGACAGAAAAAAAAGTTTATTCCTTGTGTCTTAAATGATTGCACATACATAAACTATATTAAATTGCTTACCATCTTAAAGGGAGGGGAGGGAAAGAAAAAAGGAAGAAAATTTGGAACTCAAATTTTTATTTAAAATGAATATTAAAATTGTCCTTACCTGTAACTGGGGAAAAAATAAAATACTATTAAAATTTCAAGTTTTTTTTTTCCTTATCCCACTCCCCACTCTTTCCTTCATGATCACAAACTTACCATATGTTAGTTAACAGAAAACACAAATGAAGTATCAAGAGTCGATGTAAAAATCTAGAAATCTATAATCAATCTGTTTAATTTCACTTTTTGTTTCTGAAAACCTAGAGAAAATCTAAATGTTTATGAAGGAGGGAAACAATTAGAAAGGAAATTAACAGAATTTTAAAGTTTCAATTAAAATAGCCAGTGAGATCTAAAAAGTGGTTGCAAAATGGTCAAAGGGAAGTTGACAGTGATGTTAATGGGAAATGAGCATAAGAATGATCTTCCCTTGCACATTCAATGTAAAAGTCCAGAGATTAGATTGCAAGAGAAAGATGAGAAAAATCATTCAGGAGAGTAAATATGTAATTTAAACAATAAGATCTCCTAAACTCTTACATGAAAAGAAGAAAATCGTATGTATTTTAAACTAGCATTTGGAATTTTCCCATTTAATGCACAGTGAGGCATTTTTGGCACGCTATTTAAAATGTTTTCTTATCAGTTTATCATTCTAAAACATAGTGAAAACATATACATCTACAACTTGTACTTTGATGTAAAGAGGAGAAAATTATTTTTAAGGTTACTTTACTTCATATATATATATATATATATATATATATATATATATGTATATATATATATATATACTTGTTGGTTTTTAATTTATGTAAGATATGGTTTTAAGTAAACAGTTTTTAAAAAATTGTAAAAAAACTCTACCCAGCTATGAGTTTATAGAGAAAGTGTCCAATAAGGCTGAGGCTAAGTCTACACAGATGTCAAATATGGATAAAAACTTAAAACCAAAAACAACACAAAAACTGAATCATGTAATTTTAAGGCTAGACTTTTTATAGTAGCATAAAGCTAGAAACAATGTAGGTGCTCATAGATTGGAGAAAAGCTAAACAGGTGGTACGTGAATGTAATAGAATCTAATTGTGTTTATTTTAAATATGAAAAATTCAGAGAACCATAGAAGTACATATGAAGTAATGTAGAGTGAAAGAAGTAGAATCAAGAAAATAATGAGTACAACAATATAAAATGAAAAAACAAAAATTGAATTCTGAAAAAAAAAAGGCATAATGAAAGGCCAAAAAGCTTGACCCTAGAGAAGGACTTAGTAAATATAATATCCTTTCTTGGTTTGATTGGTTATATTATCAGACTTGGTTGATGTGTTGGTTAATTTGTCTGAACTACTTTTTTCTCTTTTAAAAAATTAATTTGTTGGTATAGAAAGAGAAGCTATATCTTCCCCATGATATAAGAATGAAATATTTCAACAAAATTTTTGGAAAAGAATTTTTGGTTCAGAGGAATCACAAAGATTAACCATCAGTTTAACCATTTTTAAAATAACAATGCTAAAGCTCAAAGAGGATATATATGAATTTCAGATGAGTTCTCTTCCAGTTCAGAATTGATGACCCAATGGTTTGGACAAAGATTTATAGTTAGTAAATGACAAAACGATGACAAGAGCCTAGGTTTCTTAGTTCAATGCTTTCCCCAATACACTATGCTAATTTCCCTAGGGCATATTTCCACATCACTGATGTTTGACATCATACAAACAAAATTTATTATTATACGTATAAATTTTTCAGTTTTAAGGTGAATATTTGATTTTATACAAACATAATCTGAGTGAATTTCTATCCTCAAATGCCAAACAATATAGAATCCAAGAATCTCCTTAACATAAATCCTAGAAATTTTCAACTACAATAAATGATGAGTGGTCTTTCATTACCAATCAAATCTTTCCCAAATAATGAACTAAACTATACAAATAGATAAAGCAGGTTTATCAGACAAATCAAGTAAAATGCTAATTAATTTCTGTCATATATTCTTTTTAAAAGAATTATGGCTGACTATGATATTATATACTTGTTATCCCTGCTACTGAGGATGTTGAGACAAGTAGATCGTTCAGGAGTTCAGAGACACAGTGTGCTAAATTCAGATGTTCATGCTAAGTTTAGCATCAATATGTTAAGTCTCTTAGAGGGGAAGAGGTGACCAGACCAGGTCAGAAATAGGGTAAACTCTTTATTTAACAGTAGTTGGATTGAACTAATAGATGGATACTACATTTCCAGTTTGCATGAGATAACAACTTAGTTCCCTTTCCAAAAGTGGGGGAAAGGGTATGTAAAAAGAAATCATGAAGTTAAAAATTCTTTTAAAAAACGAAATCTAAAAAACATGAAAGAATTGAAGTAAATACTTAAACCCAACAAAAACAACAAATATGGTCATTGAGAAATTAATTTTGGCCCATTAAGTTGAACAAGAGGCAAAAATCTTACACCAAATTGTATCTCCTAATCATCTATTACAGAAGCAAATGCCACTAAGATGAAAGTCACACATTCTAGTTATGAAATTCAAAGATATGAAACAAAAGCACTTTCATTTCTAATAAAGCTAATGTTGATTCAATGATTTTAATATACCTTAAGCACATGCTATAGTTCCTAAGTGAGTGACTATCAGTAAACAATTTTAGGCTGGAAAAAAAAGATAAAAGTAAAAATTGGTAATCAGAACTTGTGGATTTGAATAGTGGTTGTGCCATTTGGTAGTTATGGACAAATCTCTGTACCTTGGTTTGCTTCTTTATAAAATGGGATTGACAATACTTACACTCCTTCGATCTAAGGGGTGCTATAATGAACAAAAAGGAAATAGATTATATAAAGAGATTTGCAAAATGACAGCTATAATTGCCTAAGATCACATGCTTATGTGATGCTTTTCCCTTCAAAGATGTAATCTAATCTTATATTTAGGTTGAACATTTATTTAACAAACTACTAAGACATTATCCAAAAGAAAGTTGTGGTCTAATGCTTGCATTTTTCATTTGCTCAATCTTACATTGACCTTTCAGAGTGTTGTTTATTTTTGTTTATATTTTTGGTCATGACCTAAATTGGCAAGAGTTGATAAAATGATTATTAGTGGCTTTGTTAAGTTCAGATTAGATGACAATAACCACTTTAGTCCTAAACATTTTTTCTGATAATAGCTAGTCTATTGATGGAATAAATTCATCAAAAATCTGTATGTCCCTCAAAATAAAATGCATTCCAAAGAAATCACTTCTCCTCAAGTCACTTAAGTCAAGATGTGAGTAGTCCAGAAGTGTCTTTGTCACTCCTCGAAAGGATTACAAATTCAATACGTCAGTGAAACCTCCTTAATATTTTGTATTTTATTATTTTTATCTCACATTCTGCTTGCCTAATGAGGATCATTACAAAGAAAGAAAATGAAAAATAATTCTTCAGGTAGGCAAACCCTTCACCTTTAAAACAATTATGCTCCAGACAGAATTTTCCCATTAAAATAAAAAATGAAGGAATGAGCGACATTGTCCCCCCCAAAAGCCAACCTCTTTTTCATCTGATAGAATCTTTCTAATCCTTTCTCATAAATGAAGAGCTGCATTAAGAGAAACTGGATGAAACACTCTTAAATGATGCAGAAGATGAGTAGCAGTGTGGGGGAATAAATGCTTTCTTTTATAATGTGCTAATGTCTTATTTCTGAATTCTAAGCATTGTCAGAAATCACTTATGGATTATGGGCTCTTGAATGCCAAAACAGAGTTGATACTATATTTATTTAAGTCTGCACTTCTTGATAAGTGACACCAAAGCATAATTTGCCTTTTCAAAATTTTCTTTTATGGCATTTGTTTTTAGGATCTATTTTAAGAAAATCATTACCACTCTTATAAGACAATATATGACAATTCCTTGCATAAATGTGTTACTGTAATTAAACATGGATCTTGACTTTTAGAGTCTTAAACATTTACCAAAGGTAAATATTTTTTGGGGGGAGGGAGGTTTCATTTGTTATTTATTATTATTATTAAAGCTTTTTTTTCAAAACATATGCATAATCTTGTATTCCAAATTTTTCCTCCCTTCTTCTAGATGGCAAGTAATCTAATATATGTTAAATGTGTAATTCTTCTATACATATTTCCACAATTATCATGCTACACAAGAAAAATCAGATCAAAAATTTTTTTTTAATGAAAAAGAAAACAAAATGCAAGCAAACAACAACAAAAAGAGTGAAAACACTATGTTGTGATCCACATTCAGTCCCCACAGTCCTCTCTCTGGGTGCAGATGGCTCTCTTCATCACAAGATCATTGGAACTGGCCTGAATTATCTCATTGTTGAATAGAGCCACATCCATCAGAATTGATCATTGTATAATCTTACTGTTGCCATATACAGTGATCTCCTGGTTCTACTCACTTCCCTTAGCATCAGTTCATGTAAATCTCTTTCAGTCTCTCTAAAGTCTTCCTGCTGATCATTTCTTATAGAACAATAATATTCCATAACATTAGTATACCATAACTTATTTAGCCATTCTCCAACTGATGAACATCCACTCAATTTCCTGTTTCTTGCCACTACAAAAAGGGCTGCCACAATCATTTTTGCACATGTGAATCCTTTTCCTTCCTTTATGATTTCTTTGTGATACAGGTCCCATTCATTCATCATTATCTTTTCCTGTCATGTTAGCCAATCTGAGAGGTATATAAGTGGTACCTCAGAATTATCTTAATTTGCATTGAAACTAGAAATGATTTCAAGTTCATCTGAATCGTCTGTTCATATCCTTTGACCATTTATCAGTAGGAGAATTGCTTGAATTCTTAAAAATCTGAGTCAATTCTTTATATAATTTAGAATAGAGGCCTTTATCAGAACCCTTGAATGTAAAAATTTTCCCCCAGTTTATTGCTTCCCTTCTAATTTTGTTTGCATTGATTTTGTTTCTTCAAAACCTTTTTAACTTAATCAAAATTATCCATTTTGCATTCTATAATGTTCTCCAGTTTTCTTTGGGCACAAATTCCTTCCTTCTCCGCAAGCCTGAGAGGAAGACTATCCTTTGTTCTTTTAATTTCCTCATAATTCAAAGGGAAATATTCCTAATTAGACTTGGGGTGGTTTGCTGAAGTGGAAGGGAGAGAATGTGGGAGGGGGGCTTGCAACTCTTTTTTTTCCCCACAAATTGTAGTGTGCATAGTGAAAAGAAGGTTAATGATCATAGTCTGAGTCAATTCCCATTACCCAATATTATTTATCAGATAAAAATAATTCAAGAAACCCTCAAATGCAATAAGCCCAAAGGGGGACATTGGTCCCTTGATACTCCCATGTTCCCTGTATCAGAATTTTTCTTTTCTTTTTTTTTTTTTTCCACATTTTGGGTTGAAAACTTTAGGTATACCCCTATTTTTTTCCAATCAGTCGTTTTGGATGTGATATATATTCAAAGGATGAATTTACAATTTGCAGTTCAATGCTTTGGGGCCTAATATATACAACTTATAATCATAGATATTCAAGGAGGCAAACTATGTGTTGCTAAAAAACAAACAAACAAACTATTGACAAACTGCAAAATACTGCTGATATACAGTAATTTAACAAACAATGCAGAGATTTCCATGGTCTATTTATAGAGATAACCTAAAACAGAGTTGGATACTTCATTTTCTTACTCCTCCTCTCTCTCCCTCTCTCTCTCTGTCTCTCTGTCTCTCTCTGTCTCTCTCTGTCTCTGTCTCTCTCTGTCTCTCTCTCTCTGTCTCTCTCTCTCTGTCTCTCTCTCTGTCTCTTTCTCTCTCTCTCTCTCTCTCTCTCTCTCTCTCTCTCTCTCTCTCTCTCTCTCTCTCTCTCTCTCTCTCTCTGTCTCCGTCTCTATCTCTGTCTTCACACACACACACACACACACACACACACACACACACACACACACACACAAATAGTTGAACTCCCTTGAAGTTCTATGATCCTGTATGCTCTCATTGGTCCAGGATGTCAACAACTAATTACTGATTAGCCAAACCAGAATGTGTATTCACTTTCATTTGCAACATACTATCATATTTTGCTCTGTTCTTCGGTTCATCTTTCTTTCTGAGATGATAAGCTCAATCACTTTTCCCCCCCAAGCAAGTGTTCTGATTAGCTTGCTTAATACCATTTATCACTTGATTAATCCAGTACAATAGAAAGTTGAATGATTAGACTCATTTTCAACTTTTAGGTTCAGAAGATATAAATTTATTTCCTCCAGTATTTCTTTATCATATATCTGAATCTGAGTTTTCTTGTTTGTAGATTACACAGTTATCATGTGGGGCCCATTGGTTGGAATATATTTACATTAAGTATACTTAAAAAAAAAAAAAAAAGAACTCTTGAGAAAATATAAGTTGATGAACAACTCAACAAACTTAATAATGGTAAAATTAACTGTTGCAAAATTTAATTCTTTCTTTTTTTTTTTTTTTTTTGAATCTGCAATTAGGGTAGTAGTTTTTAAAACTTTAGTAAATTAGTATCTCTTGATCCATTACTGAAATTATAATTTCTATGTTATTGGAAATCTTATTTCATCTGTTACATTGTTATAGAAGAAATACATGTATCTAAATGCTAGTATTGACTATGCAGAGATTACTTTTGTTTTCTAAATGTAAATTTATGCATCATACATTATCTTTTTTGGTATGTTGAATTAACTAAAAATAAAAACCAAATATACAATGAAATTATAATGGCCTGTTTTCTATGATTTAAAGTTTTGCCATAATATTCTTCAAAGAAATATATTCTAATGCATATTTTGATGATAATGATGTATGGCAAAATTGTAAAAAAGCCTATTTCATCATAAATTGTCTTTGGAAAGGCCATCTCTTCTACAATACTCTTTAAAATGTTTACATCTGGCTTCTGCTTGTATATCCACAATAGAATGGGTCCCTCATAACTGGACTCTGGACTAACTTTCAACCTCATCTGTCTAGAATGCTGACATTAGGACTGATTACAGAATTTCATGTTGGCATCTATTGATAGAGTCCTTTTAGTCTCTCTCTCTCTCTCTGTGTCTCTTTGTCTCTGTCTCTGTCTCTGTGTCTCTGTCTCTCTCTCTGGCCATCTTATGTTGTAATTCTTGACTGAATTGCTTATTTCTCTTCAGTTTTCTTTATCACAATCATTTAGTATCCTTTTCAGTTATTTCTTAGGGTTTATTTAGGAAGAAGGGCAGATATAGGTTTAATTATGATCTTTTCATTTGTCCATCTTAACCAGGAATCTATTCTGTAATTGTTAAACCATTTCTGTACTATTGTGTTGGCTCTTGGTGCCACATTTCCAAAGAGACATTGGGAGACTGAACTATGTCCCAGTGCCTATCAAGTGCCTAATTAAGTAAATGCTTAATAAATGGTTGTTACATTTAATTGAATGAGAGTGATTTGGATGGTGAAAACTAGGTCATATGAAGGATGATTGAAGTATCTGGAAATATTTAGACTGAAGAAGAGAAGATTTAGTGGGAAAATAACTGTCTTCAAACAGCTGGAGGTTACCTTAGTGATTTACTTCTTATCATTCAAGAAGACCTAAGGGTGAAAGTTGAGAGATATAGATTTTGATCCTATATTTGGAGATTTCTAGCAATAGAAACTATTCTAGAAATGAGTTGGTCAGTTTGGAGTAGTAGTTCATCCCCATAATCACAACTATTGAGGAGGCAATCTGTTGTATTGATTTTTCTAGCATGTAAATTAGGTCTATTGTACCTACTACATGCCCTGAGAAATCTTACTTCTTCTGTCCAGAAGTTGAAATAGGAGCAGATAAGAAATTATGTTATAGTTAACTTATATGCCAAGGATAAAGCATATTTAATTTGTAGAACTACTTTAATCTTAAATGTTTGCCATCCTATTAAAAGGAAGAGGGGGAAATTTATAAATTGAGAAGACTAGTTAAACTTCAATTTCTCTTGCTTTTGAACTCTTAAGTGTAGCATTCAAGTGGGTTAACCCCAATCTCTCACATAAAACCATTCCTAAAATTCAAGATGTGTTGATTCCCAGGCTCCACCTAGCTTCTTTTAGTCATCTGCCAGCCTTCCCTGATGAGTATTTCTTTCTGCATTCCTTCCCTAAAGCTTAGACCTGAGATTATGCAGAACATAATTCACTGGAAAAAAAAATCTCTTTATTTCTTAAGTAATGGAAATTAAGAAAAAAAAATTTCTTTTTATTTATACCATTTTTTTCCACTGGATAGAAAATTATTCATGTCTTATGGATTATAAAGGTTTTTAATACTTACAGAATGTAGGAAGGATAACTACTAATATTAGATGGGAGAGATGGGAGAAGATCTCTGAAAACTAGAACAATTGAATAATTATAATAAGATGAAGTTCAAAAAAGATAAATGCAAAATTATACATTTGAATTTTAAAAAAAAATCAACTGTAGGGTATATGTACTTAGACAATAATTTAACTTTAAAAATTCAAAATTGGTGGCATAATGGAGAAAGTACAGGTGCCATAGTTGAGAGGACCTGAATTCAAATATGACTTCATATACTTCACTATCTGGTGTGATCTATGATGTGGGGTTTGTCACCAAATGATGGCAGGCACTAAAAGTTAGATTTTGGTCATGTGAAGAATTCCCAATGGCCATTTTCTTTGGCAAAAAGTTTATTTATTTAGGGGAATAGGTTGCAGAAAAAATGAAGGAATAATAAATGGAATGAAGGAAGGAATACAATAAACACCAAGAATGGTAAATATGAAATAGAATTGGGAGAGCATATGAAAGACAAGTTCCTCAGTGGAACTCACAATTACCTAGTAGAAAGAGAGCAGATTGGGGTTTGTCTTTAGCTAGTAGGCTAAATCCTGAAAGGGACTTAGCATCCTAAAAGAGTTAGTTAGCTGTAAGGGGAAGTGGGGTTGAGAAGCATAGTAGAATTAGGGGAGATACCACATGGCATGAAGGTGAGAAGTGAGCTGAGTGCTGTGGTAGGCTGACCCAAGAGAAGGTAGCAGCAAAGTTGCCGGCCAAAAAAAATTTTATAGGCAAAATTTAGCCTCAGGATTTTGACATAACTTAGATTTCTAACTGGATTATCTTTAAAGGGTGGGACCAATGAATTAAACTGATCTGCATTATCTGAGCCTTCTTCCTGCTAGCCTAAGGGATTAATTTTTATCAATTCCTCTGCTAAGCACACTTAACAGTGTAGACCTCATCACAAGCAAACATCAATTAAAAAAAAAAAAAAAAAGTGAAAATACTATATTGTGATCCACACTCAGTCCTTGAAGTCCTCTCTCTGAGTGCAAATGACTCTCTCCATCACAAAACCATTGGAACTGGCCTGAATCATCTTGCTCTTGAAAAGAGCTATGTCCATCAAAACTGATTATTGTATAATCTTGTTGCTGTATACAATGTTCTCTGGGTTCTACTTACTTCACCTGGCATCAATTCATGTAAGTCTCTCCAGGTCTTTCTGAAATCATCCTGCTGATTGTTTCTTATTGAACAATATTCCATAGCATTCATATTCCATAACTTATCCAGCCATTCTCCAACTAATGGGCATTCATTCAGTTTCCAGTTCCTTGCCATTACAAAAAGGACTGCCACAAACCTTTTTGCACATGGGTTTTCCTTTCCCTCCTGTATGATTTCTTTGGGATACAGGCCCAATAGAGACAACAGTTTGATAGCCCTTTGGATAAAGTTCCATATTGCTTTCCAGAATGGTTAGATCAGTTCACAAATCTACCAAAAATGTATTAGTGTCCCAGTGTCCAATATTCATCATTATCTTTTCTTGCCAAATGAAGTGAACTGTGAAAACTGTCTCACAAGATGGAGACAGTGTTCTAGAAATTGAGTGAAGGTTGGCTGTGCCCCAGGGCCAGGTTTCTTTCTCTAGAGATCATTTGTTTATAAGAAATGGGACCTTTTCTTTAAATTGGGGCCACCTTGGCATTGAAACTTCCATATAAAGTAATTTAGTAATCCTAAAGATGTGGTTGGGTTGAAAGTTTTTCTCATTTGTGACTTAAAATGTGAGTTCATTTGTCCTGACTAATCAGGGCAAAGATCCAGCTTATAGGAAGTATTTCTCCAGGCCTCTAAATAATTCTTGTCTGTTAACTGGGCCTAGCCTCTCCTTGTTTAATTGCTTGTTAGAAGGGAGACACCCTTTCTCTGGAGATGGTAATAAAATTTTTTTCTGCTTTTACCTTGAGAAATCTCCTTAATTTATTTGATTTATTTGAGCTAGTGGTCTTTATCTCACATATTGTCATCTTAGCCAATTTGTGGTACCTCAGAGTTGTCTTAATTTGCATTTCTATGATCAATAGTGATTTAGAGTACCTTTTCATAAGACTTGGAAATGGTTTTAATTTTTTCATCTGAAAATTTTCTAGTTATATCCTTTAACCACTTATCAATTGGAGAATAGTTTATATTCTTATAAATTTGAGTCTATTTTAGAAAATGAGGTCTTTATTAGAAGGCTTGGATAAAAAAATTTTTCCAGTTTACTGCTTCCCTTCTAATCTTACCTGCATTGGTTTTGTTTATACAAAAACTTTTAAACTTAATAAATCAGACATCCATTTTGCATCCTTTGGCCGCAAATTTCTTCCTTCTCCTGTCATTTAGAGTCATTTAGAAGATTTAAAGCATGGGTTTTGAATGAGAACCATTGAACTATAGATATGTGGAGGAAAGGTCCCAACATATTTGTTGATTTCTAGGGCCATCTTCAGAAAATGCTAAGAGCATATTTCCCCATTGAGATAGGTCTCTCTTCATTGATTCCATTTTTTGAGTTGCAAAGCCTCTGAATTTTGTATCTTCTATCACCTCATCTAATCTGCAAAACTTTCCTAGTAATTACTTTACTACTTGCTTCAATATTTTAGCTTCCTTACTGTTCAGAATTAGTTTTTATGTAATATGCCTTTGATGGGAGAGCACCTAAGCCAGTTGAAATTCAACTAATTATTACACTCCTTTCCTGGATAAGACTACTTTTCAGCCAGAGAGACCAGGGACAATGCAGATCAAATTTATCTAAATATATTCCTACAACCTGGGCCACAAGTACCTGTATCTGGCTTAAATTTACATAAATATATGTAAAATACTTTATAATCTTTGAACCATTGTATAAATATGTGTTGTTATTTTTATTTCTTTGCTTTATTTCTATATCTAGCTTGATTTTGACCCTAGGAGGCCTCATGCCCAAAAATTCCCAAGACAAAATACAAAGAGTTGTTTTTCTTAATACTATCTACTGGAATTCCACTTTTTTTTTTTAGGTACTTCACTTCTTTTGTTTCAGATTCCCATGGGGAATTGACTTTGTTCTTAATGTGGCTAGATATAAGTAACTTCCCATCAAAGCTCTTAAAAAGAAATTAAAGTGATCTTCATCTGGTCCCTGGCTTAGGTGACTCTGAAAAAAGAAGTCTACAGAAGTCAAGTGAACAAGGATTTATTAAACATTTACTATATACTAGGTATTGTGATAAGCACTCAGAGTACAATGAAATACAAACAGAAAGACAAACAGTTCCTGTCCTAAAGGAACTTATATTGAGGGAAATTGAAAAAGGAGAAAAACAAAGGTACTTGATATAGGATTGAAAGAAATGATTTCTTTCTTATACTAATAATCCATTATTTAAATAGGATTAAAGAGTTTTCCACTTCCATATTCAGAAATCAATCATTATAGGAAATCTTGAGGTAAAGCTTACACAACCAAGTGAGAGAATTGATGAATTTCTGTTCATTGTGTTTGGTCAGACAGATGTGAGGTAGAAGTGGATTCCCTCTTTGATATGTATGTTGGTAATTCTCTTTGACCTAGACTTGGATGATTAAAGTCATGTATCCCCAAGATTCTCATTAGAATGAGCCTACATCTCATTATAACATTCATTTTCTCATTAATTGTTAACCAATAAAAGTTGATTGCTAACCTCAGAAACAACCATTCTTCCAAGAATTTATAAACTGTGAACCTCCCTCCATGACTGGTCTTTGGCAAGAGCACCGCTGAACTGTTTTTTTGTTTGTTTGTTTGTTTTTTTAATGAAATGTTATCATTATTAATAAAATGATTAATTAACCAAAAAATGTGTCTTTCAAATTTTCAAACCTCACAAGACCATGGGGGGAAAAAAGAGTCCTGAGGATAGTTTTCAGAGGGATGAGACATTCAGCCTGGCAACCTTTCTTTAATGGACACTCTGGAAAGAGCCATCCATTCAGAGAGATGTGCTACAGTAACAGCTTGTACTTTGAATGTGTGAATTCAGAATTGTGGTGAGCTTCCAGAAGGAAGACTTTGATGGGGCATGGGAAAGAGATCCTAAAGTATAAACTGGTTGGGAAGGAGAACTCTCCATGACTATGGAACTCTGGCTTCCTGAGACCATACTTTCAGCAGACATCACTATTCAACAATACTGCTACTATGTCTATATCCTAAAGAGATTTTTTTGGTTAAAAAAAAAAAAGGGGTGGGGGAGGACAAAAATGTTTATAATTGCTCTTTTTGTGGAAGCTAAGAATTTGAAATTGAGAGGATGCCCATTAATTGGGAAATGGCTAAACAAACAGTGGTATATGATTGTGATGGCATATTATTGTACAATAAGAAATGACAACCTGGAAAGGCTTACACAAACTGATATAAAGTGAAGTAAACAGAATCAAAAGAAAATTATATATAGTAATAGCAATATAATAAAATGAAAAATTGTAAATGACAGCTAGTCTAGGCAATACAGTGATCCAAGACAATCTGAAAGAATTAATGATTAACCTTATTATTTCCTCTAGAGAAAGAATATTTGAAGAGAAAGAAAGAGAAAGAATATCTGAAGAGACTGAAGCATGCTATTTTTCACTTTCTTTCATTTATTCCTTTTTCTTTATTCTAATTTCTTCTTCATTGGTGGAAAGTCTCCCTTTTCATTTTTGAGACAAACAATTTGATTTTGATTTTGGACTTGAACTCAGGTTCTCCTCAACAGTATCCGACACATATTAACCACCTGTAAAGATTGCTGTGAAGAACAAATGACATAAATATTGTAATGTACTAAGCAGACAGGTGGAATAGTTGATAGCCAGACTCATCTTCCTGAGTTCAAATCTGGCCCCAGATTCTTACTATATGACCCCAGGTAAGTCACTTACACCTAATTGTCTCAGTTTCCTTATTTGTAAAATGAGCTGGAAAAGGAAATGACAAATCATTCTAGTGTCTTTGTCAATAAAAATTTAAATGGGGCCAAAAAGACTCAGACATATCTCAAACAACTGAACAACAATAACAGCAAAATGCCCAACCATAGTAATTGCTATAAAAATGTTAGAGACTTTTATTATCATCATTACCACCATCAACATCTACATAAATCTAACCAAAAGATAAACAAAAAAGGAGTTAAAGACTTGAGTAGAATATTAAAAGTAATTAAAGATGATATATGTGTAACAATTATTGAATGAGAATAGAAAATAATTTCTGTATTTCTAAGCTATATAAGATATCTTTACTAAAACTGATTCTATGATAGAACAATAAAAATCTTACCAAATATGTTATATTTAATAAAAGTACTTTTTATTTTAGCTTTTTATTTACAAGATATATTCATGGGTAATTTTTCAACATTCACAATTGCAAAACCTTTTGTTCCAATTTTTCCACTCCTTCGCCTCACCCCCTTCCCCAGATGGCAGGTTGACCAATACATGTTAAATATGTTGAAGTATAAGTTAAATACAATATATGTATACATGTCCATACAATTATTTTGCTATACAAAAAGAATCGGACTTTGAAATAGTGTACAATTAGTCTGTGAAGGAATCCAAAAATGCAGGTGGACAAAAATAGAGGGATTGGGAATTTTACATAATGGTTCATAGTCATCTCCGAGAGTTCTTTCGCTGGGTGTAGCTAGTTCAGTTCATTACTGCTCCATTGGAACTAATTTGGTTCATCTCATTGTTGAAGAGGGCCATGTCCATCAGAATTAATCATCATATAGTATTGTTGTTGAAGTATATAATGATCTCCTGGCCCTGCTCATTTCATTCAGCATCAGTTCATGTAAGTCTCTCCAGGCCTTTCTGAAATCATCCTGTTGGCCATTTCTAACAGAACAATAATATTCCATAATATTCATATACCACAATTTATTCAGCCACTCTCCAATTGATGGGCATCCACTTAGTTTCCAGTTTCTGGCCACTACAAAGAGGGCTGCCACAAACATTCTTGCACATACAGGTCCCTTTCCCTTTTTAAAAATCTCTTGGAGATATAAGCCCAGCAGTAACACTGCTGGGTCAAAGGGTATACACAGTTTGACAACTTTTTGAGCATAATTCCAAATCGCTCTCCAGAAATGTATTCACAATTCCACCAACAATGTATCAGTGTTCCTCTTTTCCCAACATTGTGCATTATCTTTCCCTGTCATTCTAGCCAATCTGACAGGTATGTAGTAGTATCTCAGAGTTGTTAAATGGCTAGAAATAATTTCAATTTCTTCATCTGAGAATTGTTTGTTCATATCCTTTAACCATTTATCAATTGGAGAATGGCTTGATTTCTTATAAATTAGAGTCAATTCTTTATATATTTTGGAAATAAGGTTTTTATCAGAACCTTTGATTGTTTTCTCAACCTCAGTTTTCTATTTTATAAAATATAAATTTCATTCTTCTTTCTTAATTGTTCTTTAAATTATTTTGTTTCTCATTTGAATTATTCAGTAATTTCATTTTAATTTTTAGAACATTTTGTACAATTTTTTTTTGGTTTCTTCTTCAAGAACTATGATTTACATTCTCATTTTCATCCTATTTTTTCTCCTAAATACTCTCTGGATTATTTTATTTCTCTTTGAACTATTCTAGAATTTCTTGATATTCCATTATAGTTTCTGGGACATGTTGTGCAATTTTTTTGTATTTTACTGTCATTGAGGGTTTTTTGCATCATTTTACTTCTTTTCCTATATGATATTTGTTGATTTATGTGTCCCTTTCCATTAAATGTGCTAAATATTTTTCTTTATTCTCATTGTTGATTTATCTATTATGGATTTTAAATATTGTGTTGGCACTTTTTTTTCCAATCAAATATGAAAAATATTCTACATGTCAGGCATTGCTCTGAGCACTTTGTGTAATGTCTGGGCTACCTCTTTGGAGGGCCTCAAGATCAGTCAGAGTCAGGATCAATCAAAGTCCTTGGTCTTTAGGGGGAGAAGTGAAGGAGGCAGGCAAGTTGCCACAAGGTTTGCAAAAGATGTACCCTGGATTCCAGAGTCCAGTGTCTCCAACCTCTCTCCTCCTCATGGTACAGCCAAGTGACTCTGACCTCTCTCCCTCAGCCCACCAATCCTTGCCTAAGATTATCTCACCACCAAATATTCAGCAAGTGCCAATCATGAGGAGAGCCATCATATTATCATATCATCTAAATATATGCTTATAGAGCCATTATCTCACATCAAATAGATAATTAGCCTTAAGTGCTCTGCTGTCTGATTCAAGCATACCTTTTCAGAGTTTCAGTCCTCTATAACTGAGGATACAAATGCAAAATTAAATTAAATTTAAATTTAAATGCAAAATTAAATACTCCATGGCTTCAAGGAATGTATGTTTTGTTTGGAAAGGCAACATGTTAATAATTATTTTTCATGCGTGTGCATGTTTGATTTTATATATATATATATATATTGTATATACATGGGTATAATTCATAACCATCATTTTGAGGGCAACAGCACTGACACCTGAGAGAATCAGGAAAGGCTTCATGTAGAAGATGACACTTGATAAACAAAACCCTGCAAGAAGAGATAGTAAAAGCCCACTTAAAATAACTCTAAAAAGTGTAAAATACCTGTCAAAACAAGGCCAGGAAATATATAAGTAAAATTTAAAATAACAAAACAAACTTCTTTTACACAATTTATATTTCTCTAATTATCTACATCTAACTTTGTAGATAATTGAAGAAATATAAGTAGTTCATAGGTAGACAGGACTAATATAAGACTGATAATTTTATCTAATTTATATATTTGATGCCATTCCAATTAAATTCCACTGAATCACAAAAAATAATAATGAATTCATTTGAAAGGACAAAAAGTCAAGAATATTAAAGGAACTAATAAAAAATGAAGGAAAAAGAATTAGCAGTATCAAATCTTAAACTATATTATAAGGCAGTAATTATCAAAACTATCTGGTATTAGCTAAGAAATAGAAAGATATATCAATGGAATTGAATAGGCATACAATTGACAGCAGCAAATGACTATAATAATGTCTTATATTTTAACAAGTATAAAGACCTAAATTTTTGGAATAAAAATGCATTACTTGGTAAAAATTGCTGGGAACACTGGCAGAAATTGGACATAGATCAATATCTTACATTATTTACCAAGATAAGGTCAAAATGATTACATGACCTAGATATAAAGAGAGATTTTTACAAGAAAATTTGAAGAACACAGAACATATTGCCCAGATTCATGAATAAGCAACTCTTTATGAATAAACAAGAGACAAAGAGCCATGTGAGGTGTAAAATGAATAATTTCAATTGCATTAAATTAAATTATGTTTTACAAATAAAGCAAATGTATCCAAGATCAGAAGAAAAACCTAAAACTGAGGAGGGAAGGGGAACTTATAGACAGTTTCTCAGTTAAAGGTTTCTTATCTATAAAGATATATATCTATATAAATAACTTTGTCAAATTAATAAGAATATTAGTCATTTTCCAATTGATAAATGGTCAAAATATATGAACAGGAAGTTTTCAGATGAAGAAAATCAAATGATTTTTTAAAATGCTCTAAATCATTATTGATTAGAGAAATACAAATTAAAGCTACCTTAAGATACAATTTTACACCTATCAAATAGGCTAAAATTATTGAAGAGAAAAGTGACAATGTTGGATGGGATATAAAAAATTGGAACACATTCATCGTTGGTAAAATTATCAACTGATCCAAACATTTTGGAGAGTGACCCAACAGTATTACTACTAGGTTTACCTCTGAAGATGATAACCAAAACCAAAAAAGGAAAGAATCTCTCTCTCTCTCTCTCTATATATATATATATATATAGATAGATATAGATATAGATAGATAGATAGATAGATATAGATATATATAGATAGATAGATAGATAGATAGATATAGATATAGATATATAGATTATAGATAGATATAGATATATAGATAGATAAATAGATAGATAGATAGATAGATAGATAGATAGATAGATAAAACTGTAGTATATGATTGTAATTGAATACTACTATGGTATAAAAATTATTTCAATGATCTTAGGAAAACATGGATAGACTTATATAGAATAATAAAAAATAAAATGAGCAGAACCAAGAGAATGTTGTACATAGTAGCAGCAATAATGTTTTAAGAACAACTTTAAGTGACTAAGGTCTTTTTACTATTATAAATATTTCAATTACCTATAAAGGACCTATGAAGAAAATGCTATCTGCATCCAAAGAAAGAAGTGATAAATAAAAGTATCTACCCACATACATACATACATACATATAGTATACATATTTGTGCAAAATGGTTGCTGTCTCTTAAGATGGGACTTGGGGGAGGGAAGAAAAAAAGAGAAAAATATTTGTGTGATAATTTTATTATTATTATATATTTGAAAGAAATAGCAAGTTTTATATAATAGATTTCAGTTTCATGTGTAATCATCTTTTAAAAATTATACTATGTTATGGAAATGTTTGCTTTATTCTCCATATTATATAAATGTAAATAAAAAATTTAAAATATGACATGAATTGAATTTTTAATCTTTACACTATTTTGTGCATTGCTGGCTAGTTTAAGATGATAGAAATAGATTTGATTTAGATACTAGATCTCACTCATCTATATCTCATCTATATATCTGGATCTCTCTCTTTTCTCCTTTTTAGTTGTTTTCTTCTTTTTTTTTTATTAATTTTTATAATTATAACATTTTCTTTGACAATACATATGCATAGGTAATTTTTTTTTACAACATTATCCCTTGTACTCCCTTCTGTTCTGAGTTTTTCCCCTCCTTCCCTCTACCCCCTCCCCTAGATGGCAGGCATTCCCATACATATTAAATATCTTATAGTATATCCTAGGTTGTTTTCTTCTTTTAAAAGAAAATCATTTATTATGTTTCAAGCTGTTTTTAAGCTTTTAGGGCTTACATTCAACTTTCCTTTAGCATATTTTTTTAATTATTGTTAAAAGACCCTTAAATTTCTATGTATGATCATGATGAATCATCACCTGCACTACTTGGTCTTTTCTCTGTTAATGGTACAGTGTTTCCTTTTACATCAGTTCAATGACCTCTCTCCTTAGGGGATAAAGGTCATTGCCAAGGGAAGACTACACTCTTCTGTTGATTATTGGGTGTATGGAACATTCAGGGAGGCCTGGCATCTCTAGTGCAAGGACTTGCTAAGCCTTTTTCAGGGCTGCTCATCCACATTTGGTGTTTATTTGTCATCCAACTCTTACCTGTGGCTCCAAAAAGTTGCAGCATACATAGCAGTCACACCCTAACAAGATTCAGCAGATGGCCTAAACCAGATTGAGGGTGACCCATAGGCTTCAAACTTGTTGGTGAGTTAGGAAGATGTCTACCCCAAGAAAACTTCCCCTGGCAGAATGGGCAGATGAGAATAATTTATTCCAACAACCATGAAGGTAGCTGAAGTAGGTACTATGGAGTACTTTGAGCCTGATCAGACACTGAAGGTACCAGGTTCATTCACTACATCCTGGGCCATCACCAATCATCTTGACTTTTGTCTTGCCACTAGACTTTGATGACTCTGGAAGACAGGGGCTGACAACTTTGTGTAATTCAGCCTCACTTAAATCTAATTCATTTGCAAGTCAAGACATCACCTTGCGATGTCATTGGTCCACTTTGAAAATGAAGGATAAACAACAACCCAGGGAATTATTAAAGGACCAAATAAGAGGAATAAGAAATTGATATATGAAAATGACAGTGATGAGCTGGTAATAGCATTCTATTGCTTTTGTTTCTATAGGCTTCAGCTTATGGAAAGACTTTTCCTCTTTTTGTAGTTTCTATCAATTTATTTGAAGAATTTCTCATTGTTTTGAAAGGTTGTTGGTGGGAGATTGTCTTAGATACAGCCTTTCACTTCACCTTGCTATAAATCTTCCATAAAATCTTTAAAAGAATTATTTACACAATCTCTGGGGTATGTGTCCTTAATGAAAATATGGGAAGGAGAAGTCATGCTTTAGAAAACCATTTTATTCAATATATCAAATATTTAGAGGCACATAGTTGGTTAATGGCTAAAGATTTAGCAAAGATGCAAAATTCTATTGAATTTGTTTGTTGATTATCCCTCAAAATTAATACAACAAAATTTGAATTAAGAGAGCAAAATGTAGATGTTAAAGCTTTGTTACAGAAATATGCCTCCCATACAGAAATTAAAATCATGTAAGATTTGTTTATTTATGAAACCCCAGGGGTAAATTGTCCAATTTTGAATCAGCAACAGTAATACTATAGAATCTCCTTGATGAGATGGCTATCCAAAAAGAAAATAGAAGAATAATCCATACAGAATAACAAATGAATGAAAAATATTGTCTGGGTTATGACAAAAATATTGTCCAGTTGGATAAGCAGTTCACTGAATACACATACATATATATATATATATATATATATATATATATATATATATATATATGTATGTGCATATATGTGTATATATATATATATATATATATATATTTGATAAGCATAGTAAATGGAACCTGAGATAAGCTCAAAATTGAAAGAGATTAGGACTTGACTGTATTTGAAAAAAATTGCATACAATCTAGTTCCTTACATGGATTCTCCCCCTTTAAAATAAAAGCTTCTTGAGAACAGGAACTATTTTTGCTTTTCATTGTATTCCGAGTCCTTAGCACAGCACTGAGCTCAGAGAAAAGACTTGATAAATTCATGTAGATTTATTGACTTCATAACTTTCCAAATTTCAAATGATATCTTAAAGTAGGGATTGTCAAAGCTATTTGATGCTGATTAAAAATAAAAAAGTAGACTACCAGAATGGACAAATGAGATTATGATACACTCAAACTTATTAACTCAATTTTTATATCCATGTAATATAGTGACCTAACACAATTATATAAAACCAAGAACTATTCTTCAATACATGAGTGGACAAAGATATGAAAAAAAATTCTTAAAAGAATTAGAAACCACATGTAAGAACATCCAGGTTTATTAATAATTAAAAGAGTACAAATCAAAATAACTCTGAGATTTTATTACACATCTGACAAATCAGTAAAGGGGATCAGTGATATAACTAATAATTGTTTGTGGCATTATGGAAGGACAAGTATAGCATTCTGTTGGTGGAGCTTTGAATTGGTCCAACAATTTTAAGGGAGAGAAATGGAATTATATGAGAAAAGTCACACATTTTTGACCTAAAGATTCTCCTTCTGAGCATATACCCCAGGGAAATCATAAAAAAAGAAAGATCTTACATAGTAAAATAATTATGTTTTACCACCACAAGTATTTTCTTATGGCAAGAAAAAACTCGAGCCAGAGTGATTATTTATCAATTGAATAATGGCTAAACAGATTGTGGTTTGTTAGTGTAAGAAAATATTAATGAGCTAAAAGAAACCAGGCATATAAGGAAATCAGAAAAGGATGAGATATCTTATGTGAACCATTGAAGAGTGAAATAAACAAAACCAGGAAATAGGTATGTGTATGTATACATATATGTGCATAATGAGTACTTATTATGTATGTGGGTACAACTATGTGGGTATGAATATATTCACATACACACACACACACACACACACACACACACACACACACACACAGTGACTCCTGTAAAGGAAAAAAAAAAAAAAAGCACCTAAAATGATGCCTTTAAATACTTTCCATAATGGTCAATCTTGGCACTGAATTGATCAGAGAAAAGCACCTTCTTTCTTTCAATAACGATGGGTGCAGAACATTGATATCACTTTCAGATATGGCTATCTTACATGTTGATAATGCTCTCCCTCTCCAACTTTTAGAGTCTCTTTTAAGAGTCATCTTAGGTGCCACTTTCTCCAGAAGCATTTTCTGTTCTTCCTGCCTATCTGCCTAGCTGGTAGTGTCTTTCCTTCTAAGGATGTCTTCACCTATTCTGAAATGTTATTATGTTTGTATTTATAGAGATTGTTTCTTCTAATGGACTGTTAAAATCTAAACTCCTTGAGGACAGGGACTGATTCTTTTTCTTTGTATCCTCAACAGTATCTGACACATATTAACCACCAAATAAATACATGCTGATCACTTCATTGATTCTAGAAGTAATAGAGGGCTAGTTGAGCAGGAAAGTTCAGACCTGTGCTTAAGAAAAAACAAGAAGGAAACATAAGTTTGTGTAGGAGGTAGTCTGTCAAAGACAGGTAGGCTTTGGAAGCATCACAAGGAGAAAAGGCTTTCATGTAAGAGGAGTCTGAGCAAAGATTTATAGGTAGAAATGTGTCTTTGGTGGGACATCAGTCTGACTGAAGTGGAGTCTTCTGTTAGGTAATAGTGAGAAATGAGACAGGATAGGCAAAATAGAGCTATATAATAAACATACCTGAATGTCACACTGAATTTGAAACATTTTAAAATTCTTAAGCAGGTGATGGAAATGGTATTTAGAAAAAATTAATGTGGCAACAGTGTGAAGGATTTATTGTTAGATGATATACTTTTTTAAAGAAAAGAGTCAGTAGGCTTCTGTGGTACCTAGGTAGGTGATGACAAAGTAAGAGGTAATAAAGACATACTAGATAATGACAATGGTATTGATAAGAATAGAATGAGACACATTTTAAAGGAGGAATTGACAAGCATGGTAGAGAGAGGGAAATCAAAGATAAAAAATATTTTAATCTAAGAGATCCAGTTGACAGAAATGAATAAATTAGAAAGAAATTTGTATATGTGTGTTTGTATATGAGAGACAGAGACAGAGACAAAGAGAGAATAAAGAAGTTCACTGTTGAAATAAGTGTTTCATTAATATTTAAATATCTAACAAGCAATCTAGAAATGCAAAACTTGTACTCAGGTGAGAAACGAACTTGTGAGAGACATTTGGGAGTTGTCAACAGAGAAAACCCAGGTGATTGATCAGAGAAGCTCAACTTTTTTTGATTTGGTGATTCTTGGCAGAGTTAGTCAAGTACTATACAAGTGTTCATATGATTTTACAGCGCAATCAAAATGATAGGAAAATCAGAAAAGAAAGTGTGTGTATGTATATATGTATGTGTGTATATATATGTATTGTATTTATATGTATATATATACACACATATGTATATATGCAAATGTGTATATGTATTGTGTATGAGAGAGAACATTAGCTATTCAAACACAGATATTTTGTGCTATGCTCAATATTTGTCTTCATTTGTCCTAAACTATGCAGAACATCAGACAGTCTAGCTTCTCTATTCATCTCCATTTCTTGCCAACTTGCTGATGTCATCCTATATCCTGCCCTCAATGTCAGTTCAATTCACATTCATATGTATTGCCCTTTTCTTGGCATCTAATTTGCTTTTATTCCAGTGAAAGTGTTTTTTTTTTTTTTTTTTAAACATGCTCAGTCTATCTAAGAGTGTTAATAAGAAGATATATTTACTCTGTAATACTAACCAGTACTCATGGGGGGAAATGTCAAAATCTTAAGCAAATGTATAATAAAAGAACACAGCTATTGAATAGATATAGCCCTACAAATATTCTACATTGGTACTGAAGATTACTGTGGCTTGAGCTTTTGAATATGTAAATGGGATAATTAACAAATTGTAAAACAATAATAATCCAGAATTTAATTTATTATGGTCTGAGCTCTGGTAAGAGGCTGTATTAGATAATGAATATTGAAAGATGTCCTAGGCATCAGGGAATGTTGGGTTCAAATCTTGCCTCTAACATATAAAAACTGTTTTACTTTGGGCAAGTCACTGAACCATTCATTGTTTTAGGATATTGTCTAATGTTATAAATTAGAGAACTCTTATTAGTCTATATTTTTTCACTTGATAAAATCAGATCTGGATAAAAAAGAAAAAAACAAAAACAAATTTAGTGTATCTTTTTTTTTTTTCAGAGTTTCATGTTATACCTAAAGGGAATATAGAAAACATTTATATTGGCTAATGAAATGGGGAGGGAGGAAGGGAAGGAGAGACATAGAGACAAAGAAAGACAAAAAGAGAGGGAAGGATACAGAGACACAGATACAGAGACAGAGAGAGAATAGCTCTAGTGTTAAATCTTATACCAGATAAATCACAAACTTTATGTACATATCAGTCATGTTAAAGCTGGGTCAGATAGCGGGACTAAAATTGGGTCTCATATGTTTTGAAATCTGACTGAAACTCAAATTATTATTGCATTAAATGAATTCATACAGAAGACAAATTTAGCTGGAAATAGAAACCTGAGACCACAAAAGATCTCCTAGGTTATCTATTTCTTCCTTCTCTCCATGACAGGATTTTCCTTTACAATAGTTATTCCTAATGTATTATCAAAATAGCATAATGTGATAGAGGATTGCCTTTTAAATAGGAAGGTCTAGATTCAAGTCTTGCTTCCTAGGTTTATTCACATTGTGAACCTGGGAAGATGCCTGGAAAGTCCCTCCCATGTGCACACACACACACACACACACACACACACACACACACACACATATACACACACAACTCTATAAGAATCTAAATTATACCAAAGGAACTGGTCTTATTTTTAGAGGAACTAATGCTGTCATCTGTCCCAATCCCATCCTATCCATCCATCTATCCACAGGAAACAAATATTTTAGCTAGCATGAAAGCTAAAGAAAAAGTATGGGAGAGAACATTGAATTAATTTATATCAGAGTTCAAGGACACATTAAACAGTGTCAGGAAATGAAAAATACAGGAGACAAAGAAAGACTTAGGATAGATTATAACCCTTCCAAACCTTAGTAGATTTCTTTATAAATTATTATAATTTTTTGTTACTATCTTGTAATCTACCTCTTTCTTCTCTAAATTTAAATATGTTGGTCCTTAAATGGAAGATGTCCAATTTATTGCTCTATCATTGCTTGAAATCTTTTCTTCTTAGTAGAAACTCTCAGTCTTCCCCATGCTGCTACCACTTTCCAAGAGCCTAGAAGCTTCCATGAAAATTTCAGCTTTCTTATGGGTGATCATCAAAGTTGGACTACAGTGAAGGAGAGTCTATAGATCTAGTATCAACAATTCGATTAAATTCAACAAATATTTATTCATTTCCTATATCAAGGATACTATGCTATGCACTGGAAGTAAAGAGATAAAAATTGACTTGGTGCCTGTCCTGGAGGAATTTACAATCATATAAGAAGATATATTAAAGTGACTAGTATAAGTTAAAATGTGATAAGTGCTAGGGAAAAGTCCAAGAGAAGTGAGAGAGATCACTTGTATCAAGGAGAAATTGAGAACACTTTCACTGAAGGAAGTGATAAACTATAGGGGAGGCCTTATGCAAATGTGTAGAGGGAGGAAACAGAGTTAGAAATGGGTAAGATAAGTAGCCCTTGGGGGTAAAGATAACAAATTTGAATTTTGTTTTTATGCAATAGGAACACACTGGAAGTTTTTGGAGGGGAATGATCGGAGGTATGTTAGAAAGGTACGTTGGAAAGCAGGGTACAGGATGAATTTGAGAGAGGAAAGGAAAGGAGAGTCACAGAGACCAGCTAAAAAACTATTATGATTGTGTAATAACAGTTAATGAAGACCTGATAGCAGTAGAAGTGGAAAGAATCAAGATGCAAGTCTTATAATAGTATTAAAACGGCCACATGGCAATGAATGAAATGTGGGAAGTAGGAGAAGGATAAGAATTACAGATGACTGCAATATGGCATCTGAGTGGCTGGAAAGATAGTGTTCCCTTCCCCAAATATAGGGTAGATAGGAAAAGTTATAGATAGGTGGTGGGATTTGGGAAGGAGTAGTGAGTTCAATTTTCAACACAATGGGATAAAGTGCCAAGAAAACAAATTGATAGAAGTATTAATTAAGCTCTTAAAAATGTGAGATTGTAAGAGATCAGGGTTGTATATATAACTTTATGAGTCATCCAATGATAATTCAAGTTTTAGGAGTGGATGAGTCTAGCAAAAGACAAATTAATACTACCAATAACAATATTAATTTTCATAAGGTTTTAAGATTTGCAAAACCCTTTTCATGCATATTTTCACTTGAGCCTCACAATAAATCTTTGAGGGAGGTGCTACTATCCCCATTTTACAGATGAGGAAACTAAGTAAACAGATGATAATTGACTTGGTTAGGGTCATATAGCTAGTGAGTGCCAGAGACAAGATTTGAATTCAGGCCATCCTGACTTCAAATCTGATACCCTATACACAATATCATTTTGCTACCTCATCACAGAAAGTAGAGGATGATGGCCAAGAAAAAAGGAATGCTTTCTCTTGGAAGAAAGAAGGAGGAAGGAGAATTAATGAAGAGAAATAAGGAACAAGACAGAGTTAGGCAGAGAGCTAATAGAAAGCTTTGCCTTAAAAGTTAAGGAAAGAGAAAAGACCAAGAAGAAGTGGTGATCAGAGTTAAATATTGCAGGAAAGTTCAGGAGCCTTCAGGAAATTAGTTCATCAGTGATTTTTGAGAGTGGATTCATTAGATTAGTAGAAATAGAAATGGATTAGAAGGGATAACTGAATGAGTAGTGCAGTTTCTTTTTTTAATATCTAGGTTAAGTGACTTGCCCAGGGTCACTTAGCTAATAAGTATCTGAGATCACATTTGAACTCAGATCCTCCTGACTCCATGCTCTATTCATTGCACCACCCAGCTGTCTGAGTGGTATGGAATTCAAAGCTGCTAATGTAAACTACTGTTCCTATAACTTTGGCAGTGATCAGAATATATAAGCTAAAGATAGGATGCTAATTTGATGAGTAGAAAGGGGAAAGTTGCTTTGTTTTAGAAAAAAAGATGATTTAAGCATAGTTGTAGAATGGAAGAAAAAAAACTGAAAGTAAAAGAGAATGTGGTGATATCCAATGGAGTGACTTCTTGAGGAAAATGGTATCAGGTATGAAGGTAAAAGCTATTTTTTTGGAAAAGTGAAGAAACCCAGGTTTTGATTTCATCTCAGTTACTAATTTTAACATTGAAATCTATTTAACATAGATTGGAGATGACACACAACATAGTCTTTGGCATGTGGCCCACAACATACTGAATCTGGTTTAAATATAATTGAGAAATATTAAAATAAATAAAAATATAATAAAATATAAATAATGTTAAGTTGTGATTTTCTAAGTCCATATGCATATCATTTATAGCCACCATTTCTGTTTGAAATGTCCTAAATCATAGAATGCCTAACTATAAGGACTTTAGATGCTACATAATTCAATGTCTTCCCCCCTCCCTTCCTTCATTATTATTATTCTTATTTACATTTGTGAAAACTGAGAGGAAGTAACTTCCTTCATGTTACACAGTGAGTTGGGAGCAGAGCTGGTACTTGACCCCACTAGGAAAAGTTATAGATAGAAGAGGTAGAAGTAACTTCGAGATCATTTAGTCCAAACTCCTCAATTTCCAGATGAGATTAAATGACTTGCTCAAGAACACACAGATAGCAAGTGAAAGAGATAGGATTTGAACCCAGGGGCTCTATCTTCATATCCAAGTTGCTTTTGTACTGTTTCACATCTTGTTTCCCAGTTTCATTGTCCATCTATTATACCACCCTTTCCCCCATTTGTAATCTGTAAAATTAGACAATTTAATAAGATAATTTCTATAGTTCCCTATTACTCTAATACCTTTCTTTTAATAACTCCTTATATAAATAAATAACTCCTTGTTGAGAATGTTGGATGAAATGAAAATCCATTTCTATCTTTTCTAAAATTCCAACCCTGTGATCTATTAGGTTAGAAAAAAATGGAGGCATCAGTTCCAGAAGTAAAAGATTATGATTTCATTGATATGTAGAGGAAATTTCTTGGTGGAGAAATTCCCTCCCACCCTTAATATTTACGGTTTGAGTCTTAGGTAGTCTCCTAGAATATTGAGAAATTAAGTGATTTGCCTAAGGTCACACAGTAGTGTGTGATAGAATAAGGACTTGAAGGGGGAATTTCCCAGAATTAAGGTCAGTTCTCTATTCACTGTCCCGTGAAGAACTGTTAAAACATACATAGAGTACTTGGGAAGTTAGGGTAGAGTCTTATAGGTTTCTTCATTACATTCCCACTCTCCATGTCACTATATCATCTAGACTTTATCAGCAATGCCAGCTGGCAGAGCTCCTACCTCTTGAGGGGATTGTTGTTGTTCAGTCACATTTGATCCTTTGGGACTCTATGGACCATTCTGTCTGTGGGGTTTCTTTGGCAAAGATAGAGGAATGATTACCATTATCTTCTCTGGTCGGTTAGAGCAAACAGAGGTCCAATGTGCAGAGATCTGAGACTTAGAGTGAATGGCTCTTAAAATGAAGTTGGATAATGAAGTGATTCTAGGCAATTCCAAAAGATTTGTGATAGAAAGAACTATTTGCATCCAAAGAGAGAATTATGAAGACTGGATATTTTCCGTTTTTTTTTTTCTTTCTCATGTTTTTTTTTCCTTTTTTTCTGATTTTTCTTGTACAGAATGACAAATATGGGAATATCTTTAGAAGAATTGCACATGTTCAACCTATATAGAATTGCTTGCTGTCTAGGGGAGGGAGAAGGGGATAAAAGAAAAGGAGAAAAATTTGGAACACAAAGTTTTACAAAGGTGAATGTTTAAAACTATCTTTGCATGTGTTTGGAAAAATAAAAAGCTATTAAAATGAAGTTAGAATCTCTGTGGGTAGACGTTCCTGCTTGATGTGATATTGGCTTGAAGCTACAAACTAGAGGTCTATAGGTAAATTTGTCCCCTTATTGAGGTAGGATAGAGGTGTTAGAATTGTCAGGAAGATGGCTGAGGGGGTGCTAACCAGAAAAGCTAAGTAGAACTAAAGCTATATTTTCGAGATGGGTTTTTCAAGCAATCATGAGCTTTATTTATTTTGATAGGATATAATGGAGGTGAGGGGGGGATTTTATATCTGCTCTTTAATGAATGCAAAAGGCATACACAACACTGAAAAAAGTCTTGAACCCTTAATGAGATATCCTGTGGGAAGGAATTCTGCTTTAGGAAAGTAGTTGGAGAAGAAGTATATTGGGGGCAGGATAAGAAGAAAAGGAAGTCAAATAGCCTGGGTACCTGGGTGGTACTTTTTGACAGTGAAAAGAAGCAGTTACCAGAATAACTAGGATGTCAAAGTGAGCATCCATGTACCAGACAAAATGAATGTGCTGAGGAAAAAGAAGTAAGCAGACATAAACTTGGATTGTATCACAATCTGGCCGTGGGTCAGTCCTAAGTAGATGAGCTATTTTTTTTTTTAAATAGCATTTGGCTGCAATCATTAGAAATAAAATAAGTCCAAGTTTAAAAAAAATACAGGAAATTGAGTTAGAAGGTTAATCCCTGGGGGCGATGATGACCTAAATTAAAGAGGAAGATGCTTCTGAAAAATTAAAAGTATTTGGCAAACTTGATTACCTCAATCTGGCAAAGTCCCAGACCTTCCCAATGAGAATGGAAAGTATTTTTTTGTTTTTTTTTTTTTTTTTGTTTTTTTTTTTTTTTATGATGACATAGTTTCTTTCTCATTAGCATCTTATGTAAGATGTCTAAAGAACAAATTTGAACATTTAAGTCTTGGCCAGTTTGAGAGGCCCTTCCACAAAATTGGGGAGTAGGGGTGGGAGGAAGTGAAGGAGAAAGTTTCTAATGCCATTGGTGAGAATTTTATGAGCTTCAGGCCTCATGGTCTGTCAAGTGAGAGAAGTTTGAAAATGTTTAAAATTTAACCCTCCATCTTCTCTTCCATTGGTTTGCCATCATAAAACAAATGAAATTTGGCTTTAAAAAAAGTGATAACTCATGTAAAGAAACAATTAGAGCAATTATTTAAGCGCCATAAATTATATTAAATTTATAAAAAGCTCTTAGTGCCAATAAATAAGTCATGTCCTTATCTGGACACATTCAAACGCTGTATCCATAAAAAGAGCATAAGGAAATGAAAAGTTCAAATGGAAGAAGATTCACTAGATGAATTACTTCATCCTAAATGTTGCAATTGGCTTCTTTTACAGGAACAATTTTTTTTCCAGAGGTGATAAACGCGGAACCTCATCAATCTAACTCTTTACCCTTGGAGGATACTTGTCTTTCTATATGCATCATCCCCCCACCCCCCTCCATCCTTTTGGCTCCAGACACAAAACAGACTATCATTGTGATCCAGGATTTGTTTGAAGAGATTTCATCTGGAAAGGAGTCAAGCCGGGCAATGGCAGGGGAGCTTTTACAGATTACGACCTGTAATCTGGTTAATTCTCTGAAACACAAAGATCCACATGTTAAGTAATTTGGGACAAGGCCACAGCCTATGTGGCCATATGCCCTCCTGTGAGGTCATCCTGGAAACTGAGATGAGCCCAGCTACCTCAGCCTGGCATGCTGAGCCTAAATACAATATCGGTCTAACAGCATTATGATGTATGTTGCATAGATTACAATACTAGTAAAAGATAAGCATCAAATGCTCACTTAATTTTCTTTTATTGACATGGGAATTAATTTCCTTTTTGGCCTTGGGTGTAACACCCCTAAGGCCTTTGTAAAGATGATGCTATGGGTTGAGATCTAAATGGAGTTATCTTAGATGTGTCCCCAGATATTACTGAAAATTTTTAGAGTTTTATTCTCCCTCCCCCAAAAAAGAAGTTATATGAAGCTATAGTCAAACTTCACGTTTGGAAAACAGTCATTTCTTTTTAAGTTTTATTGTCTTTTGTTTTGACTCCATAAGTATCTCCCCATTATTAAATTGTTTCTTATAACAAGGCAAAAAGCCAGTTCTGCCTGTATATATTGGATTTCACATCCAAAGGTTCTATCTTTATATTGAGAAACTAGGTGGCTCAAAGACCAGCTATGTGAACCTGGACAAGACACTAAATCTCTATTTGCTTCACTTTCTTCAGTAACAGCCCCTACTTTCCAGGATTATGAGGATCAAATGAGGTAATATTTGTAAAATTGTAAAAATAGGCATAAAATTTGTAACACGGTATCTGGCACATAGTAGGTACTATGTAAATGTTAGCTATTATTTCCTTAACAGTTACTCTTTACTAATATTATAATTCATCCAAGTTCAACTGCTTTTAGTGAGACTGGTAAATTTTGATTTGTCCTCTTTTAAAGAACATCTGCTAGACATAAATCCTTGAAGCACTGTAAACTCTGTTTAAAAAAATATATGCTTTCCTTTATTTCAACACAGAGATGTTTTAAAATGATGCTGTAACATTTGCTTTTCTTAACTAAAAAAAAATTAAGACATATACTGCATATACTTTACTTTTCATCCTCCTGATTTTTATAGGATATGTTGCTTATTAACAGAAATCATTAAAATATCCAATTCTAAATCCTAGGAGGATTTAAAAAATCATTTTTTCCATGTTGCTATGGATTTTGTAATCCTACTTGGCAACTTATTCAAAATGCCAAATTGCCAATTCTCAGATTCTATGTAGGTTAACTGAAAGACATATTTCCTCACAAGTAAATAGTATTCCACTTGTGCCATTGTACTGGACAAAGGGACAATATTGATTTATAAATATTTTACTTAATAGGCACAATGTGCAGATCTGAGTTAAAGCAATTCACTATAGTAGAAAAAATAGTTAATTTGGAATCTGGTGAGATTTAGTATCAAATACCACTTCTGACTCCCTCACAGGGTTGTTGTGAGGTTCAAATGAGAGGATATTTGTAAAGCATTTAGCATGATGTCTGACACATAGTGTATACTATCATAAATGTTAGTTATTCAGCAGCAGCAGCAGCAGTAATTGTACTAGTAGTAGTAGTAGTAGTTGTAGTACTAGTAGTGATGGTGGTAATGGTAATGACAGTGGTTGCAATGGCAGCAGCAGTGTTACAGTGTCCAGAATATAAATAGTTTCCATTTCCCTCCCTTCCCCTGGTAATTCGATGGGGGTAGTTGCTGTCATGAAGGAAAGGAAATATATTTCTTGAATACTGAAAGGGAATTTGGAATGCATTCTCCTACAGAAACAATGAGAATCTAGGAGAGGGCCTTATATATATTTGGCACTTTTAATAAAAGTTGGTTGAACTGGTTGAATTGGTTAGGTATAGTTTAAATAGTATTCCTGTTACAATTATACTTCAGAGCATTTCCTAGATTAAATAAGCTTGGTGCTGGTTGGCTGGGTGCCATTCTACTGTTTCTAACATTAAAAGAATATGGTATAAGTTTCAAACAATTGACAAAAAATAATTTTTAAGCACAAACTTTTAGTAATTTGAAAACAAGCTGACATATGGCACTCCCAGTGGTGTTCAGGATTGATGACAGATTTTACAGGGGATTGGATATAGGATTATAGGCAACTAAATGGTTCAGTAGATGGGATGCTGGATCTGGAGTCAGGAAATCTAAATTTAAATCTGGCCTCAGGCATATTTACTAGTTGTGTGGACCTGAGGAAGTCACTTAACCGAGTCAATTTCTTTACCTGTCAAGAGGGGACAATGATAGCACCTTGACAATAGCATTATAGGGATACTACATAGATAAATTGAGTTAATAATTGTGTAAAGCACTTTGAAGTCCTTGAGGTCTGATACAAATGCTAGCTATAGCTATTTTTGATAATGATCTATGTTGTTCTTTAGACATTCCAGTCATGTTCAACTGTTTGTGACTTCCTTTGGGGTTTTCTTAGCTAAAATACTGCAGTGATTTGCCATTTCCTTGATCAAATCATTTTATAGATGAGGAAACTGAGGCAAACGGTTAAGTGATTTGCCTAGGGTCACACAATGAGTAAGGTCCTGAGGCCAAATTTGAACTCATGAAGCTGAGTCTTCCTGATTCCAAGTCCAGCTCTCTATCCACTGGATCACCTATAGAGCTATGTAATTCAGGCAAAATCAGAGGTATTAATAGATTAATGAGTATTTTGCCAAATATAATAATAAATCCATCTATTTATTTATGAATATAAAGAAATTCTACAAGTTGCTTTCCTTAGAACCATCTAGCGAGTTAGTTGTTGAAAGCATTATTATTATTATTAATCTAATCTTATAGATTTCCAAACTGAAAAGGTAAAATAAAATGCTAAAAGTAGCAGTCAGGAATCAAAATGCTCCCTGTCTTTCAGACCAGAAGTCTTTCTACTTGCCACATTGTTTCCTAATAATTAGCCAGATGATTTCACACTAATCAATCTCTCTCCTTCCAGGCTTTCATTTCTTCAGTTTGCCTTCCCCAAACCTGCCAAAATATTCTTCCTAGAGCACAGGTCTGACAATGGCACTCCCTTATTTAAGAAACTTCACTGGCTCCCTATTGACTGTAGGATAAAATACAAATTCTCCTGTTGGGCATTCCACTTCACATTCTAGAAAACTTTCCTACTTTTCTAGGCTTATTTCACATCCCCCCAATCTTCTCCGAATATACTCTTTGTTCCTGACAAACTCATCTACTTCTTGCTTCCCATACTTGATTTTGCCTCTCTTTCCTCCATCATTTTCCCAGGTACTCCACCCTGGCTAGAATGTATTCCCACCTCACATTTACTCTTTGAATGTCTATCTTCCTTCAAGGCTCTGTCCAGTTGCTCTTTCCTACTGACTGAGTAGCACCATGGATAGAACACTAGGCCAACCTTGACTTCAAACTGACCTTAGACATTTAATAGGTTTGTGACCCTGTACAACTCATTTAACTCCTATTTGCCTCAGTTACTCATTTGTAAAATGGGGACCACTGGAGAAAAAAATGGCAAATCCCTCCAGTATCTTTGTCAAGACTCCAAATAGGGTCATGAAGAGTTGGATATGAGTGAAATGAGTCACCGAAAACAACCCAGACTTTTTCTGACATCCCTCCAATCTGTTTAGTCCTCACATTTTCCAGAAATGGTTTTATATATGTTTTCCTTCCTTATTTTTGAACATATTATTTTAGCAAGAGAATATGTCACTTGAGAGCAGGCATTGTTTCATTTTTATCTTTGCACCTCTGGCTCCTAGTACTTTATATATAGAAGGCATCCATCCTGTTAAATTGACTTAAAATTAATCTTATTAACATTTCCCAATTGTTATTTTATTTGATCTATATTATTTTTACCTAGAAATAGATCCAAAGGACTACTTCAAATGGAGCTGGAAAAAAAATCTTTATCCTTTCCAGGAGGCAGACAAATTGATTTACACAGCAACTAAATGGAAAAGTACATTTCACCACCGGTACCTAAACAAGGTTCACTTATAAATACATACTATTGAGTTTTCCTTCCTTATAGAATGGAAAGTAAAGAAAATTGTCATGGGAGAACTATGTTCTTTTAAAAAATAGACTGACTCTATTAAAGTATCTATGTATTTTCTGTCTTTGAATCTCTCAGCTGATATTGGCTGAGTAATCAAGGAGGAAGTTGAGTTTCCATTTTCTTATCTGTAAAATAATTGTAACAACAGCATTATTATTATTATTATTATTACTAGTTATATGATTCTGGGCAAGACACATAACTTCTCTCAGCCTTAGTTTTCTCATCAGTTAAAATGGGCCTCTCATAATGTTATTGTGAAACTCAAATGAGATAATGGGTAAAGAAAACTTATAGTATTGTGTAGATGTTAGCTATTGTTGGTTTTAAAGCAGCATAGTGTATTGTGGAAATTGAGAAACTATGTCTTGAGCTTTTAGCACTACCACAAATATACAACTTGTCCAAATTTTTAGTGTTCTGTTTTCCAAATTTGGAAAACAGTGGTTCAAAAACCTTTATAATCTCAAAATCTATTATGAGAATTAGCTTGATCGAGTGGAAAGAACACTAGCACTAGAATGAGCAGACTTGAGTTCAAATCTTACCTCTGACACTTATTATTTGAGTGACTTTGGATTAGTCATTTTACCTTATCTCATTTGATTCTTACAATGCCCCTGTGGGGTAGGTGAGGAAACTGGAATCAACAAAGGTTAAGTTGCTCAGGATCATAAGCTCATAAATGTCTGAGGTCAAATTTGAACTCAGGTCTTCTAGATTAGAGATGTAGCATTTTATCTACTTTTATGTCCTAGATATCAGCAATGGCAAAACAGGACTTTTCAAATTTTAAAATGATAAATCAACATCAGTTATTATAGTTTTGCATTGAACTAAAGTTAATGTCCTTTGTATGGAGAAGATTCCAACTCATGATGGAGTGACCATGTTTTTGTAACTTGGTTACATCTTTCAGTGCTCCAGAGATCCCTTTAAAGCACTTAGAAATTATATGAGTATGAATGAAAGACTGTCTTTGGCTATTTACTATGTAACATTCATTCATATCTCACAAAATACAGTTGATCACATATTTTAACAAGGTTATATCTAATTTGGTGGTTTGGTTTATTTTATTGTTGCATTTTGTTTTAAAACATTCATTTCTTACAGAGAGGCCCATCAACTGGGAAACAGCTGAACAAGTTGTGATACGTAATTGTGATGGGATACTATTGTGCTATAAAAAAAATAATGAGCTCAATGATCCAAGAAAAATATGGGTAGACTTTCATGAAATAATGAAGAGTGAAATGAGCAGAACCAAGAAAACATTGTATACAGTAGCAGCAATATTGATTTAATAATGACTTTGAGCAAATAAGTTATTTTGACTTTATAAATACCCAAATTAGCTATAAAAGACATGTGAAAGATGATGTTATCTGCATCAGAGTAATAACTGAAAAATAGAAGTATATGTAGGATAATTTTACATATATACAAATATATATGTGTGTATAGCTATTTGTGTCAAATATTAGCCATCTCTAGGGTAGGAGGAGGGAGGGAAGAAAAAAAGGGAGAAAGAAGACATTTACCGGATAATTTGTTATATATTTGAAAGGAATAGCAACTTGTACATAATAGATTGAAATTTCACGTGCAATCATCTTTTTCATTGCACCATGTTATGGAAATGTTTGTTTTGTTCCATAAATTAAAAATAAAATAAAATTTTTAAAAACAGTTGTTTCTATATTTGTTATCCCAAATGTTACCAACCTTTTTATCATATAGGAAACAATTAAGCAAAACAAACAACCAGAAAAAAAAAAAAAAAAAAAAAACAACAACAGCAGAGAACATGGCTGAGAATGTATACAACATTCTCCACCCCATAGTCCTCCACCTTTCCAATGGAAGAAGGAAGGTTTATTTTCATGTGTCTTCTCCGGGGCCAAAATCTGACCTTTCCTCTTTTTACCCTATTTGTTCCAAGTCTTTCCTTTTAAAGAAAAAAAAATCAAACTGGGGGTAGAGTGGGGAGGAAGGCATCAAAAAGGAAGGTGCAAGGGAGGACTGTCAGTAATCACTGTGAATAACAGTCATCCGGGTAAAGTGACAGCTCAAGGCTTTATTGTTGTCATAAAAGCGGTGCCGTTTTAGAGCTTTAAGATGAACAAATCTCCAGGGTGTCTGTCCACTGTGGTTCTAACAGCATTAGCAAGGGTGAGCTGGTATAAACAATAACAAGATTTATGTTAGTGCAAACTGCTGACTATTGACTGATTCTGAGGAGGCAGGGGAAAAAAAAGGGGGAAAAAAAAACTAGGCAGGTCTTCTGTTAGGTCCCTATTTATGAGACAGTGGGAAACTTAACAGCCTCTATTTGCCACTAACAACAGAAAAGGTGAACTGCATTTGAAGGAAAAAAAAAAGATTATAAAAATAAAACGGGAAATAGTCAAAGAACTGAAATATGGCTTGTTTTAACTGTAGACCTCAAGCCATAGAGAGGAGTCAGTTTGAAGGCATTCTGGCCTGGGACAATTATATAACAATATATTTCAATTCCTCTTTCTGTAGGAATAAAAAAAAATGAACATTAACTTCCTGGAAGTAGTAAAAGAAAACCAAACATATTTTCCTTCATTAACCAATTTTACATCTAGTAAAATTTATCTTTAGTTATAAGATTGACAATTTACTCCCACTCTAACATTTTTTCCTCCTTTACTTTTCCTTCAGACATTTGCTTCTGATACCTCTTAGAACTCACCTCCAATCCTGCTTCTTTCTTTCCCCATGGAGCTTTACAGGTGAGAAGAAATTTTCCCTCTCCTCTTGTAGTTTCTTGCTGGTTTTATAGCCTTATTAGTTTACCCAGCATTCTAGGGGGATAACCAGTTAATTCTCATGGGCTCAGTATATCAAGTATTTTTTCTACTACAAAGAAATATCTGTGATGCTTTCTCTCTGATGACCTCAGATTCCCACCAATCCAACTAGGTTATAAAAATTATATTCAAGAGAGGTATAGAAGGTCTACTCAATTTTCCATTGACAAGATAGATCTGAATATAATTCAAAAGCAAATTTAAAATGGAAAACGAAATATTTGAGCACAAAGCTAGTTCCACAATTTGGGAATTTTATGATCTCCTGAAAGGAAAGAATACCTTGCCCATTAGAGTTGATGGTAAAATGTCTCTCGGAACCTTTAAATTGTAGTATGCGGAATGTTACAATTTATTCAATTGTAGGACTGATATACTAAGCCAAGTTTCATGGAAAAATCAGCCAGTTAGTACTTGTCATACTCTGTAGTCTTTTTTGTTGTTGTTCAATCATATCTGACTCTTCATGATCTCATTTGAGATTTTCTTGACAAAGATACTGGAGTGCTTTTCTATTTCCTTCTCCCATTCATTTCACAGATGAGGAAACTGAAACAAATAGAGTTAAATGACCTGCCCAGGGTCACAAAGCTTATAAATATCTAAAGTCTAGTTTGAACTCAGGTTTTTCTGACTCCAGGTCCTGTACTGACATAAGACTAAGATGATATTGCAAAACATTATATCAAGTTAGATAACTTGAAGAAGAATTTTATACTATTTTTTAAAAATATCAAAATGTAATTTCTCAGTTCATACACCAAAAGACCTAGGTATCCAGAATATTTCATACTAGAGTTCAATATTCAATAGAGTTCTAGATCCAATAATCATTGTATCATCCAGTGAGTAAAATGGAATATACTCTAATAGATTGGTTTTGGCAACATTTGCTACTGAAAGTCTTGTAAATTAGTTAACTTTTTAAAATTAAAATTTAATTTTAACAGATCTTTGTTTTTTACATCTCTTTCAGTTTCTCTGCATTTTGAATTTGAATGAAGGAAATGAACAAAAATGCCAAGGTCGGGGTTTATCCCAATGAACTCCACTAATCAAAGAATATATGTACTTTTAAGTTTTCAAAGCTCTTTACTCTTTTTGCTCCTCCCCTCTTCTCTAGCCCAGGGAGTTATCTATTGCAATAAGAAATAAAAATAAAGGGGGGAAAAAGATGTTCAGCTGATAACTAACCCCTCAACTGATTGATAGTATATGAAATGATACATAGCTTCTTCAAAGAAAGGAGAAAGATATATTTTCTCATGTTTTCTTCAGAGTCAAAATGGATCATAATTGCAAAGCATCTTTTCATTAAAAAACAACCACAATTCTTTTTATTTTAAATTATCATGTAGTTACCCAGGGGCCTGAGTTCTAATTCGGTTTCTGCCAGATCATTTGCTGCATGAACGTAGGCAAGCCATTTCCTTTTTCTATGTATCTTTTATATATGTATATATATATATATATGTATAATGAAGACTTGGATTTGGTGACTTTTGAGAGCTCTTATAGCTATAACATACTGTCATACTATATGATTATAAATGAGTCACTTCTCTTCAATAAACATAAACTATTATTCTGGACAAGCACCTAATTGGTAATTTCAAAATGTATATTAGTTAAAAAAAAAGATTATCTTAAAGCAAAAATTGCAAAGATAAATCTTTTATGGAAAAGCTATATTATACATATCTGGGATTGTCAATCCTTAATAACAAAATTTTAGATCATGATTGAAAAGTATCAACATAAAAAAATTGGAAATATCTCTGCTGAGATGGAATATAAATTCAGGGAAAACAAAATGAGCAAGGTAGATCTTTAAGAAATATTTAGCATTAGTAGGTAAGATTAGGAACCATCAACTGATCAAATAAAAATAATTTAATATGCATCTAATTATGTGCCAGGCACTGTGCTAGGTGTTAGCGATACAAATACAAAGAATAAAAAAATCTCTACTTGCTAATAGTTTCCATTATAATAGAGGGGAGAAAACACACACATGCATACATTTTTAATAGTGTGTGTGTATATATAGGAAATGTTTTTATATTAAGTACATATTTATGTATGTATATATGTAGTTTATGTATTGTATATATACATGGTGTATATTGATATTCATATACATATATATGTGCATTACATATGCGTTATGACATTTGTGCATATATTTAACAACTAAATTGTGAATATACAGATATCCTCTTGAGATCATATGTGATTTAATCAGTATAGGACATTTATTCCTTTGTGAGGAAGCTCCTTCCAAGTCGTCCACACCTTCTCTGCAATGTATAGTTTTAGAAAATTGCTTTACAAATTAAGTGGCACCTTTCAGCTGGTAAGAATGTGAGGCTACATTTGAACTCAGATCTTCCTTACTGCAGGCATAGTGTTCTATCTAGTGCACCACTAGCCTTTTAAATGCAAACAAATACAAAATAATTCAATACAAGCTAATTTTGGAGTTAGACTATCAGCAAGCAACCTTGATGAAAGATATCCATTAGGGATATTGGCAATAACACAAGAACAGACGATTGGGGCTGCAGCAACGTCTAAGGAATCTGAATGAAGGAAAGGGACAAATATGCAACATAGGGTTAATTAATTCTCCTGATCAAAGAGTATAGGTGCTTTCAGAGTTTCAAAGCACTTTATCTACCTGTTTCCTTAAAGCCAAACAAATAAATATATAGGTATTATTACTCTTATTTTACAGTTGAGGAAACTGAGGCATAAGATGGTTTTAGGGACTTGCCCATTATTTAATTAATCAAGAAAGATGGAATTAGAACTCACAATTATCTGGGTGTTGGGATTTAAACCCAAATCTTCCTAACACTGAGTCTAGAATGCTATTCACCGTATCAGGCTGCCATTTGCAAGGATATGAGAAGCAAGAGATTATATCCATGGATACTCTGGAAACTGAGGGCATGAGAAGGGAATAAACCCACGAAGCAGTTGAATAAGGAAGAAAAGGGCAGAAAAGAGATGCTTCATAAGACTGAGTCTAAACTAATGCTTTTTGCCCTCCACCTTCACATTCACACTTAGCCTAAAAAGATTAAAATATCATAATAATTCTGCGATTTCTGGCTCTCAAGATTTCCATTATGACACATCAATAAAGCCAGGCAAGGTGACTGAAAAAGAGACGGCACGCTTTCATTTCCTGCACATTTGAAGGTCACTTTTGGAGATAAAGATTATATTTTTTGCAGAACCAGAGGATGCATGAACATTTCTAGAAACTTGTAACATCAGATGTTCAGAACGAGGAGAGGAAAATGAATGATCCTATTAAGATACTTCTGACCATAAATCAGAGGAGTTAAGCTCTGACTGGCTAACTTCAGTTTCCTATTTGACTCATTTGAAAATGGAACTGATGTGAATATAGATTGAGAAAAGATGCTTGGTGCCATTAGGGGTTGTATGTAAGCTGCTATTCCAGAATCTCCAATAGAAAAACAGTGTGCCCAACACCAGAAGACACCTATTTGTACCTTTTCACTCTTAAATGGCTCTGTATATATCACAGGGAAAAATGGTTTCATGATATTAATAACTGAGAAGTTGTTGTTATAGTTGAAATTTTAGATTTTTAGGAGGAGACAATAAAATATTTACTATTATGAGAAAATGGGACAAGGAACAATTGGACAAAGCAATCTTTCTTTCCTTTCCTCTTTCCTTCCTTTCCTCTCTTTTCCTTTTCTTTTTCCTTTCCTTGCCTTTCGTTTATTCATCCCTTTTTTCTTCCCTCCCTTCCTCCCTCTCTGTCTGCCTGTCTCTGTCTCTGTCTCTGTCTCTCTCTCTGTGTCTCTCTTTGTCTCTCTGTCTCTCTGTCTCTCTCTGTTGGTCTGTCGATCTGTCTCTTTCTCTGAGTATATGTGTGTGTGTCTGTCTCTGTCTCTCCTCTTCTCTTCCTCCCTACTCTTCTCTCCTCTCTCTCTCTCTCTCTCTCTCTCTCTCTCTCTCTCTCTCTCTCTCTCTCTCTCTCTCTCTCTCTCTGTTGTCTCTCTCTCTGTCTCTCTGTCTCTCCTCTTCTCTTCCTCCCTACTCTTCTCTTCTCTCTCTCTCTCTCTCTCTCTCTCTCTCTCTCTCTCTCTCTCTCTCTCTCTGTTGTCTCTCTCTCTGTCTCTCTCTCTCTCTCTTTGTCTCTCTCTCTCTTTGTCTCTCTCTCTGTTGTCTCTCTCTCTGTCTCTCTTTCTCTCTCTCTCTTTGTCTCTCTCTCTGTCTCTCTCTCTCTTTCTTTCTCTCTGTCTCTCTTTGAATCTGCATGTGTGTGTCTCTCTGTCTCTCTGTGTGTGTCTGTCTCTGCCTCTGTATTTGTCTTTCTCTCTTTCTCTATCTGTCTTTTTGTGTGTATCTATCTCTGTCTGTCTCTGTCTATCTCTCTGTCTCTCCCTCCCTACTCCTTCACTTTTTTTTCTCTCTCTCTGTCTTTCTGTTTCTCTGAATCTGTCTCTGTGTGTCTATCTCTCTTGTCTCTTTGTCTGTCTCTGCCTCTATGTCTTTCTCTGTTTCTCTTTGTGTCTCTCTTTCTCTTTGTCTTTGCCTGTCTTTCTGTCTCTCTTTTTGCATTACCTAGGTTGACAGTAGCATGGGCTCCACTCATGTGAGTTGATCCTAATACTGATCAATATAGAAGCTTTAACCTATATTTTTCTTACCTAGTTCATTTTACTTCTGTGCTTCTGGTCTTTCATTGAATTTGCTGAGATACAATAAAACAACTTGCTAGTTGCTGTGATCCTAGGCAAATTACTTAATTCCCTCTCTGTCTCAATTCCCTCATATGTAAAGGGGTTAGGTCAGCTTGATCCTGATCATCCTTTCTAGCTCTGAAAATATGATCCTATGATCTTGTAAACTTCTTTTGCCTCTGCTTCTTTAGTTGACTTTTTTTTTTCATAGAGCACAAGGAAATGAAAATTTGGATCCAAAAAAAGAAAGGTTACATTTCTCTTTCAAGGAATCCTCATGATCCTGCTAAAAGTCCATTTTAGGACCTGAAAGAAATAGAAGGTTTAAAAATAATAATTATTATTTCTATCTTTGACACTTCCCATATGACCTTAGATTTTTCTGACTCTGACCTGAGAAATGAAGAGATCGAATTTTAAGAGCTCTTTTGTTCCTCAATCTATGATCTTTTAAATTTAATCCTTAATAAAGAAAACAAAAACAAAAAAAGCCTCCCCCAAACAAAGCTCAATCATATCCTTCAAAAATTCACCCTGAGTCATCAGTAAATGAGAACCCCTTGGAAAGAATTGATGATTTAGAAACTATAAATTCTTGTGGCACATTCGACTCTGACAACACTGAATTTATTATTTAAAAAAAAATTTCAATGCACCCATTTGGCCACTTTGGAAAGACAAAGGTCTTCAGTCTTTCATTGTACCAATAGGACATTAAAGAGATCCTTACTTCTGACTTGGATCATATTAGGGATAAGTTTTGAATCTCACTAATCTATTCCTCTAGTGCTGGAAGGGATCTGAGATACCATGTAATTCAACCTCCTTAGTTTTTGTTGAGGAAATTGAAGTCTAAAGATCTGAAATGACTTGCTTATATTCATACTAGCTGCAAATATCAAAAATGGTATTAAAATAAATATGAATGAATCATAGGCAGAGAGTAAGAGAAGACTTAAAAGTAGACATAGGAGAATATAAAAGAGTGAAGGACAGGATAGTAGAACAATAGATGCTTTAAGAGTCTAGGGGCTCTGGGTTCAAATTCTACCTCTGAAGCTTTCCTTGTTTATTTTTTTAAGGAAGAAAGAAGTCAAATTTTATTTATACTATTAGCTATCAATTACATTATTTTGTGAGTGAAAGACAATCTAGTACATCTGGAAATTGCTGGAATTAAAGTATAGGGGAAAAAGAGGGTTTTTTTGCTGGCCAAAATGCAGCACAAAAAAATCAAAGGTTTATAGCAGTTAGGTAGTGCATTAGACAGAATATCAGCACTGGTATCAGGAGAACCTGAGTACAAAACCAGTCTCAGGCATTTGAAATTTATTAGCTGTATAGTGCTAAGTAAGTCATTTAACCCTGATTGCCTTACAAAAACAAAAACAAAAAACAATGATTTTATTATTGACAAGTGTGCATCAATCAATCAATAAATATTTATTAAGCATGAATTATGTGCCAGGCATTGTGCTAAGTGCAGGGATACAAAAAGGCAAAAGATTACCCCTCAATGAACTAATTGGAAAGACAACATGCAAACAAGCATGTTCAATGAAGCTTGTTATTTTTTATAATCTTGGTTAAGCCATTTACTATTTATGGACCTAACTTTCCTCTAATCCATTAGGGTCAAGTGACTTGAATTCATCAAGAGCAATTAGGTGCACTCTTATAATAGCCTTATTTATCTTACACATCACCTTCCTGTACTCATTATTCTATTATTTCCAATGAAGGAAATTCTCCTTGACAGAGGAAAGAGGAGCAAAATGAAATCGAAGTATTCCCACCCTCATGAGCAGCTGAGTGGTATAGTAGATAAAGTGCCAGGTCTGGAGTCAGGAAAGCTCATCTTCCTGAATTCAAATCTGGCCTCAGACACTTACTACCTGTGTGATCTTAGATGAGTCATTTAACCCTGTGTTTTCTCATCTGTAAAAGGAGCTGGAGAAGGATATAACAAAAGAAAACCCCAAATGGTGTCACAGTGAGTCAGATATAACTGAAGGCAATTGAACAACAACATTCTTATCTTCTCTCTTTAATCAGTTATCTTTGGCCATCCACCCTAATCAGAGATCTTTTCCTTTCCTTGAAATTCCTACTAACTTTCCAGTAATTTGATAAGTTTCTTATTTACATCACTTGGGCAAGATGAGAGTCAATAATTACACAGTCAATCAATCAGTCAACAAGAATTATAAAATTCCTATTTGAGAATTTGCACTTGGGGTGCAAATGCTAAAAATAAAATAATTTTTGCTCAACAAGAGATTACAGTTTGCTAAGGGAAACAAGAAGTATATATATAAAGTATAAAGTGGAAATATTCATAAGTATATTTGAAATAGTTATATTCAACTATATTTTAGACAGAACAGAATTGGAAGGATCAAGAATACCTTTATATAAAAGAAAATGCTTAAGATTTTTCTTAAAGGAAGAAAGGTGAATTCCCTTTCTTCATGATTTCTTATTTATCCTGTATATCGTTTGTTTGTACATATTTGTATGCTTTTTGTCACCCTTGTTAGACTGTGAATTTCTTGAGGGAAGGGACTGTCCTTTCCCTCTTTTTGTATCCTCATTACATAACACAGCCTGGCATATAGTTTGTACTTAATAAATGTTTATTGATTAACCAGAATGGGAAGAGCCATAAGACAGAGATGAATTAGGAAGTTATTGCAATAATCTAGGCAAGAGGTGATGATGGGCAATACAAAATGGTAACTTCATGACTGGAGTGGAGGAGTTAGATTCAAGAGATGTAGCAAAGGGAGAAATTGCAAGATTTAGCAAGGTAGCATGAGATAGAGGAGTTCAAGACAGTGCCAAGATTCTTAATCTGGGAGGCTGAAATAATAGGGGATGCTTTTACTGTTCATAGAGAATTATGGAAGGAGGGTTGAGGGGAAAGTATAATGAGTTCCATTTTGGACATGCTGAATTTAAAATGTTTCCGGTACATCCAGGTTAAAATGTACAATAGAAAATAGGTGACTTAGGATTGTAGTTCAGAGGAGTGACTGGAGCCGGATATAGAGATCTGAGAGTTATTTGCATGAAAATGATAGTTAAGCTCCTCAGGGCTGCTGATACTCAAGAAAGAAGTAAAAGAGGAAGGTGTAGGAGAGAGAATGAGAGTGTGAGGGGGAGAGAGTCAGAGAAGCAGTGAGAAGTAGAAGAAGGAAGAAGAAGGAAGAAAGAGGAAGAAGGAAGAAGAAGAGAAAGAAAGAAAAAAGAAGAAAGAAAGGAAGAAAGAAAGAAAGAAAGAAAGAAAGAAAGAAAGAAAGAAAGAAAGAAAGAAAGAAAGAAAGAAAGAAAGAAAGAAAGAAAGAAAGAAAGAAAGAAAGAAAGAAAGAAAGAAAGAAAGAAAGAAAGAAAGAAGGAAATAAAGGAAAGAAGGAAGGAAGGAAGGAAGGAAGGAAGAAGAAGAAGAAGAAGAAGAAGAAGAAGAAGAAGAAGAAGAAGAAGAAGAAGAAGAAGAAGAAGAAGAAGAAGAAGAAGAAGAAGAAGAAGAAGAAGAAGAAGAAGAAGAAGAAGAAGAAGAAGAAGAAAGTGGGGGAAAAGAAAAGGATAAGGAAGAGGAAAGAGAGCAGGAGGAGGAAGAAGGGGGAAAGAGGAAGGAAGGGGAAGGGAGAAAAGTAGGGGGAAGACAAGAACAAGAACATGCAGAATGAACAAGAAGGAAAAAATTACTAAATAAAAATAAATTGTGACTCAGTTTCCCTCTAGTTGCGGTTGATCTATGATCCAGCTGATACCTTGAGTAAAGGAGAATTCAGGCAGTTGTAGATATTTCCCATGAGAAATAGAAGAGATCCTGATTTAAAAAAAAAATAAGGAAGGAAGGAAAGAAGGAAGGAAGAAAGAAAGAAAAGTGAAAAGTAGACTGGAAACTATAGACCATTAATCTTTATGGTGATTTCTGGAAAAATTCTGGAGCAGATCATTAAAGAGACAGTGAACAAATAGAATTGATGATTACAAAGTGCCAGCATAGTTCCATCAAAAGCTAATTATGCTGAACAAAAACCTTTTCTTTGTTTCTTTGTGTTTTTTCCCAGCATAAAATAAATTATTTGTTCAGGAGATTTCTATAAAAACAGTTTACTTAAATTATAGTTAAGTATTTGATTTGTAATATATCATTCCTATGGAAAACATGGATAGCTATGAATTGGTTAATAATACAATTAGGTGGATTCAGAAATGTCAGAGTGACCCTACTCAAAAAGTAGTTGTTAAGGATTCACTGTCAACTTGGTAGCAGGTCTCCAGGAAGGGCACATGGGTTAGAGCTCTGTCTTGTGTTATTTAATCTCTTTGCCAATATTCTCAGCCCCTGGGGAAGTGAATCCACTCATTTTTGCACCTCTTGTCCTAGGGTCCAACCAGTTTTAATAGGTGACCAAGTGAGTGTAAAGTAGCTCACTTAGCCCATTATCACCTACGGACTTGTCCTATACCTTGCTACAACTTTATATTCCAACCAACCATTTAGGTATCCATTCTAAATTATGCTGCCATACATAGAGCCTCTCTACCTTTTACTTCCTTGAGCATCCCTTTCCTCTATTTGTTACCTTCCATTATTAGAATGCAAGCTCCCAGAAATCTAGGATTAAAAAAAAAAGCATCCTCAGAATTTATCACCTGCCGCCACATAGTGGATGACTAATGAATACTTTTCACTCACTTACTTATCTGGAGATGGTACAACCTTGGGAGAGTTAGCTTACACATTAGATTTTGAAATCAGGATCCATAAAGATTTTGAGAGACTAGACCACACTGGACTCAGTCTAATCAGATGAAATTCATTAGGAATAAAATCATATGTTTGGAATAAAACAATCAAACTCACAAGTGTAAGGTAGAACAGTCATGGTTTGAAGAAGACATGGGTATTTTAGTATACCATAAGCTCAATATGAGTCAGCAGAGTGAGGTAGCATTTCAGAAAGCTAATAGGATCTCAGGTTATATTAAGAATGGCCTGTTGTAGTCAGTCATTTCAGTCATGTCCAACTCTTCATGACCGTATTTGGGGTTTCCTGGGCAAAGCTATTGGAGTGTTTTGCCATTTCCTTCTCCAGCTCATTTTATGGATGAGGAAACTGAGCCCAAGAGAGTTAAATGACTTGTCCAAGGTTGTACAACTAACAAATATTTGAGGCCAGATTTGAATTCTGTTCTTCCTGACTCTAACTACTGTTCCAAACAGCTGTCCAAGAATGGACTTCTTCCTTTAATGAGCTCCCCATCCAGTCAGTTAACAACTGGAATTTTGTGTTCATTTCTGGGTAATACAGTTGAGGAAGAATATTGATAACCTGGAGAAAAACGGTAAACAGGATGAGGAAAGACCTTGCTTAGGTCCATATCATAGGGAGATCAGTTATAGGAATTGGGAAGTTGTGGAAGAGAAGATTCAGGGAGGACACTAGAAAAGATGAAGGGCTGTCATATGAAAGAGGGTTCCTCTTGTTCTGTTTTCCCTGCAGGGCAGAATGAAAAAACTGAGATCAAGGAGGCTAATTTAGGCTTGGTCAGGAAAAGCTTCTTAATAATTAGAGCTATTCCAAAGAGGGATGAGCTGTCACACATATACCCTCATTAAAAATCTTCAAGCAGAGGCTATTCAACCATTTATTGCATATGCAATAATGGGTTGGGTTTTTTTAGGTACAGATTGACCAAGGTTTTTTCCAACTCTTAATCATAATAGAAAGTCACTTATACAACTTCTCTATGTCTCTTTAAAGAAATTGGGGATAATCCTTGCAATACAATCACAGAGGATAATTGAAAATCTTAAAGGGATATATAAGCATTATTTTTTGTCACTATTATAATGGGTTGCTTTTTTAAACTACATATATTTTGATACATCCCTAAGTGAAAAAACTAAAATAGGATCCCTTTGATCCTTTGAGAATTTCAGTTGTTATTTCTGAACATGAATTGACAGTGACACAAAACTACAGATTAACACCTCCTTAGAAGATGTACAGATTGATGAAAATGCTTGGTAATGGTACATTCAAATGGTGATGTATTCCAGAATAACTCTAAATCTTGGAATGTCCAACTTTCTTCAATGCTCAGTTCAAATAGTATCTTGGACACTCAGCTTTTCCTAATTTCCTTAATTTTTAGTACTCTCCCCCCACCCCCAGAATATCTTGTATTTGGACAATTAGTAAATCCACAAATCCTTATTTAGTCCTTACCCTACGTTGGGCACTGTGTTAGACACTGGGGATCCAATCCAATAAGCATTTATAATGTGATAGGCAATGTATTAAGTGGTGGGGATACAATTAATAAAAAGATAGTCTCTGCAAGTAGCAACAAAAATGAGATAGTTCCAATGAGAAGCTTATGTCTTTTTTATGTTATTCATTGTTTCTACTTATTCATGTACATGTTCCCTATTGCTGTCCTGCCCCCCAGCCTCCGGGGCCTCTAGAATGTAAGATCCTTGAGAACAGGAACTCTTTCTTTTTAGTCATCACAATTCTTAGTACCTGGCACAAAGCAAACATTTCATAAATGCTTGTTAAAATGAACTAAAGAATGCAATGCATCCAGGGAAGTCAAAGTTTAAGAGTAATTAATGTAAAAATAATTCTCTTTCCTAAAACCAGGCTGTTTCTCAAGGTGATTAAAAATAGAATTTTGTTTTTGTTTTAAAATCTACCCTCTTCCCAACACACTCACTTTTTTTTTCTATTAAAGAGTTTGGAGGCTATAGCCCTTCAACTTAATACTTCAGCCTTGGTATTTTTACTCTGAAGAGGGAAAAAAAATAACACTCTTGAAGGGAACCACAGCAGAGCTCACTACGGGTTTTATTTTGGCACATCTAGAAAACTCTAATAAAAGGCATGCTTCAACTTAAACAGCAGGGCCTCACGGAGAGCCCACAGTGCATCTGAACTGAGATTCCATGAGTAAATAAATGATCAAAAAGCAGTGTTACAGAATCCAGAACCTCGGCTGCGATCTCTGAGGAGATGCTTGGAGAGGAGACTCTAATTTTGTTTTGACATGTTTTTGGTGCTTGTAGTGATGACTTTTGCACGGAGGTACAAATATTGTAGTTTGTAAGGCTTTGAAAGTTATTCCCCTCTTTCATTTTTCCATTCATTGGCTTGCCAAGCTTGGTTTATTCTTTCTTAAACTCTAAGGTAGCTCATTCCCCACCCCCATCTTACACGTTAGTGAGGGAGAGGGCAATTATTTTGGAGCTCAAATGAATAACTGTACTTCTGAATTCTGAAAGTACTAACAGAAGGTACTTTGTGTGGTTCTGAAAATTGCAAGTAAAGAGGTTTTGAGTAAAATCATTGAAAACTAGTCTGCCCTTCACTTAACTGCTGTGAAAATATTTTCATGATCTTCCCAACTTCATCCTAAAAACACCAAGGGACTATCATTTTATGTCTTTATTACATACTCTAAGTATAATGTTCACAGTTCACCCTTTCTTTGTCCAATAATATTGACATATGTGTACACACCTATATGATACAAGTCCAAATTACGTTGTTGAGATGAAATGCCTTTTGGATAAAAATAACTTTCTGAATTTCTCAGATAATAACAGTACTTTTTTTGAGAGAGAGACAGAGACACTGAGATATTGAAACGGGGGGGGGGGGGGGGAGGAAGGGAGGGAGCAAAAGAAGAACCCTTTGGGGAAAGAAATAAATTGAAATGGTTCTACAAAAAGTATTTATTGTACCTGACTCAAGATTTACATGCACACTAGAAAAGTAGACCATTTACAGAGCAGAGAAGCAACTTAATGATGTAAAGATAAAAAATTGGGTTAAGGGGGAAGGCTGAATATAACATCTGGTAGAAATTGTTACAAAGACAACTAGGAAGTATAATGTAGATAAAGTGCCGGATGAAGTCACATTCTACTGCAGACTGTTATCACATGAGAGACCCTGGGTAAATCACTAAATTTCCCTATCTGCAAAATGGGAATGATCACATTGTTCCTTGCGATTGTTGTATGAACTAAATCAAATGTTATGTGTAAAGTGCTGGGTGACACAGGGGTTGGGATACAGGGACTAGAGTCAGGAAGACAATTTCCTGGGCTTAGGCATTCAGTAGTTGTGTGAACTTGGATAAGTCACTTCACTGCCTCAGTTCCCTCCCTGTAAAATGAGCTAGAAAAAGAAATGGCAAACCACTCTTTGCCAAGAAAACTCCAAATGAGGGCTCGAAGAATAGGACACAATTGAAATGCTGACTGAACAATAAGAATCTATAACAAGATCTTTGTTCATTGTAGATAGTAAATAGCTGAGGTAGAATTTGAATCCAGGTTCTCTGACTCCCAAATCCCCTCTGTTTCTCTCTGTCTTTGTCTGTCTCTGTGTCTATTTCTCTTTGTCAGTCTGTCTTTGTTTGCATGTGTCTGTCTATCTGTCTCTGCCTCTCTGTTTCTCTGTTTCTCTCTGCCTCTCTCTCTCTGTGTCTATGTCTCTTTCTCTGTCTGTCTGTCTCTATCTCAGGAACTCTGACCCTATGCAAGTCATTTAATTTTTCTCAGTTTCCCCATTTGTAAAAGGAGAATATTTGTAACATACCTCACAAGAGTGTTTTTAGAATCAAATGAACTAATGCATATAATGTGCTTTGCAAAGCTTAAAGTACTTTACAAATCTCAGCTATTAATTCTTTTCAACATGATTATTATGTTCCTCTTAGATCCTGTGTAAAGGGGGCCATAAGAAGTGAATTATGCTGATCTGGACACAAAAGATGAACTAGCTTTGGAGAAAGAACATGGTTCATCCATGGAAGAAAGAATATGAAGCTATTCTCCACAAATAATTTTAAATTCAAAGGGGGAACCTTAGGTATTTTTTTCTTCAATATTTTCTTTGAAGAAGTAACTGCCTTAATTTGAACCAGATTTGGCATTTACCTAATATTTTCTTCTCTGCAAAAATATGAAGACCCTAGCCTTTCTTTAGGTTAGCTGCTATTTCCTGAACCTGAGGCTGCATGGAGTTTTTTTGGGGGGGAAATCCTTTCAGCATTGTATATTAATCACTGCTATGTTTAGTGCTCATCGCTTGTGATTTCAATAAAGTTAACAAAATAACCCTTTCATTCCATTTCCACAAGAAAACTGCTTGCTTTTTCTAATGGATTCACTGCCATGATGTGGCTTTTATGGGTACAACATGCCTCATTAGTATTGGGGGAGGATATCAATGCATTGCACTGACCTCCCAAAGCATACAGGAAATGCCGCCAATCTCACACAGTCTTTTGAATTATCCTTAGGGGGTTTTCAGGGAAATAGTGGATAAAAGGATGATTGAGTTTATATATACACCTTGGGTACAACCTGGGTTCAAAACCGACCTTGGATATTTACCAGTTATGTGACCTTGGAGAAGTCACCTGATCTCTCTCAAACTCAGTAAAATGAGAATGTTGGTCTAGTTGGCCTCTAAGATCTCTTCCTGCTCTAAATCAGGATTCTCTAAATCGATGATTCTATGATTTTAAGGATCCTGGGGTCCTAAGTTATAATCTTTTTGAACCTGGATTTCTTATTTGTAGAAAATGGGGAGTATACTTGTATTATTTACCTCAATGTTGATCAAGATATCAAATGAAATAATGTAAAGTGATTTGAAAATGCTGAATAGTATATAAATATTACACTACTGATTCATCATCATCATCATCATCGTAACTGCAATTATTATACTCATTTCCATTACTTCTTTTCATCTTCTACCCTCTCTTTCCCCTCCCTAAATCTGGTTGCCACCATTACTACTGAGTTAGCTTTGGGTACCAGAGGTCTTTATATTTTCATAACTATATCCCACAAGAAATCTCAAGAAACATTTCCTATTCTTAATTGGATAAGTGGTTTGAAGGAAGATATACTTTATTTCTTTTGCCAATTTATTCAGATATCATATTTTTGCATAATTTTTTGAGGGAAGGATATAAGGATATGTGAGAGTCAATGTATGAAAGAGTTCAGGAGATGAAAAGCAATTTCAAACAATCCAAGAATTCCAAAGGTCAAGTTACCAGCTGCAAGTTAGCATTCTGAGTGGGTGAAGTTTATTTCTTTTGGCAGAATCTTTTTGAGCTTGCTTGTGACTGGATATGTTCTGTATGGTGCTGGGATCAGGATAAATGCCCCTGGGCATCTTGCCCACATTGGATGCTGTTCACTTCTAGTGACTGCTAAATATTTGAGGGGCGTAATAAACACTATTCTACTGTCAGAAATAATACCACCTGAAAGCATTGGAGGCTTAACCAGGCCATTTGGAAGAACCACAAGCTCCTATTTTCCAGTTGTTAACTCCAGGATGCTACTCCCAGAAAGAAAGGGAAAACAGGAAGAAAGAAGAGCGTTTCATCTTTCTTTTCAGGTCCTTTGGCAGTATGTCTATGATTGTCTTTTACATATTTGTCTGTTCCAATTTATGAGTTTGTAAGGATGTCAAGGGGAAGGGGAGATTTGCATATATTAGATTGTTAGATTTGAAAATTGAAAATATGACTGAAGAATCTGTCTATTAGCAGCTAGTGAGTGATAGTGGTTGGGAAGTTGATGAGGGTGGTGGTGACAGTTCATCTGAAGAATGGGAACATGAAACAGATGAAATAGAGAGTGCTAGAGAAGGATGGTCCATATGGTTCTAACTTTAAAAGCATTAGCAAGTGAATCGGGCAGCTAGACAGTACATTGAATAGTGTGACAGACAGAGTCACAAAGACTCATCTTCCTGAGATCAAAGCTGGTCTCAGATACTTACTAGCTGTATGATCCTGGGCAAGTCACCTAACCCCGTTTGTCTCAGTTTCCTCATCTATAAAATGAGCTGGAGAAGAAAATGGCAAACCATTTCGGTATCTTTGCCAAGAAACCCTACATGGGGTTATGAAGAGCTAAGAACTACTGAAAAACTGAACAAGAGCAAAATGCATGATTGGTTGTTAATTCTACCTAAAACATCAGGAAAAAGCTTTGAAAACTACTTATTGACTCATACCAAAAGATTTGAAAGGAGGCTGGGGTATCTAGTTAAGCACTCTTATTTTATAGATGTGGAAACTGAGGTTCTTAGAGGTCAAATGAGTTGCTTAGGCCTATTATAGTGAGATATGGCATTAGATTTGATAATGGATCTCAGACACAGAACAGGAAGGAATCTTAGAGGTTACATAGTTTAAACCTCCTCATCTGTAAGATGAGGAAACCGAGACTGAGGAAATTTAAATGACTTAATAAGTAATAAACTGCAAAGGTAGAATTTGAACTCAGGTTCTTTGGACCACAGTCCATAAATTTTTTCCAGTCATGATCCTTTTTTGCCCCTGAAACCCTGGATAAATATGTATGTAAAACAAACTATACAAATCAACCATTTACTGATAATACAATCATAATTTCACAACACCCATGTTCAGTCACATAACCCCATATGGTGATGAGATCCACAGTTTAAGAAGCTTTGCTCTATATTCTAGAGGTGCCATGTCTACTAGGCATAACTTAAACAGTCCATTGACAGAGTGTTAATCCATGGAAAACAAATAGAGCTGTGAATTATAAATTTAGCCAAGTTTATCTTTGATTGATGAGGCTTAAGTTCTCTTTATTCAATACATCAGCTCAACTGGAAGGGAAGCCTTTAACAACCCAACCTTTTCATTTTCTGGATGAAAAAGCAGAAGTCCAAAGAAGCTAAGTAATTTGTTGAAGATTGCACAGGTAACAAGCATCAGAAGCTTTTTAGCATTTGAACCCAGCTTCTCTAACTCTAGTTCTTGACGATGTTGGATTGACCTTTAACTCACCAAGCCACATCTATGGCCTGATTTCCCTGGAAAATGCCCCACAAACCAGATTTTTCCAAAGTGTGACCATCACAGCTGCCTTGTCCTACATGTATGTCATCTCCTTGGGTTGCTCAGATAACCTGATAAAAGAATCCAGGAACGGGTATAAAGTGTTCAATTTCCCATCACCCTGAGAATTGTACTTTGGGTTGTTCACTCTTTGCTTTTTGCTTGCTATTTTCTCTCAATTTTTTTTAACCTTTGACAAGATTTTACTTGTCCTTTCATAACAAGTTTTCTTAATAGGCTTCTGTGAGGAATAACTGTCTTGAAGGAAAAAGAAAAATGTTTGAAAGTCTAAATAGATTGCATTAGCAGGATCTCATTTGTTAATGAGAATGTGTTAATAGGTTAATCTGTTAGACCTGTCAGATAATATATTTGCATTTTAATAGGCATTCCTAGAGACAAGGCCTTAAGGTATTTCAAGCACTATGGTAAAGCTTAATCAATGAAGAGCAGATCTCAAAGATCTGAATTCAAGTTCTGAAGCTCACACCCACATATTGTGACATCATAGGCAAATCACTTAACTTCTAAGCATCCTGCCAGGCATGCTAGCAGGAAGAGGGGGGAGGAAGAGAAGGAAAAAAAATTACATGTTAACTTTATCTTATAATTAAAGGCAAAATCGCAAATTGTAGATAATTTGCAATTTCATTTGTGATCATTTTTTAAAATTCTCTTATGGAAACATTTGTTTATTGTATAAATTAAAAATAAAATAAATTTTTAAAAAGTGTTAAAGAGATTATATGTTGCAAAGCATCTGTAGAAATTAGTTCCTCACTGGGAGCTTCATAAGCCAATGATAAACAGATTTGGTCCTTATCCCAAGAGTAAAGCTGTAGACAGGGACACCATGGCAAATGTTTAACAATTGGCTCTGTAGGAAGAACACAAGACATATATTTAGATTTAATCTGCATTATTAATATTTTCTCTATCATTTTCTTAAATTTAGACAATCAATTGAACAATGAATTACAGCTTGATATGCAGTATTTGCTGATTTCATGGTGTAATGCTTACTCTGAACATTTAACAATCATCCTTCTTGAGCACTTTCAGGCTGGTTCTAGTACATCATTGGATATAGGATAGATATTTTTGGATGGGTGAGACATTCTGCAATTCTCAAACATCACAAACAGGCAGCTTTTTTTTTTTTTTCCATTTAAAGACTTAGAATACATATCTATCATTAACTTGCTGATCTGACTGATCCCAAGCAAGTGTAAACATAATTCTGTTGTCTTAGGAACATGGTTATCCATTCCTTAATAGTTCAGTGCTTGGGAGACAGACTTTTTCTCCTTTCCATCTTCTGCCTTCATATCTAGTGAAGTTTATATCCCCCCTAAATACCTTAATTTCTCAGTTCCTCAATTCAGATGACCTATTCCTTCATTCCACCCCCCAGCTACACACAAAGATAGTTCTGTTCTTGACATTAGTATCAGCCCACAACTATTCCATGCTTATTAACTTAAAAATTGTTTTATCTGATTGTAATCTTTTATTATTCATTTTTGCATTGTCTCATGACCTTTAGTCACATACTTCATTTTTATCATGAACTTTATTCCTTCTACCTTTGCTTCCTCCCTCCCTCCAAAACACTCCCCTCCTCCATTCTCCATTTCAATTCTCCATTCTCTTCTAGGCTCTATTCCCTTGCCTACATGTCCTAATGCTGACCATGGTTGGCCAAATGCAAGCCCTATCCCAAAATTACTCCATCAATCTGCCTCCTTCATTTCTATTTATTTGCCACTGATCAACACTACAAGAAATAAGGAAAGCTTGTCTGGATACACGATAAAGTTGTTACACAGCCTCATCTGGGCCATTACTGAAGATAGCCAATCAAATTAGGGAGAAATAGAATGTTTGCCTATCTCAGATACAGTTGGCTATTCCAATTCTTCTCCTCTCCTCAAGTTGCTAATGACACCCTCTCTTACTACCCTTTTTGCTGAGGATCTTGCCTCCTATTTCACTAAAAAAAATTGAGACAATTTTCTTCATCTCAAATCATATAAGCATATTCTACAACTAATTTCCTCTTTCATTCTCTTCTCAGAAAAAGAGCTGGCCCTTCTTGCCAAGCCCCCTTCATATGCACCATCAGTTTTACCCACTGCCAACTTCTCCAACAAATTGTCCCCACAATTATCCCCATTCTTTTTTTTTCTTCGCTTTCTTTAAATGTCTCCCCCATCATTAAAATTGACTATCATTCTATACCTTCTCTCCTTTGAGTAATAAATATATAATTGGTGTCTACACTTTCTTTCCTCTTGCTGGATTCTAAAAGTTTTGTCATCTGGTACCTAATATCGTCATTTAATTAAAACTACCATCTCCAAAGTAACCATTTTTTTCTTTATTGCTAAGTCTACTTATTTGTTGTCAGTTCTGATCCTTGACCCCTCTGCAGCATTTGGCATTATCACTCACTTTCTGGATGATCTCTCCTGTCTTCAGCTCCTACTTCTTCTAAGTCTCCTTAACTGGTTCTTCAAACATGTCACCTGCCTTTTAAGTTGTTAAATCTCCCACTTGGGGAACTCATAACCTATCATGGGCTCACTTATTTGTATGTAAATGATGCCCAGATGTATATATACAGTGCATCTATTTCTTGGGCATTACAATGTGACTATTGTATTAGATTTCTCAAACTCAGTATATCTGAAAAAAGAATCGGTCATTTCCTCACAACCTCTCTCTTCCAAAATTCGCCCTACCTATTGCTTCTGCATGTAACACCAACCTCCCGCTCTCCCGGGTATGCAAACTTAGTATTATTTTAAATTCCTCATTATCTTATAATTTCTACCTTCACAGTATCACCCCCTTCTCTCCATGAATATAACTACAACTGTAATTCTTCAGGTCCTCAACATCTCCTTCCTAGAACTCTGCAATAGCCTTTTAATAATCTGCCTCAAGACTATCTTCATTTTAGTTCATCTACTACTCAGTTGCCAAAGTGTTTTTTTTCCAATGAATAGACCTGACAACATCACCACCTTTTTTCTCCCATTAAGGAGCTCCAGTGGCTCCCTATCACCTCCACATTTTCTGTTTTGCATTAAATGCTCCTCATAATCTTGTTCTTCTAATTTTTCCAGCCTTCTTACACTTTCCTACCCTCCATGAACTATAAGTTCTAGCTAAAGGTTCTGGTTAGTATGAATAATGAATCTTCCTCCACTCCTTCTCTTCCCCCCTCCCTACAGTGGTTACATTATTTGAATTCACATGGCATATTTCCGTTGGGCTGAAACCAATTACCCTATTTTACATAATTATAACTTTGAATAGTGCTACTTTGAATATATGTGACCACTTAAGGGGACTCATTATTCACATTAAACTGGACCTAATATTACTCCCCTCTTCCATTTTCTCACAAGACAATCCATCTTTTGGTTCCAAGCCTTTTCATTGGCTATCCCTCAGGCCTAGAATGTCCCCTCACTTCTGCTTCTAGATATCCCTAGCTCCCTTCAAGCTAAACTCAAATCTCACATTTTACCAAAGACCTTTCCCAGTCCCACCCCCTTGCCAGCTTTGCTCTAACCAATTAACTTCCATCTTCTTTGTAAATAGCTTGTAGGAATCTAGTTACAGAAGAACCTCCTCCTTTACAAAGCATGCTACTTGAGGGCAATTACTTTGTAATTGTATTTATTTTTTATTTTCTTTAACACCCCCGGTTGACTACGAAACTCCCAGTATTTTGTAGTTCTTCCCTTGGATAGGCTGGAGCTGGAAGATCTCCTCCCACACACATACTGGTCAATTGACTATTAGGGATTAGGTGTGAATCTCAAGGAAAAAAGAAGCTAAGGGGAGATGAGACCCTAGCTGCTGCTCTCTTCTGTTAAGATGAAGAAAAAAAAGGGAAAATGACTACTGTTAGTGAGGCAGAGGCAAAACAAGATAACCCCCATATGAACGGTTAAGCTAGGAGGTAAGTGGAACTCTGAATGTTTGTGGGTCCAAATTTTTATCTCAGATACTCCTTTTCCTAGGAGCAATATAATGGGAAAAAATGAGGTACTATGGATGGGCTTTGCCTTATTTCCATTGTATTTTCTTAAATTTATTCTGTTAAAGAATGCATTCTTTGGATTTAATGTTATTTATCATAAACACCTGTAGCTAACTGACCTTATATTGCTGACTGACCCTAATTTGAGATCTGAGGATGCCATGGAAGCCAAACATGAAGAAGGACTTTTCCTGTTCCAGGCTGGGAATTCAAGCTTATTTTCAGAGAGATATGCTCATTAACTGGGTTTTTAACTACGAACCGCTTCATAACCACTCCCTTTAAAGGCAGAATCTCTATGAATTCCTTCTATATTATATAAATCTACTTCATAGATGTGAATTAAGGTTACATTTGTGTTTCCAACACTTAGCACAGAGTAAATGCTTAATAAATGCTTGTTGACTGACTGAAGAGAACTGTGAACTGAGGGTGAGAAATTGAACCGTATTTTTAATGAATCCAAACTTCTCACTGAAAATAAAAAAGAAACCACAATATTCTGCTGATGTTATATAGTCATGAGTCATGTTTTCTCAAGTTGCAGAATGAAGCATAAATTTTTGGCCATTGTGAAAAATTTGTTTGGCTTGACTGTTTATTATAAGATTTTTTTAATGTATTTGTTTTCAAAGGGGATGGGGTGGGAAAAAATGGGCTGAGGTGAAGGTTTTCTACCAAAAAGTTGATCATTGAAGAATTTGTTTTTAAAAACCGAGGTGAATAGAAGGAATATCAGATAAGATTACAAACAGGACAGCTTTGAAAGCTATATGTTGAATTTATTATATATTTAAGAAGAAAAGCTAACTCTATATAAAATTTGCAGTTTCAAGTATAATCCTGCTATTCTATTCTACCATGCATTTGAAAATGTGCATTTCCTTTGGTCCAGAATAAAAAAAAAAGTGGGGATTGAAATTAAAAGGTCATTTGGAGGACCACCATGAGCTGCTTGATGAATGTTAGTATTCTGTAACACAGGCTATTGAGAGATTTAAGAAAAAGGAGAAGAAAGGATGTCATCAGAGAAATGTATGACTGGGGAGGGGGAAAGATTTGTCAGTTTATTTGTATCCATGCAGTGTCCAAAGATTTTTTTAAAAATGGCCCCCAGCATTTTGAGTTGATTTTCTGAAGAGTGTTTATGGTGGATGAGTTATGGTCTAGACAAGTATTCTGGAATTGAAATCACCCTTACTGGAGGCTGTATGTGATGTCATAGAAGAGTTGCCTAAAATGTACTTTTAAATTTAGTAATATTTTGCCCAATATCTAAGATTAAAATTTTAAATAGTTAAGATTAAATTTTTTAAACAATATTTGTTCTCATTTATAGGGCACTTTTAAGAAAGGCAAAATGTTTTTCTCACAGCAATCCTGAAAGTACAGTGTAAATAATATTGTCTTCAAAGATCAGTTAAGAAAAAGGAATTACTAAAACAGCTACTAACCCTATGCTAGGTACTGGGGTTTTAGAAGGGGGGAAGCAAATACTCAATGGGGGAGATATCATTAGGGCATTGGACATTTTGCTGGTGTTCAGTTTGATCCCACTCTACATGACCCTATTTGGAGTTTTTTTGCAAAGATACTGGAGTGGTTTGCCATTTTTCTCCAGTTTATTTTACAGATGAGGAAACTGAGTCAATCAGGATTAAGTGGCTTATTCAGAGTCACACTGAATATCTGAGACTTGAATTCTGGAAGATGTCTCACCAGTTTCAGCACTGGCATCCTGGGCAGTTTGGGACAGTGGGGCAGAGAATCTCGGTTCAAATCCGACCCGGGACCTATGTGATTTTGAGAAGTCACTCAGTGTACCTGTACATCCTTAAATGGAGAGGTCGGACATAATTAGAACTGTGAGCTAATAAGGACTTTCAAAATAATTATTATGTAATGTGGGGATGGGAAGAGATTCTAGCAGCTGTATGGAAAGACAAAGGATTGGCACCTGGACTTTTACAAGTAGCCTGCAGGTGTGAATCCCTGCCCCAAGCCCTGACTCAGTCCAGCCTATACTCCAGCTGTCAGGGATCTTCCTAAATTACAGCTCTGACTGTTCCCTTCCTCCTTCTGTCACTCACTAACAAGTGCTCATTGTTTGCATCCTGATTGGCTCAGAGTAACTGCTAAGAGCAGTCATTTCTGTTTTGTTCGGTAACCCTGAGGATCTTTCCCTCTCAAATTTCCCTCTCCTTCTCCCTTCCTCCCCCTTTTCCTCCCACTCTCCTTCTCTTTCTCTCCCTCCCAGATTTCTCTCACCTTCTCCTTCCTCCTCTCCCTGCCAGATTTCTCTCCCCTCCCCTTTTTCCTCCCTTGTTACCTCTCCCTCCCCTCTCATCTTCTTCCCTTCTTCTCTCCCTCTCCCTCCCTTCCTTTTCCCCTCCCCCTTCCACTTCAGACTGAATATTTTCACTAATTGTCCCCCATGTCTGCAACTTTTTTTTTTTAATCTTCACCTAGTCTCTTAAAAGTTAAGGCGTACAGCCTTACACAAGAAATCTTTCCCAGTCCTCCTTAATCTTAGTGCCTTCCCTCTGACAGTACCTCAGTTATTATTATCTACTTCTTATTTGTATATGATTGTATATGATATGTTTGTATATGATTGTATTGTTGTCTCCTCTATTAGACTATGAACTCCTTGAGGTCAGAGACTTCATTGTTATTATTTGTTAGTTGTTTTGTAGGGTTTAAAATATGAAGCAAGAGTTTTAAGAGATGGCTCTCTGGAAGGGACATGAAGACTATATCAGCAAATGCAAAAACAAGATATTATAGGTCCATCTTCCCCTCACTTGACAAATTAATCATCTGGTCATATTATCTGCCCACCCCTTCACCCATTCAGTCAACTCAAGTGGTTCCCTTTCATCTCTAGTATCAAATATAAAATTTTTTGTTTGACATTTAAACACCTTTCCAACTCCTATCTTTGCATTCTTCTTATTCTCATTCATGTGTATGTCAATCCTATGGCATCCTCCTCCTTGCACTTCCACTAGACATTCCATTTCCAGAAACTGGGAATTTTCTTTGTCAGATTCTCATGCCTAGAACATTCACCATTCTTATGCAGACTTCCTGATGGCTATTCAAGTTCCAAATAAAATCCCATCTTCTACAAGAAGGGCAATCTTTCCTGATTTCCCTTAATGCTAGCAATGTCCCTCAGCTGATTATTTTCAATTTATCCTGCATGTATTTTTTTTTTTTTGCAGAGTAAAAGGCAGTAGTAAGTTGCTTTCCTCATACTTTCGTTCGTATTTCATTTTCTTTTCTGAAGGAATGGCCATTATTGTCTGAAATGTCCCATAGCCCTCAATGTAGATCCCTATTTATTCCCCAAGCAGATTTTTTGATGTTTTTTCTGTCATTTCATTTTTTTTGCTTTCTTTTTTTTATTGAACTAAATACAAAGTAAGAAAAAAGCAGAATAGAAAAAGACTGAAAAGCAAAATAAAAATGAAGTGCAACATTGTCATGTGCCCAGCAGAATATCAGGAAGAATTCAAAATATATAATGATAAATTTCCATTTCAAGAAAGTGTATATAATAATAGAAGAAATTACATTCATGAGTGTCCATCTTTTCCTTGTTTCCTTGTAGATTATTCATTTATTCTCTGCTGTGTATTTTTTACTTTATTTCCCCCCCCTTTTCATCCTCCTTCTTCCCCCAAGCAAGCTATAGTTAAGCACAGATATATTTGTACACACACATATGTGTGTGTGTGTGTGTGTGTGTGTGTGTGTGTGTGTGTGAGAGAGAGAGAGAGAGAGTGGGAGGGAGGGAGGGAGAGAGAGAGAGAGAGAGAGAGAGAGAGAGAGAGAGAGAGAGAGAGAGAGAGAGAGAGAGAGATTTTATGGATTATAACATTTATCAGATTTTATAGAAATAACATTATTATACCTAGACTATTGCTTTCTGATCTATATAGCCATTATTTTAGAATTAAAATGATGTATGTATATGGCTATGATTAATCCTTTCCCAGAGAATTATCCCTTTAAACAAAAAAAGAAAAAAGAGAAAAAAAAAACAATTTCATAAAACTAACAACATATCAACAAAAAAGGTTGTTATTATATGCAACATTCCATAATCATTGCCATTCTGTTCTTTTGGGGCCAAGCTTGATCATTAAAGTTTTACAGTATTCAGTTTGTAATGTCTTCTTGTTATTCTTTTCACTTGCATAGTTATGATTATAGTGTATATTCTGTTTCTGCTGACTTCACATTGAATCAATATTCCCCTTCACGTTCTCTGGGGTCCAGGTAAACTGTGATATTCCATCTCTTTGTCTTCATGCCCCTACAATCCTATGCCTAGAATGCATTTATTCCTTATTCACCTCTACCCTTTAGAATCTCTGGTTTCCTTCAAAGCTAATTCAAATGCCATTTCTTAGATGAATCAGTTAGACCAGTCATGAATGTTCCTATGTATTTCATTGTATATAATATACCCTGTAGAACAGTAATGTCCCATCACATCCATGTACTTTAACTTTTAAAAATCTTTTCACAGTTTATATGAATTATCCTTTTTGTTTGACATAGGCTCAGATAAAAGATGTCTCCTTAGTCACATTATTCAAACTCACACTAACAGAATTTTAGATTTATGTAGGCAGGATGGTATAAGTAGATTAAGAGCTGGTTGCAAAATCAGAGTTCTTTCTCTGATATGAAGATGGTGTGATTCTGAGGAAATCATGTAAATCATCATAAGCTGCTGAACAGGATTCATTCTTTACTGTTGAAGGAGCTTCCTAATTAAGAGATCCCATTCCCAAAGAAGCTTTATCTATGATTAAGATGGATGGAGAAAAGGGATCATAGAGTCCAACACTCTTATTTAACAGATGAGGAAACTGATGGCTAGAGAGATGGAAGGATTTTCCTGAAGTCATTAAAATAGTCAGTGGAAGAGTCAGAACCAAAAACTATGTATTTGGCCTTTCAGCTTAATTCTCTTCCCAGTTATACCAAGTATGCAGCTTTCCTAATTGGGTTGTCAAACAAGATAATTAATTTCCAAATAAAATAAATTATAAAGGAAAGATATAACAGGTAGGTGTCTCAATGGACAGAACGCTGGAGCTGGAATCAGACCCAAATTCAAGTATGGCCTTAGACATTTACTAGCTGTATGACCCAGGCAAGTCATTTGACATATGTTCCTAGGTCTTTGAGAGGAGTACTGGGCTAATTGTCCCCATCCCTACCCCTACCTCAGATAATTCTGGTCATATAATTAGTTCAGAAACAAACAAACAAACAAAAAAACACTTTCCCAATCACTCTTGACTTGTTCCTACCAAATGCTAGTTACACAAAAGATTAACATAAACAGCAAGAAAAAATAAGATTAATCACAAGCTCAAAATCAGAAAAGTTATACAGATTAAAATACACTAGAAAATATCAGAGTGAATATGCTCTATGAATAGGATCAAGATAAGGTTTTACTTAACCAAGAGAGACAAATTCCTGGGCTTAAGAAAATGGAAATTTCTCAGGCTTCTAGGGAGGAAAGTAGGAAGTCAAAGACATCTTGAATAGATAGCTTTCCCTACATGTTTGTAAGAGTCCTTTTCTTTTTTTCCTCAGTAAAATTAGTCCTGAAGAATCTATGTCCTCTTTTTCAAAGAAATGAAGAATGTCTCTTTTCCCTAAAGCTCTCTTGCCAACTATACTCATGTTGTCATGCAGGGGTAGCATTAGCATTCCATTCACTAATTAGGAGAGTCTCATCCAAAATTCTTCAATGTTGGACAGAAACCTGGGTTTCATTACTACCAGATCCTTTTGTGAATAGACAGCTGTATAAGTCAAACTAAGTTTCAAGATATTTTTAACCTTTTGCTCACACATAAAAGAACTGGAATTCATTTAATAGAATTCTAGGTATTTTATATCAATTTTGGGATTTTACTATCATATTAAGATATTTTAATTTTATAAAACTTTCCAAAAGCAAATAAAACAGTAATTAGTATATTTTCTTTTTGGAGAGTTACAGTTCTCACAGTGTTAAGATTGTTAGAGGAAAGACTTTACACATTTTAGACATATTCCATCAAACTAAAAAGACTTTGTGAATTGTCCTGGCATAGGATTATGTATCTTTTTTTTTTTTAAGTCACTTTCAGTTTTATTGCTTTATTTTACTTTTACATTGTGTAAATTTATAAATTACTGCCACATCATGAGAAATCTTTTGTAACAATCAAAACATTTAAGTAAAACTAATAATATAGTGAGAGCATCTAAAAATGCACATTTCATATCTTTAGTACTCCTAACTTTTTTTTTTAATAGAAGTCAATTTTCTCTTTTATACCCCTACATTTTTTCTTGTGTACTTTTTATACCTATTAGAAAGAAACAAATTTCTTGTTAATATATGTAATTAAATATAAATCCTGCAATAACAGCACAAAAATATATGTAGCTCATTCCCCACACTAAATCCATCACTTCTCTAATGGATGCTTGTTTTATCATTGGCCTTCTAGAATCATGAATGATCATTGTATTTATTATAATTCACACAAATTTCAAAATTCTTCATTTTTATAATGTTGTGACATTATATAGATTGTTCTCCTGGTTCTGTAAAGTTAGCACTTATAAAAGTCCTCAAAATTATTCTTTTATAATTTTGGTATTATAATATAAAATTTAAAATTTATTGTTCTGGTTTTGCTTATTTCTCCCTGTATCAGCTCATAAAAGCATTCTATGGCTTTTTATTTTCTCATTTCATACAGCAGTTTAAGGGATATTGAATTATTAGTATACCACAAGTTATTCATCCATTCCTCACTTGTTGGATATTTCTTTTTTGTTGTTGTTTTGTTTTTCTTGAAGATTTTTTTTTTCAAAACATGCAAGGATGATTTTTCAACATTGACCCTTGAAAAACCTTGTGTTCCAATTCCTCCCCCCCTTCTACCCCAACTCCCTCCCCTGGAAGGCATGTAATCCAGTATATGTTAAACACAGTAAAAAAAAAAAAATGTTAAATCCAATATAGGCATGCATATTTATACAATTATGTTGCTGTACAAAAAGTCAAATCAAAAGGTTAAAGAGAGAGAGAGAGAGAGAGAGAGAGAGAGAGAGAGAGAGAGAGAGAGAGAATAAAATTCAAAACAACAACAACAAAAAAAAGAGGAGAATGTTATGTTGTGATCCACCCTCTGTCCTCTCTCTGGGTGTAGATGGCTCTCTTCATCACAAGACCATTGGAACTGGCCTGAATCATCTCATTGTTGAAGATGGCCACATCCATCAGAAGTGATCATCAGATAGTCTTGTTGCTGCCATGTATAATGATCTCCTGGTTCTGCTCATTTCACTTAGCATCAGTTCATGTAAGTTTCTCTAAAACATCCTGCTGATCATTTCTTACGGAACAATAGTATTCCATAACATCATGTACCATAATTTATTCAGCCATTCTCCAACTGATGGGCATCTCCTCAGTTTCCAGTTTCTAGCCATTACAAACAGGGCTGCCACAAACATTTTTGCACATGACAGGTCCCTTTTCCTTCTTTAAGATCTCTTTGAGAAATAGACCCAGTAGAAACAATGATGGATCAAAGGTTATGCACAGTTTGATAATCCTTTGGTATAGTTTGTTGGATATTTCTTAATTTCCAGATATTTGCCATCACAAAAATATCTGCTATTGTTATTCTTATGCATAAAGAACCATTTACTCTTTTTAAAAACCTTTTTTGGACATAGGTGATACAGATATACAATGATACAGATGGAGCAAAAGGCACTCATTGCTTAGTAAATTTTGTGCATAATTCCAGATTGCTTTCCAGAGTTGTTCACAATTTCCAGTACGTCTTTTTTTCTATTGCCCAACCAACATTTATAATTTTTTTCTTTTTTATCATCTTTGCCATTCTTATGTGTATGAGGTAGAATTTTAGAAATGCTTTAATTTACATTCCTTTAATTAGTAGTGATTTGGCACTTTTTTTTTTTTAAATGAGTATAACTAGTCTGGGTTTCCTCTTTTGAGAACTGTTTAGATCTTTAAACTACTTATCACTTGGAGAATATCATTTTTTTCTTATAAATTTGAGTTAAGTTCCTCATATAATTTTATAATGAAACCTTTATCAGAGAAATTTGCTTCAGACTGTCACCCCATTTAGTAGTCTTCAATTATAGTTTTACTAAATTTGTGCAAAAAATTAATCTTATGTAATCAAAATTGTTCATTTATAGTCTGTTTATTCTTACTACATTTTTTGTTATAAACTTTTCTCCCTTCCATAGCTCTGATCAGAATTTTTTCCATATTTCTCTAATTTCTTTATGATATGATTTTTTTATATATAAGTCATGGGTCTTTTGGTGCTTATTCTTATATAAAGTGTGAGGTGGTGATCTAAATCTAATCTCTTCTTTGCTGCTATTCAGTTTTTTTCTAGCAGTTTTGTCAAATAGTGGGTATTCTGGGAGTTGGATTCTTTTTGGGGGGCGGGGTTGGGGGCTGAGGCAATTAGGGTTAAGTGACTTGCCTAAGATCAAACAGCTAGTGTTAAGTGTTGGAGGTCAGATTTGAACTCGGGTCCTTCTGACTTCAGGACTAGCATTCAGGGAGTTGGATTCTTTATGTCATTTCCCCCCACATTAGTCATGTTGTGAAAGAAGACAGATAAAATTTTTTTTAAAATGCAGAAAGTGAAAAATAGTATGTTTGATCTGCATTCATACCCTATTAATTTTTTCTCTAGATATGGATAACTTTTTTTTCATGAGTTTTTCAGAATTATCTTGGATCATTGTATTGTTAAGAACAGCTAAGTCATTCACAGTTGGAAATCACATAATATTGCCATTATTCTCTACATTCCTCTCCTGGTGTACTTATTTAATTTTTCATCATGTCATGGAAGTCTTTCTAGATTTTTTCTGAAATAATCCTACTCATCATTTTTATAGTACAAAATATATCAGTAATATACCATAGCTTCTTCATCCACTCTCCAACTAATGGGCATCCCCTCAATTTCCAATTGTTTGCCACCACAAAGCTTCTGTAAATATGTTTGTACATGTAAGTACTTTTCCCCTTTTTATGATTTTTTTTTTGGGATACAAGACTTGTAATAGTATTGCTAAATCAAAGGATTATGCACATAACCCTTGAGTCATACTTCCAAAATATCAGTTCACAACTTCACCAACACTGCATTAGTAATCTAATTTCCCCACATCTCTTTCAACGTTTGTCATTTTCCTTTACTGTTACATTAGCCAATCTTATAGGTATAAAATGGTACCTAAGTATTGTTTCCTTTTTCTGAAAGCTTCCTGTTAATATTCTTCAACTATTTGAAAATTGGGGAATGAATTGCATTCTTAAAAATTTGACTCAGTCCTCTATATATTTCAGAAATGAGACCTTTATCAGAGATAATTGTGTAAGAATCGTTTCCCATTTTTCTGCTATTCTTCATATCTTGGTCACAGTAGTTTTGATTGTGTAAAAACTTTTAAATTTAATATAATCAAAAGTATCCATTTTATATCTTGTAAAACTGTATCTTGTTTTTGTTATGATTTCTTCCCTTCATTTAACAGATGTACTATTCTTTGCTTTTCCAATTTATTGATAGTATCACCTTTTATGTTTAAGTCATATGCCCTTTCTAATTTTCTTAGCGGTTTTTGTCAAATAATGAGTTCTTGTCCCAAAAGCTTAGATCTTTGGGGTTTTTGAACACTATATTACGATGGTAATTTACTATTGTGTGTTGTGAACCTAATCTATTCCACTGACCCATCGCCCTGTTTCTTAGCCAGATAGTTTGGATCATTATGGCTTTGAAATATTGTATGAAATCTGGAACTGCTAAGCTTGGCCTATCCCTGAGCAATTAACATTTTTCCAATGGTTTAGATTTGTTTTTATTTATGTGAAGAATGTTTTATAGTTCTTGGGTTTGTCTTGGCAGGTAGACTTCCAAGTATTATCTATAGTTCTTTTATTTTGTCCTTGCTTCACCACTGATCTTACTGGGAAAGCTTCAAGTTTATTTCTTATACAGAATATGCTTGCTAGTAGTTTTAGGTAGATTTGTTATTTTTGTTGTTGCTTAGTTATTTCAGTTGTGTATGACTCTTTGATCCCTTATAGGGTTTTTTTTGTTTTGTTTTGGGTTTTTTTTTTTTTTTTTTTTTTTTTTGGCAAAGCTATTACAGTAGGTTTTTTTTTTTTCATTTTTTAAAATCAAATTAACCATAGTTTCTCTGTTTTTGTTATAGCAATGTTTTTCTTTTGTTGTTTTATTAATTCCATACTTTTCTTACTTTCAGCTGTGTCCCACACACTTTCTCATTGTTGTCAGTCTTTTTAATGAAACTATTGATTGCATATGTAATTTGTTCTTTGACTTATTCTTTAGGATTGGATTTTTTCCCCAATTTTTAATCTATATTTCTATGATCTCTTAGTGACATGATTAGTTTGTATGAAAATGCCATGTGCAATTTAGAAAAAAAAAAAAAGATTCCACTTTATTCTTACTCAGTTCCAAAGGTCTATAATATCTAACTTTTGTAAATTTCTATTTTCTTAACTTCTTGTTTATTTTATGGTTAGACTTATCTAGTTTTGAGAGGGGAAAATTAAGATCTCCTACTACTATAGTTTTGCTACATTATTTCCATCTGTAATTCATTTAACTTTTAAAAGTTTGGATGTTATTGTATTGTAATACTGTGTTTAGTATTGATATCATTTCATTGTCTATGGTACCTTTTAGCAAAATGTAGTTTTCTTGCTTCTCTTTTAATAAGATATATTTTTGCTTTTGCTTTGTCTAAAATCATGATTGCTAACCTTAATTTTTGTGTGTAGGCCTTTTTTTAAACCCAATTTTACCAATTTTTTTTAAGGTAGTGGTTTTTTTAGTTCTTTTTTGTGCCTCTTTTATCAAACTCTTAAATCTCTTTTCATAATTTTCTTGTATCACTCTCATTTCTCCCCAATTTTTACTTTACCTCTCTTATTTGATTTTTAAAATCCTTTTGAGCTCTTCTTTGAATTCTCATTAGGTTTGATTATTATTTTTTTTTTTTGGAGGCTTTGCCAGCAGCTGTTTTATCTTACTTGTCTTCTTCTGAAGTTATGCCTTGATATATTCCCTGTCACCGTAGCTACTTTGTATGATCAAGTTCTTTCTGCTACTGCTGTTGTTTTGCTCATTTTCCAGCCTATTTCTTGACTTTTAACTTTTTCAAAGTTGGAATCTGCTCCCCTGGTCATGGAGAGAGAGCACTGTCCCAAACACCAGTTTTTTCCTGTTGCTATTGTCAGAGATAGTTCTGGGGATCTGTACATGTTAAGTGCTTCCAAGTGATATGATCTAAGGAGTGCATCTCCTGGCCACTGTTGCCTTAGCTTACTATTTGGTCTTGGAAGGGTCCTTCTTTCTTTATATTAGCAAATACCTCCTGGCACTACAGTTGTGGCCATATCTCCTGCTCTCCTGCAGTGCAGCCTTAAGCACTAAAACTTCTCTCTGCTTTGAACTAAGACCAGGACTCCAACTCCCTTTTGAATGACAGTAAGCACTCTTCTTGGAACTGTGGCCCTGGGCTCCTGTTCCCTGCAACCAAAAGTATTAGTGCTCCTTTTCATGCTGAGATTGCCATCTGGACTACATTTGGGCAATGCAAGAGGGTTCTGAAGTCATTGCCAGCAAAGGATCCCCTATAATTTTCTGACCAGTTGTTTGTCCTACTTACCATCTCTGAGATGAGAGGTCCCAAAGCTGCTGCTGCTACTGTTAAAGCTGCCTTTAAGGGCTACTGCTGGCATTGCTGCTCTGCCCTCCCAGTTGATCATTGTTCTGGTGTGACAGATCTATCCTGCTGATTTCTTTAGTTGTCTTGGGCTGGAAAATTATCCCACCTTGACTATTATTTTAAAGTTGTTTGAAGGGGAATGTTGAGAAAGTTCAAATGAGTTCCTATATTGACTCTGCCATCTTCCAGATAATTTTTTAATAGTCTGTAAGGTCTCCTTCCATTGGCATTTGTGAGCAGAAGCTTAGTTCTTGAATAAGACTTGTTAGGGGAACACTCGAAAAACAATGATGATTCATCAAATTGAAAGTATGGTTAAAAAACCATCCATTTAGGCAATAGAGACAAATTTTCCACTTACCGAGGACACTGCTGGGCAATTCTATACTTTGCTTTTATGTATACCTCTCACAAGAAATATGGCTGTTACCTCAAATTCTGACTGTTACCAGAATTAGAAGTCTGTCATATCCCTTCCTCTGAAATGCCCAAATGTAGTCCAGGTGGCAGTTTCAGAGTGAAAAGGAGCACGAATGCTTTTGGTTGTGTTGAAGTTGGAAAGGGGACCCCAAAAGTTTCCAAGGTGCCTCAAAAGAATTTGTAGGCTTGAACTCATTTCCTAGTCCAGGGACAAAGTTTTATTGTAATTATAAAATTACAATTGCAGTGGGCTAAGTTCCAAAAGAAATTAGCAAACTGCTGAGATAGAGAAGACATTTTTATCCAACTTTCTATTGCTGACATGCTAATTCGATGGCCCAGAGGGAGGGCCAGGCCTAAGGAGTAGTCTCTGAAATTTGGTTTCATTGACCAACAGATTATCACTAGATAATAGTGACCTATAAGAGACATTTGCTAATACAAAAGAACAAGTTCCCTTCCAAGACCAAGCACTGTGATTTAAATGGGACTTACTAGTTAGGGAAGTTTTTTTTGTCTGACTTCCAAAGAATGGGACTATCATTTGAACCCCCCCTGGAGTGTTTAATACATAGTAGAAACTTGATACGCATCCCCCTCATTCAGTGTTTATTTTATTTTATTTTTACAAATGGTGATGATGAGAGAAGAATGAACATAACCATTTCAGCACATGGTCACCAATCATTTTATCTCATTTTAGATAATGGGAAAGGATTATTCTGTGCTTTAATTTACTCATTTTATTTCTTTATTTTTGTGCATATGCACACAAAACATTATTTGTCATTGCAACCACCAAAATCACATAATCTTATTTAAATTTCTTGTTATATTGAGCTTCTCTTATGAAAACAGTGATGGAATGATCTCAAGTCCTGCTAGTGATACAGAATAGCTGTGTAACCCTGAACAAGTCATTTAGTATTTCCGTGCCCTAGTCAATTCTGTAGAAGTATAAATTATCTACCCGATTTGTCTCGATTGCTAAAGAGGAGGAAGGGAACTTTCTGCCTGGAAGGCAGACCCTTTAAATAACGAACTTATAGGTATCCACAAAACTCTACATCCTATTCCTCTCCAAAAAGAAAAATAAATAAATAAAAACAAAAAACTGATGATAAAATTGTGTCCCATACCTGTCAACTTTCCAAATCTCCAGTGACTTACTCTATTCTTCCATGTTGGATTTAAATTACTTAATACTTGTTTGGCAAGTCCTTCCCATTATCCATCCCCCATCTTATATATTCTAAATTATCTTTATATCACTTTTTTCATCTTCTGTTTTTTTGACTACTACCCTCCTCTTCATTGTCTTACTTGGCCAACTGATTTTTCTCCCTTTTCAGGTTGTACCTCTTTCCTTGCAGCCCCACATGCTTAGAATAATCATGAAACACTCTCCTTCCATTCACCATTTAAAATACTTCTCAGATAAGTCCATCTCTGAAAGGAAAGCATTCCCTTTCTTATCCCAGATCTTCATGTCCATGTGGGTCATTAAAAAAAAATTTAAGTCATCAAAAGAGAAAGATATTTATGTTATACCTTTCACTCAAAAATGTCATGGAGCTACCTCATTTTTGTGTTCTTTAGAACATCTTTTAGATAATCACTAATTGTTTTTTTTAATCAACAACCTATGGAAAACAGCATTTTAGGTCACTGAGGGTATGTCTGTGTGTGTATGTCCACGTATACATGTGCATTTATGTATGTATCTGCATGTGTGTGTGTGTGTGTATGTGTGTGTGTACGTACTGCCATCTGGCTTCTGAACCATGTTTAGCCATATGTAGATTCAGACGTCATAAATATTCCCAGAGGAGATGTATGGCCAACTCTTGATGATCTGGGGCAATCTGTAATAGAGATGGCATGGATAATTGAAACCCACAAATAATGTCCAAATCTCGTTTTAGTCAAGGGTGTTAACCTTTTCCCCTATTGAACTTTTTACCACAGCTGCTGACAAGTAGTAAAACTGATGACATTGCAAGGAGTGTGAGATCAACACTACTGAAAATACTTCTTTAATAGAATTGTTTAGGAATATCAAAAAACATTCTGGGTCTGATTGTACTAGATGCAATTAGGACATTGGTCTAGTGCCCCGTGGGGTAACATCTTTGTACATGTTAGGTGTGGCCAAAGAAGGTAGCCAAAGAAGAAATGAAGATCTGTCCTTATTAAAATTTTTGCTTTACTGTCTTTTTGTCAATTGGTATTCTTTTGCTTCGTGTTGTAAGATTTTATCATATTTCTGAAATGTTTCTTAATATTCAGTATGCTATATAGGAAACTTCCAGAATCTCTCTCCCTCCCTTCCCTCTCTCCCTTCCCTTCCTCCTTTCCCTCCCTCCCTTTCCTTCCTCTCTTCCCTCCCTCCCTTTCTTTCCTCTCTTCCCTCCCTCCCTCCCTTTCCTTCTTCTCTTTCCTCCCTTCCTTCCCTCCTTCTTTCCTTCCCTCTTTCTTCTTTTCCCTTCCTCCCCTTTTCCCTTACCTCTTTCCTTCCATCCCTTTCCTCTCTTCCCTTCTTTCTTTTCTCTTCCCCTCCCTTTCTTCTTCTTCCCTTTCTCCTTCTCTTCCTCCTTTTTCCCCTTCCTTTCTCTTCCCTTTTTTCTCTCCCTTCCTCCCTCCCTTCTTCATTCCCTCCTTCCCTCCCTTTCTTCCTCCTCCCACTTGTGCTTTTCTAATCCTTTTTCTTTCTCTGCCTCTTTTTCCTTCGCTTTTTCACTGCCCTTCTCTCCTTTCCTTCTTCCTCTCATTCTTCTGTTCCTCAATAAACTCAATGCTTAATAGAATAATGGCATATTCCCGTGATGAAGAAGATAACTTGAAGTTAGGGGGACTGAGTTTAAATCTTGCTTTTTTTACTTCCTACTTCTGATCTTGAACAAGTAATTTAACCTGTCTGGTTCTCAGTTTCCTTATCTGCAAAATGATGAGATTAGACAAGATGGTGTCTAATGCCCCTTCCAGTTCTAATCTATGATTCTAAAATGTGGGCAAGACACTGTGCTAATAACTGAGCTTTGAGTTATTTCCAATGTACTGGATTCCTTTTTTATTACCCACAATGGGGCTCATCAGCAAAGGCTTTTTACTAGGATAAAAAAAAAAGTGTTACATTTGTCATTTCTGAACAGTATTACTTCCATCAACCTTGAATTACAGGAAAAAAATCTCCTATACTTAGCCATTGTTTGCATCATCATCATCATTATTCCAGTCTTTCCAAAAGGGAGCTGAGAGTGCTTAGTTTAATGCCAGCTGTGATTTGCATGCTCATAGATGGGTTGAAGTTTCAGAAATTAAATGTCGGGATGTAAAATTTTCTTGAAGGAAGAAAGTATGATTGCATCGAACTTTCCAAGTACAATCAAAGTCTAAAGGAAATATAATTATTATTGTCGGTTTATCACCTCAAACATGTTGTTGTAAATGTCATTATATCAGATGAGTTTGGTAACAGGTTTTCCATTTTGCACTTTATTTGACAAGGTGATTCATTGTTTAGAGCCGTTTAAGATGTCAGTCCTTCTGGAAGGAATCGAGGCTGAGCTGATGTGCATAAGAACATTCCTCCATCAAAGTATATGATTAAAGAAGGGTTATTCTCCTGAAATATTGTTTTCCAACTTGCTTTGAATAAGAGTGGCTTTTTATCGAGATATCATTTATCACAGTTCACTACATCTGGGAAACTGCATGTATACTAGAGTTGCTCTATGGGGCACTTGCTGAGGCTATGGCTCTTTTATGGAGTCCATCTTGGATAAGTTTGTGTTTGGATAGAATGTCCACCCTCTCCCCCATAGAATGTTAGCTCCTAGTGAGCAGGGACTATTTTCTTTTTGTTTTTATACCCCCAGAACCTAGCAGAAGGTGATGAAAGTAGATACTTAATAAATGCTTGTTTAGATTGAATGGAATTGTGTCAGTAGAGGATTTCCAGTGATTGATGTCATCTACCCAGAAAATAAATCAAATATTCCTCTATTAAAGTGTAACTTAGGCGCTTCATTATGGAATTGATTCTGAGTTCTCTAAGGCTATTAGCAATAGAGCATGTGTCCTGATATGTTATCATCACTTGAAGAGAGTCAAACAAATTATAGAGGCAGCATGTACGTTAGAAAAGGTATTGTTGTATTTGGAGTCAAGGAGAACTAGATTCTAATCCTGTTTCTGTTAGTAGTGCTTTCCCTCTGAGAATATTTTCAGTTTATCACTTGTGGGACCTTGAACAACAAAGTTTACCTTGCTGACCCTCAGTTTCTTCACCTGGACAATGACAGATGATCATTGAAGTTACCTTCTCTAAATCTATGACCTTTATGCCTGTCACATGAGAACAAACCTTACTAAATCCGGAGAGGCTTATCATCAAAGAGTTGAATATTAATTGATGATCTTTTTCTTGGCCACAACTCAGGAGGAACTTCAAATTCACAATTCAATTCAACTAGCATTGTACTTCCCAGGTGCTTTTTTTAAAGTGCCCCCTCTAGAAGAGGGAATGTATTCACCTCTCATCCCTGAATATATCTTTCATATATTTTCTTCCCTGACATAACTTGCTGTGGAAGAAGAGATGGGGTTGTGAAGAGTAAAGTTTCAGTGATCACAAATGTTGGCCTTTACTTATCTCTGCTATCTTGATCTTGGGCTCCTCTCAAAGCCCAAGATGTATTGGGATAGATAACTTGCCTTGTTCAGGTGCAGTGTAGGGACAGGCAGCAACTTTTTGGAGCCTCATTCACACTAATGACTGGGGGGATTTGTAACCTCTCCTTCCAAGGGCTTACTGATTTCCAGGGCCACAGATACCAGTCTTCCCCAGATACACATGGAGACGAGCCGATGTTAGGGTACCAAACTGCCTTTCTTTATTGGTAATCTCAGCAGGGGTTAAGAGGAAGCAAGAACAAGTGTATGTATGTCTCTGTGTCTCTCTTACTGCATCCCTGAATCCCTCTACATCTCTGCCTCTCTCTACTTCTCTCCACATCCTTCTCTTGCTTATGGCAAAACTAGTCAGTTATATTTACTCTCCTCCTAGCCCACTCAGCACTACTCCGAACTTGAGTTACAACTTCCAGGTCTCTTTCTTGCATGTGTAAACTTAGGCTAGTCCTCTGTGTATGTGTCTAGTTGTACCCTCTTTTTCCTAGTGCTGCTTGGGTTCCTCTCAGCTCATCCTGGGGTTTAAAATATAAAACCTTTAACATACAATGTTTCAAAAATTTATTACACTTGGCTCATATTGCCTCCATCCCATTAAGATTCTTATCTTCTTTCAAATTGCATGTGACCCAAAGTAAAACACACTATCATTATAGATTGAAAATACATTTACTTGATGAGACTGGAATTTTGAAAGATACAACATTAACACCCTAAAGAGTTGAGTGACACTCTAGTCTGTTCCCAGAAACTAAATTGCAAAGGGAACAGTCACATTTGGGGGTTATATATGGAGGACAGCAATCATAGTCATATGTAGGGATAAAGGGATGGTCTTACTCTATGGTGAATAGAACCTTCATTATGACTCCTACAGATACTATTAATATCAATTGCCAGATAAACTCTGGAGTAAGAAGGCCTTCAGTGATCCTCGCCACTGATTATAATGTTCCCCTCTTCATCCTACCACAGTTAGGGGCATCAGGAGCTCATTCTGTAAACTCACTAGCTATGCTGTATCACTAAAACATTTTTCTTTTGTTCTCTTCTTCTTGTGTATCATATCCAGACAGTCATGAGGCTAGTATTGGCAGCATTTGGAAACCTGCTAACTCAGAACCTCTGATACCTAGGAGAAACAAATACATTTGTCATTACTTTTGAAGTTCCCACTAGAGCTTTATGAACTGGTATACATACATATAAATATATATATATATATATATATATATATATATATATATATAAAAGCTTTTTATTTACAAGATATATGCATGGATAATTTTTCAACAATGACTCTTGCAAAACCTTGTTGCAAATTTTCCCCTCTTTTACCCCCACCCCCTTCCTTAGATGGCAGGTAGTTCAATACATGTTAAATATATAAAATATATGTTAAATCCAATATATGTATACATGGTTATACAGTTATCTTACTGCATAAGAAAAATTGGATCAAGAAAGAGAAAAAAAAACAGAAAGAAAACAAAATGCAAGCAAACAACAGAAAGAGTGAAATTGTGATCCACACTCAGTTTCCACAGGCCTCTCCCTGGGTATAGATTGCTCTTTTCATCACTGAACAGTTAGCGCTGCGTCCATCAGAATTGCCATTGTCTTGTATAATGATCTCCTGATCCTGGCCGTTTCACTCAGCATCAGTTGATGTAAGTCTCTCCAAGCCTCTCTGAATTCCTCCTGTTGGTCATTTCTTACAGAACAATAATATTCCATAACATTCATATACCATAATTTACCCAACCATTCTCCAACTGATGGACATCCACTCAGTTTCCAGTTTTTAGCCACTATGAAAAGAGCTGCTATAAACATTTTGGCACATACAGGTCTCTTTCCGCTCTTTAGTATTTCTTTGGGATATAATCCCAGTAGTAGCACTGCTGGATCAAAGGGTATGCACAGTTTGATCACTTTTTGAGCATAGTTCCAAATTGCTCTCCAGAATGGTTGGATCAGTTCACAGTTCCACCAACAATGTATCAGTGTCCCAGGTTTTTATGAACTGCTTTAAGTGTCTGGTCCATTTCTTTGCAAGAGTCAAATTTTTTGACCTTGATCTTTGACCTACTTGAATCTTGCTATATTCAACAAAATTTGGCTCTGTTCTATGGGACCCAAAAGGCACAAAGGGGTGGTGATCTATGTCAAAAGAGGACACATGATTAAAATTATGGGTGTTTTGATTTGATGAAGGAACTTTTCTTAAAAGGAGAGTTTCAGGATTCATGATTATAATGTAGATAAACTCTCCATTTGATCTAATATAGATCGCTCTGCTTTTGGTTATCATTCATTAAAGCATGGTGTATTGGGAAATAGAGTAAAGCATATTATTTCTGGGCATTGAATACATCACAGTGGACCAAGGTCTTCTGCTTACTATTTACCTCATTGGTCAAATTTCCTTCTTGAAAAGAACAGGTTTGAGATAAGGATACCTTTTAAATTGTCAGAATTGGTCCTGAAACAGGATGCTTGCCTTCCACTATGTTTAGTGTGATTTAACTGATATAATATCTGTTTGTGCTAAATTTAATCATCCTTTAAAATATTCAGATCTGCAAATTAGGAATTTCTTATACTAGATGAAATTCCTCAAGAAAATTAGAAGTTGAAAGATGAATCATCTCTTCACAAATCTCCATGTGATGAAGTTCGGCCCAGGACAGAGAACCGTAGGAACCCCTTCTGATTGGCACAGGTCCTTCGTAAAAGAATTTACGAACCCAAAAAGTTTTAGAGTGGCAAAAAAGAAGTTTATTGGAATTTTTTCCTAGCCTTTGCTAGGAAAACTGACTTCCTTCAAGGTCCCTACAGAGAGAGATAAAGTTCCTAGCAGAGAAATCCCGACAGAGAGGTAAAGTAGGGTGTATTCCTGTTAGGGAAATAGGTGAGAGAGATAAAGAGGAGTTAACACTGAAAAGAGAATGTCTTCTCAGCGGGCAGAGGATCCTTGCAGGCAGCTATGCTGAGAGAGAGAGGGGGTGGGGGTTCCTTGACATGGTGTTTTCCCGCTTTTAGGTCCTCTGCAAGATCCTGTTAGGGAAATGGAGTCTGGCACTGAGAAGACAATGCAAGCTGAGCAAGCGACTTAGGACCTCTGCAAAGAAGTGTCCCAAGTTGCCCCTTTTTATAATTTGAAACATTGGCTAAGGGCTGGAGGCAGTTTGAATTGAAATCAGACCAAGATCTTTGAGAGTTGAATAGGAATTTTCCAATTGAATGAGTAGTTCTAGACTAATCTTCCACTCAGTAAAGGGTGTAATCAGTAGTGTATTAAAATGGGGGGTGTGCCAGTCTTCTCCAGGATAACAGAATGAGAAACTACTTGTCTTGATTCCCTAGGGTGAGTCTTGTCTTTCTCAGGGGAGAGCTTCTCCAAGGGTTCAAGGAGACTCTCTTCTTCAAGGAGTTTCTCAAATGTTTTACCTCCATTCCCCCCCAAAGGAGAGACAGTTTCAGGGTTCCCCATCATATGCACTGTTCAAATTTGTTATTAATTGCTACTATTGCCTCTATAGGGAACTGGCCTGTCGTATATTAGTTGTATCACCCTATATAAGTCATCTAATTTACTGGTGTTTGGGAGCAATTCTCTAAGGCTATCAGTTACAGAGTAGGTGCTTATCACTACTACTCCAGGAAGTCCCTCTGCTGGGTTCCCAGCCCTTGTTCCCAGAATTTCTGATCACCAAAAGACAGAAGCTGGGGTGGGGGGTAATGGCTCAGCCCAAGGTCTACTCAAAATTGCATATCTAGTTAAGGAATGTAGAACAATAAAAGCTCTAATCCATTGCTCCTTATTTGTCTCCAATAAAAGCCCCTTTTTTCTGTCTCTTTACCTGTATGACAATAGTTTGCTAAAAGCACCTTGCTCTCCTCTCATAAACTGACTGTTGACTGATGTCCAAGATTTCAGTATATAAAGCTCTCTCAACTTCTACTAATTGTCAGATTTTCTCAGAGCCTGGTCTACTTCACTTTTATGCTAATAAAATCTTTTGTGACTACAACAGAATCTCTTTGAATTCTTTCAAATCATCTATGAACCACTGTGAGAATTGGATATGGGTTTAGTTTCCACAGTTATGAAAATTAAATTAGGGAAATACAGAGAAATGAAACTTAAATTCGAAAAATAAAACTGAAACCTAAGAAATGGAGACTAGGACACTGAACAAGGAAACAAAACTAATAAAAAGAAAATGTAATCTGGGGTGGGGGATTCAGGGTTGAAATCAGAGTATAGAATGGGGAAGGTGGGGATTTAGAGTAAGAAAACATTGAAACACTTTGTAAAATGTAATCAGTAGTGGGGACTTAGATTAAGAAGTACATTGTAAAATATAATTAGAGGTGTATTTTTGAAGAAAGCTGTGGTGATGTGATCAAAGAAGACTTAGATTCATATGAGGCTATTAGATACTTCAGATAGGATAGTCCTCAGACATCCTTAGGGAATCAGAGGAAGGACTGATCTACATCCAAATAAGGTGAACACTAAGGGAGAAATAATGGTATAATCAGAATTGGAGATGCACATTCACTGGGGGGACTATTGTGCTCTGTATAAGTTGTAACTTCTGTGGTAGTCAGTCAGGTATCAGGGGAGGGGCTTGGGTTTTGGATATTTTTTTAAAAAGCCATATTTATTGATTCCAAGTGTTCTTATTCTATAGGATACATATCTCTGCAGTTGTCTAATTAATAACTTTTAACTTCATTCCTCCAAAGTCCAATGGAGTTATTTCTCACAACATGATACTCAGACATATTGACAAGGGGAGCCCCAAAACTCTCATTCTCTCTCAGAGTTTGGGGGGAAAGCTTGGGAAACTCCCTCAGAGAAGCTCTCCCCTGAGACCCACCCCAGGGAATCAAGATAAAGTGATTTCATTCTGTTATCATGGTGGGACTAGTTGAGCCCAGGACCAATCCTACTTAGCCAGAGCTGGAGATCTGGATTTCTATCCAACTCTATTGATTTGGACATTAGTCCAGAGACACTCATTCCATTCCAAGATTCTCTATTCTGATTCCAGCTCAAACTGCTCCCAGCCCTCATCAACAACTGTCCATAAAACAAGCTTCCTTCAGAGGACTTAACATGCCATGCCAAGGAACCTTTCTCCCCCCTTGGCATAAGCTGCAACCCTCTGCCCACTGAAATGGCATTCTCTTTCAGTGTTACTCCCTCTTATTTCCCTAATAAGACCTTATTCACCTGTTAGGATTTCTTTGCTAGAAACCTTCTCTGCTAGATCTTTAATAATAGACTTCTTTTGTCAGTTTAACTTTTTGGGTTCATAAATTCATTTATTTACGAAGGACAATTATATTGTGAGAAATATAATTTATAAAATTTAACAATATAAAATATCAGAAATCATGAAGTACTAGTGAGTAAATATGACTACGAGGCCAGATTGGGTACATTGCAATAGAGGCAAATTAGCTTTTTAGGAACTCACAATAAATATTTTCTTGGGTAGAAAGTGGGAGAGACACATAAATAGAATGGATTATGGCCTCTTCTGCTAACTCCAAAACTGGGAATTTAAAACAGTATTTGAAAGTAGAAACATTGCTTTTCCTTAAAAGAAAAAAAGAACAATTTTATGGATATGCAAGAACAACAGCAATTTTGATGCTTACTGGATGGTAGCACAACTAGCTCACATGTCTAATCTTGCGAAGAAAAAGTTCTGCTCTGGGACCTCCTGAACTGGATGCATGAAAATTATTTCTTGCTTCTTTATGATGAGGATTTGAAAAGAATTTACTCGATCAAATAAGAGACTGAACAGAACTTCAGCTGTAGACAAAGCCAGGTACTTCGAAAGAGAGTCAATGTTAGCCCAAGAGCTTCTACTGAGTGGCTAGAAATACCTGCTATTGTCTAAGTCATAAAAGAACTGAATTACTCTCTGAGTCTATGGGGTAAAGGCCACATAGTAGCTACAATTCACCATAGTATCAGTAGATAATAGCTGTGAAGAATGGGAAAGGTTCTGAACAGAGCAAGAAAGCATCTGCAAGTTAATGGCATGACAGAATCTGTATCTCAGCAGAGGTTGCTACTGATGGACTGATAGAGACAGAGCACAGACAGATTTAGATTCTCTCTGGGTCTCATCATGCCCATTAGCTGCTTTCTATGTCTTACTACTTGTTATACTGGGATAATAATACCTTATTGGGTTATTGTGAAGTCAAATGAGATCATGTACCCAAAACACTTTGCAAACCTTAAAGAGATGCATAGGTATCCATTATTGTGTGAGGATGACCAGTATCATAAGAAGAAAGTGAAGGATCTCTAAACATGAAGATGGAAAGTATTAAAATGTTTTGAATATAGGAGATACATTTTCATCTTTTCTTTCAGGTTGGAATATTAGAAAGGAAAAGAGGGCTTGGGAAAAAAATATCCAACTACAACTGGTGCTAAAAAGTATGCTGTAGTTCTGGGCTTGTGGTTTAAGATATAAGAATTATGAATCTTGGATAAGAATGGAATGCATCTCCTGAGACCTGAAAAGAATGTGCTTCCTGAAGACTTAGTGATTATGATCAAGAGGACTTTTTATTGAAATGAAACATGTTGGAGAAAAAGCATCTGATAAAACTAAATATACATATTGATGACATAGAAGAATAAAGATGGGAAGAATTCTCCAGTTTTCTGCAGAAAATAATTAGAAAGAGGATCAGGAACCATCTTTATGGTTTCGATTTTGCAAAATTAGAGGGAAATGGAACTTCAGATTGCAATGAAAAGAAATATAACCCAATAGGTACCATCAAACTACAGTGGATGAAAAAGCTTTCAAAATTGAAATATTGCAATTGAATTGAATACCATGTGTGAAAAAGAACTAGAGAAGATAGGGTTGGAGAATCACTTCTTTACAAAAGATAAGACAGCTTTGTGTGGAAATTTGCAAGCCTAAGTGGAAAATCTGGGTAGAAAGCATTTTCCTGAAGACTTTCAGTGAAAGAATTCACAACTTCCCCAGGGCAGTCCATAACATGTCTGAATAATTCTAATTGTTATGAATTTTTTTCTTCAAAGAAAGTGAAAATTATCTCTTTACTACTTCCTACTACTTGCTCTTAGTTCTTCATTATTAAATACTTCCCCAGTACTGGACTTAGCCCTGGGAACACAAAAGAAAGACAATCTCTACCCTCTAGGAGCCTACTTACTAATGAGGGAAGATAATACTTGAAAAGAAGTTGGAAAAAACTGAATGGTAGGAACCTAATGTATGCCATACCTGGGAGACTCTGGAGTATAAGAGTTATAGTAATTAAGACTTGCTTGGTCTGATGCTCTCCTTAAATGGAAATTCTGGATGGAGTCATCCAATCAGAAAGGGAGAAGGCACAGGGGAAGATGATTTTCCAATATGTGAATTTCAGAGATGGAATGAATTTTAAGGTTGAAAGGTTTTACTTGAGGCAAGATAAGGTCCAGAGTTTAGCTTGGAGGAGAATGCCCCCTCTACCTTCTTCCTATAGAGACTACTTCTTATATGTGACAGTATTTCAGTTGTATGACAACATAAACACGGCACTGTCCTCCCAAGACTTTTCTCCAGACTGAACATTTCTAGTTCCTTCAATGACTATGGCATTATACTCCTATGGACCTCTTGAACCAAATCAAAAATGTGGTTTCCAGAACTAAAGACCATATTCCTGGCGACATAATTAGGGCAGAGTACTGTAGGACCTCTTGAGAATTTGGATGTTATGTCAGGACCCATCTATAACATGTAGTCATTCTTTTACTAAAGAAATGATTCTTTTAACCTCTTGATATTTTATCTTACACATATAAGATATTGCAATATCTTAGTAAATGTTAACCTGTTTATTGCAACTATATCTTGGATCATGTTAACCAAAACAGGGACTCTTAATCTGAAGTCCATGAACAGATTTCATTGAATCTGGGAATTGGGATGAAGGGGAAAAAATCACATCATTATTTTTACAATTTTAGTTGAAATTTAGTATTTCTTTCAGTTATTAATATAGGTAACAGACCATAGAAATATCAAGTATTCTTGTAATTTTGTCATTATTAGAAGTCATAAATATTTTCAAATATTTCATAGATTTTTCAAATATCTTGAAATATCATTTATGTCCATCACTACTTTAAAATAGTTGAAATTATATGATCTGTTGCTAGATGGTATCTTGGTCTTCCAGTACGTAAATGAGTAGCATAAGTGACCCACTATCAGCCCTCCTAATATTACTTTGGCATTTAGGTGATAGAGTGGTTAGAGTTCTAGCTTTGGGGCCAGGAATATGAGTCCAAATCTGGCCTAAGAGACTTGGCTATAATCTTTTTTTTTTTAATAATAGCTTTTTGTTTTTCAAAATACATGCAGAAATAGTTTTTAACATCCGCTCTTGTAAAACCTTGTGTTCCATATTTTTCTCCCTTCTTCCTCACTTCCCTTTCTCCCTAGACAGCAAGTAATTCAATATAGGTTAAACATGTGCAATTCTTCTAGACATATTTTCACATTTATCATGCTACACAAAAAAAAATCAAATGAAAAAAAAGAAAAAAAAGAGAAAAAACTAGCAAGCATACACAAAAAGGTGAAAATACTATACTTTCATACACATTCAGTTCCCATAATCCTCTCTCACCTCACTGTTAAAAAGAACCTAGTGCATCAGAGTTGATCATCACATAATCTTGTTGTTACATATAATGTTCTTTTGGTTTTATTCACTTCACTTAGTATTAGTTCATATAGAGACTATCATCTTGAGCAAGTCACATAACCTCTCATTTTCCTTCTCTACAAAATGGGGATGATAATAACGTCCATCTCCCAGGGTTGTTTTGAAGATCAAATGAGATAACATATGTAAAGCAGTTTGTAAACATTAAAGAGTTGTCTAAGTACTATGATATGATGGATGATATGTTCTCATGACATGCTGAGTTTCAATCTATTACTATAAATATTTTTATTTTCTTTCCAGTCCAAAAGTTATTTTCCCCAGAAAAGAAAACAAGCAAAATAGAGTTAAGTAGCTCTGCTTCCTTTCCATCATTTCTTATCTTCATTCCATCTACTCCAAGAGATTATTCTACTTCTTTTTGATTCACTTCTTTTCACCAGTTTCTCTCTCTCTCTCTCTCTCTCTCTCTCTCTCTCTCTCTCTCTCTCTCTCTCTCTCTCTCTCTCTCTCTCTCTCTCTCTCTCCCTGTCTCTCTGTCTCTCTCTCCCTGTCTCTCTGTCTCTCTGTCTCTCTCTCTCTGTCTCTCTCTCTGTCTCTCTCTCTGTGTCTCTTTCTCTCTGTCTCTCTCTCTCTTTCTCTTTTTCTCTCTCTCTCTCTCTCTCCCTCTCTCTCTCCCTCTCTCTTACACATACATACACCCTATTTTTTGTTTTCCTTATGTTCCCTAATGTACCTCAGCTGACTCTGAATGAAATTATATTCTCCAAATACTGTTTTTATAAAGCTGGGTCATGCTTTTTTATTCATACTTCATTACCTGCCCTTACTTCCATTTTTCCATATGTCTTTAAATTATAAGTTGGTCAATGAGTTCTTGATCCTTTGGCTTATCTTTAAAATAGAAGTAGATTAAGAGAGACTTTCAAGAGAATCTCTCTTAAGATGGGAGACTCTCAAAAATAGATTTTTTAATGATATAATCACAGATGATCCCAATAAAGAAAAATTGGAAGAAGTATCTGATAAGATGGATTTGGCTACCCAGGCAGCTATTTTGTGAGCTTATATCGTAAAAGGAACTGACTGTACAAAAATGGAATCGGGGCACATAACTAAGGAAGAATGCAAAAAGAATGTCACAAAAATATAAAAATAGTTTCAGGAAGGCTAATACCTAGAATGAGCGGAGGCTTGTTAAAAATACTATGGATATAAAAAAGGATTTTCCAAAATGAATGTTCGAGGTAATAAAAAAGAAGAAAAATAGAATTTGTAAGGTCCCCTGTTTGAACAATAGAAATTGAAACTATCTTGGATCATGAACTTAGAGTCAGATGAAATCTTAGAGCTTAATAAATCCAATACCATCAAGCAGGTAGTCAATAAGCATGTATTAAGCATCCACTGTGAACCCATGGATGTAAAAGGAACTCTTTGAGGTCATAATCAGTAAATATCAGAGGTGAAATTTGAATCTAGGACCCTCTGACATTAGAGCTAGGACTTCTTTCCACTGTACTTGATTACTAATTTGCTTTTATCTCATCAGACAAAGAAAATGGTCCTTACACTGGGGGGAAAATAAAACTTCAAAAAACCACATATGGCTAAGAGAAAACTGAAACCAACAAGGTGAAAAGATAGTAAGAGAGAATTCTACTAGTCTCCCAACTCATAAAATTAATAACAATAAAATCTCATATTTTAAAAAATTCTTTAAGATTTACAGAGCACTTTATCCATAATAACTCCATTAAAAAGGTAAGGCAATCCTTATTATCTCATTTTATAGATGAGGAAACAAGCTAGAGAAATTGTGACTTGTTCAATGCGATATAGGTCATAGGTATTGGAACTATCTGAAAGGGACTCCTGACTTCAACATGCTCAAAAAACTTGCATAAATGAAGTAGAAGTATATTCTAGTAGCTATAGGCTAGAGTGCATTAAGTTGATAGTTTGTGACTACTTAAAAAAAAAAAAAAAAAAAAAAAAAGGTGTAATGATGACCAGGAACCCTAATAGATTGATTAAGAATACTAAACTTGTTTCATTCTTTTTTTTTTCTTAAACAGAGTTATTAGACTGACAAATCAGTAAAGCATTCTCAATAAAGCTGTAGATATTTGCTTCAGTAAGGGATTGAACAAAATCTATGTTATTTTTATAGGCTGGTGATAGCATAGTTACATGGATTCGAATGATTATACTCCCCAAATCTTCATAAATATCAACAAAAACTCATGATATGCCATGTTTTAGTCTTCTGCCTTGCCTTGTTCAATTTTTCTATCAATGGGTTCATTAAAGATATGACTGACATGCTTATCAGATCTACAAAAGACTTAAGTGGGAAGGGAAGAATTACTTCCCTATTAGGAAAGTGAAATTAGGAATTTGAATTAGGAAACTGAAAAAGCTTGATAGGTTGGGATGATGAAAACCAAGATGAAAATTATTAGGCACAAATATAATCTGTGATTGGGGTAAAGAAAAATCATCTACATAAGAATAAAGATATATATATATATTAATCTGTGATTTAAGTAAAGACAAATCATCTACATAAGAATAAAGTTATTTTTTTCTTTAAAGAAAGAAATGGGTTTTAATTAACTGGAAGATCAATATAAATCAAAAGGTGATATTGCTATGAAAGTAGACAGTATGATCTTAGACACATTAATTAAAATATAATTTCCATTTCAGGGTGGTAATAATTCCATCCTACACTGCATTAGTCACACTTGGAGCATTATACTCAGTTATGGATCTCCTATTTTAAAAGGGACATTGACAACACTTCTGGAGCTTGTCCAGTATAGCATGCTGATGTGACTTGAAACCATATTGTGAAGAAAATGTCTGAAGAGAATGAAGATATTTTGCAGAAAGGAAAGAAGACTTAAGTGGGGAAATGATAAATATCTTCACCTATCTATATAGTTTGTGGTGCTTAAATATGTCTAGAGTTGATCTATTTCATTAAAGTAGGTAGTTGGAAACAATGGGAGAAGGTTATAAGGAGGCAAAGTTCAGTTCAGTATAAGATTTTTGTGTGTTCCTAATATATGGAAAGAACTTTAGAGATTGTCATCTTTTCAATCTTCTAATGATTGATTCCTTCTCATATACTTGAAGATTTAGTCTTCTTTGCTGTTCCTTGCTTTTACAGCGCTCCATTTCTCAACTGTGTCATTTCACTGACCGTCCCCTATACCAGTAACTCTTACTTTTCACTCCATCCTTCAGACTTCTTTCAAGATTCAGCTCATAGATCTCCCTTTTCAGGTGTTTACTGGTCCTCCCAACCCACCTACCCCAGGAGTTAGTAGTGCTTTATCTCTGAGATTATCTTCAATTTGCATTGTAAATATCTTGTATATGATTTTTGACATATCTTTCCTGCATTGAAATGTAAGCTCCATGAGGGTAGGACTTAACATTTTTGTCTTTCTTTGTATCCCTAGCATATTGCATAATAAATACTTTTTAAAAATATTTTTTTCTAATGAATGAAAATACATCTTTTCTTTTTCCCATCCCTCCTCTGACCTCATGGTCAAAAAAGAAAAACAAAATCCCTGTAACAAATACATCTACTCAAGCAAAACAAATTTCCACACTGGACATGTCTGTCTGTCTGTCTGTCTGTCTCTCTCTCTCTCTCTCTCTCTCTCTCTCTCTCTCTCTCTCTCACTCTCTCTCTCTCTCACTCTCTCTCTCACACACACACACATACACACACACACACACACACACACACACACACACGCCCACACATCTTGAACTACAAACTGAGTCCAGCACTCCTTTAACATGTGGTAGATAGCTTATTTCATCATTAACCCTTGAATCATGGTTGGTCATTGTGCTGTTCAGAGTTGTAAGTCTTTCAAAGTTACTGTCTTTACAATATTATCTAGGTTTTTCTCCTGGTTCTGCTCACTTCACTATGCACAAATTTACAAAGTTTTATCACATGGTATATCGTCACTTTCATATACCATAATGTATTTAGCCATTCCCCAAATGATGGTCCAATTCTTTGCCACCGTACAAACAAATTGTGATCTTTTTGGCACACACAGATCTTTGTTCCTCTTTCTTTGATTTCTTTGTGGTATAGACCTAGTAATGATATTGCTGGATAAAAAGGTATGCACAGATTTAGTGGCTTTTGAGGAATACCTTCAAATTGCTTCCCAGAATGACTTGAACCATTTATAGCTTCACAAATAGTGCATTAATATACCTCTTTTCCCATACCCCCACCAACATTTTTTGATTTTCCCTTTTTGATCACCTTTGCCAATCTGATAAGTATATGATGAAATTTCAATTAGACCTGGACCTGGAGTCAGGAAGACTCACTCATCTTCCTGAATTCAAATTCAGTCTTAGATATTTACTAGTTTGTGTGATCCTGGACAAGCCACTTAACACTTTTGCCTCAGTTTCCTCATCTGTTAAACTTGCTGGAGAAGGGAATGGCAAATTACTATAATATCTTTGTCAAGAAAATTCCAAAAGAGGTCACAGAATCCTACATGACTTAAAAACAACTAAACAACAAAAAACTTCACTTATCTATAGATTGTTTTCCTCCTTGCCCTTTTTAATTTCTGTATAACATCACTCATTTTGTTTAAATCACACACCCATTTGGAGCTTATCTTGGTATATAATGTGAGATGTTGGTCTAGACTTTGATTTTTTTTCCAGATTGCTTTCCAGTTTTCCCTTCAGTTTTTGTTAAATAGTGAATTCTTTCCTCAATAATTGGAATCTTTGAATTTATGAAACACTAAGCTTACTATATTAATGTACCTCTGTATATTATATACTTAATATGTTCCACTGATCAACTACCTCTTTCTTACCCAATAATAAGTAATTTTGATGATTACTACTTTATAGTGTAATTGGAGATCTGGTACTGCTACACTTTTTTCCTTCTCACTTTTTTGTTAGTTCTCTTGAGGTTCTTGACTTCATTTCCTCCAGATGAATTTTTTCCCCTAGTTCCATAGAGCAATCTTTTGGTAGTTTAATTGTTATGGTACTGACAAATAAATTGATTTAGATAGAATTCTAATTTTTGTTGTATTGGTTTGGCCTACCCATGAGGAAGTAATATTTCTTTAGTTATTTAGATCTGCCTTTATTTGTGTAAAGAATGTTGTATAATTGTGTTCATATAATTCTAATGTATACCTTGGCAGGTATCCTTCCAAATATTGTGTATTTTCTGCAGTTAGTTTAAATGAAATTTCTCTATCTTTTCTTGCTATATTTGTTAGTAATATGCAGAAATGCTGATGATTTATGTAGGTTTATTTTTACATTTCACAACTTTATGTTAACTGTTTCAGTTAGATTTTAGTCGACTCTCAAGGGTTCTCTAAGCTCACATCATCTACAAGAAGTGGTAATTATGTTTTTCTTTTACTTATGCTTATTCCCTCAATTACATTGCCATAGCTAACAATTCTAATACTACATTTAATAGTAAAGGTGACAGTGGATTTTGTGGATTAATCCTTGATCTCACTGGAAAGGTCTCTAGTTTATCTTTATTATGTATTATGTTGGCTTTTGGTTTTAGATATATTTTACTTATATTAAAGAAGGATTTTGTTATGTCTGTTCTTGTGTATGTGTGTGTGTTTTATATAGGAATATGTATTGTATCTTAAGTTTTTATGCATCTATAATATAATAATTTGATTTTTTATGCTCAATTATGCTCATCTCGCTGTTGATAACTTCAGAGTCAATTTATGAACCAGAAAGCTCAGCAATGGAAAGGGGAGAATCTTACACCATTTTTATAAGCCACAGGAGAAAATGACCCTTCCAATCTGAGACTGTCATTTGGCTTTCAGCTGGAAGAGTTTTGGGGAGAACTAATCAGAAGAATATTACTATCATCTTTAAAAGAAGATAGTATACCTCTGTATTTCCCTGAGAGAGGTGTTCTTCTAACACAGATCCATATCCTATCATCTCATCCAATGAACCAAACTATGACCCCTGTTATACATGTACAAGGGACAGAGGACAATATAAAGATGAAGTCAGGTTTCCTTTCCCATGTTTTAAAAAGTTCCAGTTTCTGAACTAGAATGAATGTTAAACTGGAAGAATATTGAACTATGAAGTGGAAGAAGTAATCTATTAAACTAAAATCTTAGTATGCTGAAATATCTTTTATGGTAGGTCATTTGGATGAAAGTTTCAGAACATGTGCATTATTTACTATGGCATACACTTCTTACTGTAATTTGAAATTTATTCTCTTGTTCCTTGATTTTTTTCTTCATTTATCTATTTTTATCAAAACTTAGTAGGGATAACTTTTAGAAACAATAAAATAATATTTTGGAAGATTTGTGAGAATCATGGTGGGCCAAGCATTGATTGTGTCACAGAATCATCAATTAAGAGTGGGTAGATATTTGTCCAAATCCTATCCTTATTTTACAAATAAAAACTGAAACCTAGTTAAGTGATTTGCTAAAAATGACATAGTAAGTAAATAATAGATCTAGGATTCTAACTTGGATGCTCTGTCACTAAACCCAACCTTCATTTCATCAGTATCAATGGAGAGAGTGCTGTCCTTGGAGTCAGAAAACTCATCTTCCTGAGTTCAAATTCAGCTTCAGACACTTATGATCTGTGTGACCCTCAACAAAGCACTTAACCCTATTTGCCACAGTTTCCTCATTTATAAAATGAGCGGGAGAAGAAAATGGCAAAGCATTCCAGCATCTTTACTATGAAAACCCTAAATGAGGTCATGGAGAGTCATATAAAAGTGAAACAATTTAACAATTATTAAACTAATACAATCATTGGCAATATGCTAAGAAATTTAATATTTAAGAATGAAAAAAGAAGCCAACACTTATATTGGTCTGATTTTTAATCTAGTTTTGGTCTCTGTATTTTAGAGGGATATGGAAAAACTGGAAGGGACAGAAGATACCATAGGAAGCAGGGCCAAAGGAATTAGAATTGTTTTTCCTGAAAATTAGAAGGCAGCAGGTTGATTTTATAACTGTCTTCATATGTGAAAAGTTATTTTGAGAAGAATACTTGTACTGACCTATCTCTACAAAAGAATTCAAGGAAATCAGCCTAAAATACAAGAGAGTTGGATTAGACAGCTTCTGAAATAGAAGGATGAGTCAACACTGAAATATGCCCTTGTAAAGATTGCATAATCTCCATCTCTGAATTTATTTTAAAAATAGGCTGAATGATCGTTGTCTTATATGGGTTAGGTATTGGTCTGAGTACAGATGGCTAAAAACAGATAACCTCTCTCCTACTGCTATGATTTTATGTTGTATACCATTAAAAGCAACTTGTGGAACAACTAGATGGCACAGTGGATAGAGCACCCGCCCTGGAGTCAGGAGGATTTGAGTTCAAATCCAGAAACTACCTAGCTATGTAACCCTGGGCAAGTCACTTAATTCCAATTGCCACAGAAAAAAACAAAAACAAAAAAACAACTTGAATATATAAAAAGAGTTGGAGCCAACCACAGAAATAAATACTAATCTGCTGAAAGCCAATTAATTCAGGCAATTCATGGGAAGTTTCAAGCACTGCTGAAACTTAAATATTTTGGCCACATGATGAGAAGACAGGACTCGTTGGAAAAGACCCTGATGGGAAATAACTGAAGGCAAAAGGAAAGGGGATAACAGAAGATGAGAGAGAGAGTGTCATGGCAGAAATGAAAGTGATGATGAACAGACTTCAAGAATGAAGGACCTAGCATGCTATGTTCCATGGAATCACAAGGTCTTCTCCAGCACCACAATTTTAAAGCATTGATTTTGATGATGCTGATGCACTCAGTTTAAATGAATAGCTACATAATCTCAGGTTTTTCATCTGCCTATATTATATGTTTATATATATGCCTATCATATATATCATATATTATATGTAATATATATTATATATTAGCCTATAACAGGCTACCCACAGGATTGTTGTGAGGAGCAAGTGACAATCTATTAAGCTCATTATAAATTTTAAATCATTATTTAAATGTCAATTATGATTACTCATATCAATGTGCAGGTACATGGAGAGAAAATATCTCTAAGAAAATAAGACCTTAATTTTAGTTGAGCTTGTAAATATAGTTTAAGGGATTGCATTACTCTTAAAGACTAGCACAAAATGGCCAAAAGTAATATTTTTCCCATAGATTTATCATGCAAGGAGATAGCTATATGTGACTGTATTCAGAAGTTCCAGGTATTTTTAGGGTTTGACATAAAAAAAGCATATTGGAGAAATCCAGCTGAAGTTTTAAAAAAAGCTGGCCATTGTGGCAAGGTTCAAACTTGAATGTGAGTTGCATACAAATAACTATTTCTAGAAATATGCAACCTGACAATATGGAAGAATGTAGGTTTATATTTTAGAAATATGAAACAAAAATGCCCCTCTCATTCCTCCACTCATATAGATTACATTATGAATTTTTGTACAGTTTTTCCTTCCTTTTTAATATTTTCTAAATTGTTCAGCATGAATCTCTGTGTGTAGACTTAGAATTTGTCTTTAAGCCAAATATTAGTTATTTACTTAAGATTAAGTTTTTGGTTGTTGACTATGTGCAATAGTTCTTGATGTAGTTGAAATTAAAATGTAATTGGGATATATGGAAGAAAATAAGAAAATTCTGTACAATATAGGTAATGTTAATTTGTGGTTTTCTAAGTCAATATGGGCCTAGTTATTTCTATTTGAATTTAATTCCACTGCCCTAGGCAATGCTTTAAGATAACAAATTATCTATTTCACTGTTGGTGGGAGTCTCCTCAGTGGGAGTTCTCCGCATGAATGTAATTTCAACCTTTGTGATCAACTTCAGAAACTAGTAAAAGTACCATGAGGAAAGAAATATATGAATCAGGTCATGGACCTAAAAGAATTTATAATTTTTTTAGTACTAGAGGTGTGTTGGAGCTAACTTTAAACAATTCCACTGATAAAATTTTAAAAATTAAAATATATAAAATTAATTTTTTTAATTGAAGTTAAATTTTCAGTGCCAGCATTTATGCCTTGGAAATCACTTATATATATCCTGATATGTATTGTATTGATGTTTTATTTTACTGATTGGCTAGACTTCTAGTAATGGACAGATGTGAATAATGTGAACAAATTTAAAAGTATACCATTCATACATTTTTCTTGGAAAGCTGGGTTTTTGGTATTTATCAGTGTACCTCATATCTTACTTGAGTCCCCTTTAGGACTCAACCATACCCTCTAAAGAAGAGGTTTCCTAATCTCTGAAGCTGTTATTGCTCTCCCTTCTGAAGTTACCTTATTTATACTCTGTATGCATCTTGTATGTCCCTATGTATATACCTATGTATGATGATGTTTGTCTTTCATTTTCAAAGAAGGCTGTGACATTAGGGAGGTGATAACATGACATACAAGTGAGTTGGATTTCAGTGAGGGAGGGCTGTGCAAGGTCATTTCTCTTACTTTCCCCTCCAAAGCCATGTAGGTCCAGTGGCCATTCATAGATCAGGATGAGTGAAGATGGTTCTGGATACAGTGGGAGGCCTAGATTTTATTTTTTTCATACTTTGGGTGTCTCAGAACTTCTTTACACTTTTATTCCTAATTTTTTTATAACATCTTAGTATTATTGTGAAAATGATTTTGATATCAAGGATAATCTGAAAGGGTCTTGGGGGATCTCTGTGTGTGATCACAAAATAATCATATTTTGAGAACTATTGATCAGTTGAGTCATCCAACCAACTCTGGGCAAGTGATTAAATGCCATGATGTCTTCACAGAAAAAAATTAGTCTCAATCAAAGGCTTTGGTCTCCATCAATCATAGACTTTAGATTAAGTGCAAAGTTTTTGGAACTAAAGGGATTTTACACCGGAATCCTGTTCAGGGAGGTAAAGAAAACAAGGTCATGTCCTATAGATCATCTATAAATTATAAAGCTAGTTTAGAATTAAACTCTTTAATGTAAAACTTCAGTAGGAACCACATGGAGGAAGAAGAGACATTAGTCAGCTTTAGCCTTAGACTATATACTCTTCACAATACTTATTTGTTTACAGAAGAGCCTTGCAAGCTTGGAAAAGTCTGGAGGATGTTGATACCTTTCAAATAGGGTCCTTAATCAGTTGACAGCAGGATAAACACAACTTCATATGCATTAGATTGTAAACTCTTTGAGGGTGGGGACAGACTTTTACCTCTTTTTGTATTCCTAGCACTTAACATAGTGCCAGGTACATGTTATTAATCAGTCATTTTAGTCTTGTCTGACTCTGTGACCCCATTTAGAATTTTCTTGGCAAAGATACTGTAGTAGTTTGCCATTTCCTTCTCTAGCTCATTTTACAGATGAGGAAACTTTGAAGCAGAGATAGGGTTAATTGACTTGCCCAGGGTCACACAGTTAATATCTCAGGTGGGATTTGAACTCAGAAATATGAGTCTTCTTGGCTCCAAGCCCTGTACTCTTAACTACTGTGCCAAACACCTATCCCCTTGATACTTAGTAGGAGCTTAATGAATGTTTGTTGAATTTAATATCTTCACAAGAGTTCAACAAAGAAACTACACGACTCTGAAAGAGAACTATGTGAATACTTTATAAGCAGGAGAAAAGGCTCTCCAGCTGTGTTACCTTTTTGCCTTATATGCTTTCTAAGTTGAATCCCACCTCCCAACCCCATTTCTCTTGGACTGCATGTACTTTTAGGACAGCTTGTCACAATTTTGGGGAAGAGATGTTTTTGGTACCATCCGTTTTACAGTACCCTCTTACCAAATATCCATTTCCAAAACTTTAAGTTAAATTAAGCCTAAGTTGGTTGACTAAATGATTTTTAACTCAATTTTGGGGGAAGCATAGCAGTGGGGACTCAAGCTGTTGATTTTAGAGAATTGCTTGGACTTTTAAGGGGCAACCATCCTTAACCCCTGAGGAGTAGGGGAACCTTGATTTAGGAACCAAGATTTTTCCTTGAGCATAGGAGTTGGGATAAAAATCTTCAGAGCTTATTTGAGCTGTGCCTGTTTCTGAAGTTATTTTCTTCCTTTAAATGTAAGTCCTTTTCTTACATTATTATCTCCTAGCAGAATTCATGATTATTGTGGAGTTTAACAAAATTTTGTTGATTGACTGAGAAAACACAGGACTCAAATGATGACATCACTCCATCAGAATCCTCCAGAGCACTTGTAGGAAAAACCCCAGTAGAACTGAGATTTCAAATATGACTACCAAATCATGCAGGGAAAAAAATTACAAAACAAGTGAGTCAGTTATGTCTTTAAGGTGAGCTTTTTTTCTAGAGATATGCTGGAGTTAGTTCAAGCACTGGAGATATAATTGTTAAATTATCATTGTGAGCACAGAAAAATGAACAAATCTCATAAACCAAGGCTCCATTCATCATTTTGTTGATTGTCTAGACTTAAGAAAGTGATAGAGAAAATGTTGATAATGCAGATTAAACTTGGGTGTTACATGTATGCTTTTTTTAGGCATGCTGGTTAAAATTTTATCATCACACACCTGATTGTATCTATGTGAGAAAACCATTTCTAATTAGTCTGCACTAATTGATTTAAGGCAGAATACTAAATAACCCTGATTCAGACTAATCTGTACATAGATAACTTGATTCCTCCATCAATAGAGTATGTCCTTTTTCTTTAGTATTGTTGTCTATCTATTGAAACTCTCCCTTATCATTTTATGCCTAGATTATAATTTTGTGCTAGCTTGTTTCCTGCACCTCCTATTCCTCCTGCACACCATCATCAGAAATATCTTCCTAAAACAAAGATTTTATGATGTTCTTCCATTGATCAAGAATCTATAATGGCTTCCTATCACCTTTGTTTGAACAAGATCAGTTTCCCCACAGTGATATGTAAAAATTTCCCTTATTTGACTCTATTTTAGCATTTCTCTCTTTGAGCTCATTAAGCCTTTATTCCAATAAGGTTTTTGTACTTCCTAGGGGCAGCTGGGCCTGGAATCAGGAAGATTCATTTTCCTGAGTTGAATTCTGGTTTCAGACACTTTCTAGCTCTGTGACCCTGGTCAAATCACTTTACTTATTTGCCTCAATTTCCTCATGTGTAAAAAGAGCTAGAGAAGAAAATGGCAAACCACTCCAATATTTTTGTCAAGAAAACTCTAAAAGGTTAGACACAGTTGAGCAACAAATGATAGCAACTTCCCAAATACTTTATCCTGATTCTTACTACCAAACTTTGGTTCATGCCTTTTTTCTGAACTGCAAAGTACCCTCTATTGTTTTCTGTCTTTCTAACCCCTACCTAATTTTTCAAGGCGCATCTCTGTTCTTCTAAATTTCCCCAGGAAGTCTAGGCAGATATTTCAGGTCTAGATTAATTTTTCTTCCTTCTTAACCACCTTGTTAGGCAATTTTTTTTCCATCTCACACATACTTTTATGTCTAGATCTAGAATAAGAATGTATCACTTTGGTAAGTCTTATAGCTTCAAATAGACTGTAAGATCCATGAGGGTAAGTATGGTGTCTTATCCTTTTTTAAGCAGAGGGTGTTCACTATATTCTTTTTGACTAAATTTAATTTTTTGACTCTCATGTATAATTTCTGTATCTTTATGAAATGACTAGCAGAGGTGTGCACAAAACAGATGTGAAGTTCTATACTCAGCCTTATTTTTAATATCCTAAGGGAGAATTTATTTCTTATTCCATTAATCATTTAGAGAGAAGTAGTATGCCTTAGAGGATAAAGTACTAAATTTAAAATGAAGTCCTGGATTTGAATCTTACCTCAGACAATATTTGTATGATAGTGAGCAAATTATTTCATGTCTCTGGGTATCAGTCTCTTCTTCTATAAGATGGAGATAATTATTGCACCTACCTCAAAAGGATGTTCTGAGACTCCAATGAGATAATATATGTAGCATCCCAGGCAAACTTTAAAACACTCTATAAAATATGAACTCTATTATATATTATTTTTTCATGAATTTAGAAAGCCAACAATGAGATATTTTGGCTGGAAATCTCTCACAGTATGAAATGGTGGCTTTAAACCAGCATGTTAATAAAATGCTCATTAGGATGAATCTAGTTCCACATTAGGAAATTGTTTCCTTAGCTTATATGCATTACTTTAGTTCCTTCCAAAACACTTTTCTGCCACAGTGTAGCCATTAGCCAAATCAAAACCATATTTTTTTTTTCCTATTGAATGCTTATATGTTGGAAGTTATTGTGAAATGGCCCTATTTCACACAGTGGAAGGGGGGAAATATCTACTCTGTCTGTCATCTCTAGTGGAAATCCAGCAAGAAGGATCAATAAAAATTCTTAGGAAATGATGGTGTATTATTTTGAGTAGTTGATCTGAGAATATTTTGAAACCAATGCTAAATGTCCATGGAAAATGATATTATATGATGAGGCATTAAGCAATATTATTTTCACTTAAGGAAGTGAAAGTTGGTTTGGGCCAAGAAATTACAATTTATATTATAATTTTGTTGAATTCAGTTTATACCTATTTATTCAAGGTACTTGAGGACAAGTTATTCTCATCTGTTTTGGATGGGACATATCATAAATGGAAGGAAATGGCATATTTTGGGTTATTCCTCAAGCAAAATATAATGACAAAAATATGTTCTTACTAGAGCATATCTCGTCCTTCATAATTAACTATTGCATTTTTCTTTCATCAGGATCTGACCTTTAAAGTGTTCCTGTTGTGTATGTTTTTTAATGTCTAACTTTTCTGAAAATGTGTAGAGGTCATAATGAGGCATAATTATATACAGTATATAATTTTATTTGGCCTTTTTCAAGTGCTAATTTAACTATCACTTCTTCATATGAAATTTTTATAAGAAACATTTTTTTAAATGAAAGCTCTTTCTTGGTTCTCTGGCATAAATCAGAGATAGTCAAAGAATTTGACAACATATTTATGAATGTTCAGGAAAATGTATGATTGTTTTTTTTTTTACTCCAAGCTCTAAACAAGTAAATCCTCAAATGAACATATTATAATGTTCTTTGCCTTGTAGGAAAACAACTAATAACAGGTAAACAAGCTATTGTTGGATATTATTCAAAAAGCCATCTTCCAGGATATATCTATAAATTCATCCTAATCCTAATTCCATAACATCTGTACGATGATAACTAAACACTCATAAAAGTTCTCTGTTAGAGAATCCTGAAGAGTCTTTTTTTGAATTATCAAATGCTCAAATAACATTTGTTTTTTCCTTCTGAGCCTGAGTCTCCCTATCTTACCCAATTTGTAAGTGTAGGTATGTATCTGTCAGTCCTCACCATTGATCTCCAGGGATCTGCTCTGTTAATGATCTGAGTTGAGTTCATCACACCTTAAGCAACCTGCTGCCCTCCCCTTCCTTGGTGGTTTACCAACTTAACTGGTGTTGGGCTTAGTATAGAACAGAGGTTGCTGAATCATAAAAAAACTCCCAAATGAGGCTTGAGACAGGTTAAATATTACTGGGGATTATTTAACAAAATAAATAAAAATAAAATGGAACATAGATAATATAAATATGGGTTTTTCCAAGTCAACATGCAGCGACCTATTTGTTTCTATTTGAGTCTGACACCATTGGGGTAGATACCCAGTGACTTACCTCACTGCAGCTCAGAATCCACTAACCTCAGCCTGGGTCAGATGTGTGCCCTCAGGATTAGCCATTAAAATTACATTTTCTGTGTTCATTGTTGGGAGAATTTTGAAAATGAGTCATCTCAAATTCAGTATGTGTGGTAGCCATCTGATAAGCAAAACTCTCCATTTTCTAACCATTCTGGATACACAGAATTTTATCATTCTATCTTTTATTCTGAGATTTTATCTTCTATATGTCTTCCTCATGGCACTAGTTCTTTATAAAATGTTTTCTTTTTAAAATTAGCATCATGTGTGACAAACATAATTATTCACAAATTGGGGGGGGGGAATTAAAATACCTACAATGCTATAGAATACTGAGAAAAGTTTAGAGAAGGGATTAGCAAGGACAAACATAAGACAAAATTGCGTTGTCCCAAAGAACTTTAGAAAGGATGTAAATTTGTATAAATTTGTACAAAGCATTATTAATAATTTATTTATGTCTAATTTGACTATTTTGATATTTTGTCTTGATTTTCAATATCATCTTAATGACAAACTAAATGTCAGATTTTTTTATTTCCCATGGCGGGGGAGAAATAAATGAAAGTTGAAGTAAGTTTGAAGTAATTGTGTGTGTGCATACACATCATATACATATATATATATATATATATATATATATATATATATATACATATATATATATACACACACACACATATACACACATATAAACACACACACATATATATGCATATATATATTTATATCTGTTCTACAAGAGAAATTTTATCTATCTTGAATTGCTGGGTTAGTGTAAAGGATATTTCTAAAAAGCATAAACTGTGTTTTTTACACTTAAATTTTTATGTATTTTCCAATTACATGTGAAAACATTTTAAAAAACATTTTAATGGAATGTTTTTGATGAACCAGTGGTTGGGAAATATTTAGATTCCAAGTGGTATCTTATTTTATTTTTTTGCTGAGGCAATTGGGGTTAAGTGACTTGCCCAGGGTCACACAGCTAGGAAGTGTTAAGTGTCTGAGACCAGATTTGAACTCAGGTCCTCCTGAATTCAGGGCCGGTGCTCTATCCACTGCGCCACCTAGCTGCCCCTCCAAATGGTATCTTATAAGTATTTATTTTCCATTGTGGTTTCTATCATTCAATTGATTGAATTATGGAGAAACATTTCTACTATGATGATAATGTATTTACTTGTAGAAAGTGTTGGGTTTTTTAAGGGACAGCCTGACTACTGTCTTAATATCCCAAAACAGTCAAACAAACAAACAAAAAATCTGATGGAGCCCTTTCCCATATGGAAAATTCCTGTAAATTTCTAAAAAGATTATGGGAATTGGGAATTTGAGAATATGGGGTATGGGTTTTGTGAAATTTTGTGATAGAACATGAAAGAGAATTGAGAAGGATGAAATGTGGAAATGTTGAGACAGACATCATTGCTAGAAGTACTCAAAATTAGGAAATTATGGATTGATTAAATTAACAAACTACTATTACAAGAAATATTTGGGCAGCTAGATGGCACAGTAGATAGCTCATTGACCTTGGAGTTAGGAGGACCTGAGTTCAAATTCAGACTTAGACACTTAACATTTTCTAGCTATGTGACCCTGGGCAAGTCATCCAATTGCCTTGCAAAAAAGAAAGAAAGAAATATTGATTGATACTGTAAACTTTGATTAACTAAAAATTAACAGTATAATATCAACACCTTTAAGTATAAAGCATCAATTCCATATACAAAAAAGTATTCAAGTTGAAAAAGTGGTTTTTAATTTTTTTTAAATGCTTATTTACTCATCAGTCCAAATACAAGTAATTCTCCCCTTCAAATACAAGAACTACTTTGTTCCAGTGATTAGATTGCTATTCTGTTATTTGGTCATTATATTTTTTTAAATAGCATGAGAAAACTGAAGAACAAAATGATAAAAAAAAGAAAAAGAAAACAAAAAAAATTTGTGAAGAAGAGGAATTAGAGAAAAGAGGGCTAAATGACAAATTTCGTCCTTATTTTTAAACACACAAAAATTGTTCTGAGTGTTTTTTTTGTTCATTTAAAAAATAATCTTATATTTAGGAAAGACCAAACAAATGGACTTGAATTAAAACAGTGGTGATTTGGACTGTATATAAGGGCAGATTCATAGATCACTAGGCTGATAAACCCTAGAAGAACCACTATGGGAATGCAAAGAAATTATATTCAATGAGAATAAACAGTTACCTACTTTGATTAGTGCACTATTCACTAGACTTGTATATGGATGATTTGATTAGATAAGGTCTTGGGTTCTTGTCCAGATCTAAGAATCTGATTTATTCAATTTTTTTGAGCCATGCACAAATTAAAACTGAACTGATAAAATTAATATTTTAAATGCAAAAAAAAAAAGGATTGAAGTATGCTGTGATTGAATCTAAATGCCTGAAATAACCTCTACCTAAGAATTTTCAATCAAATTTAAATGCTCCTTGAAAACAAAGATTATAGAAGCATAGAATGATAAAGAATCTTAGAAATCTTCTAGACTAATTCCTAACTTGCCAAGGTCACACAGAGCTATCTGCTCTATCTAACTGAGCCACCTAGCTGCCCAAATCCAGGCATTCTGGCTTCAAGTCCAGTTATCTTTCCACTTTGCCTTGATATGCCCTACCTACCTCTTCTTTTATACTTTCTTCAGCCCACAAAGAATTCTGATTCCAAAAGTATTGAAAAGATCAATTAGTGTCATACATTTTAGGGCTTCTTTATTGTTTTCTAATCCCCCCCAAATGTATGTCTTCTCTCCCCAGTTAGACCTAAACTTTCATTGGCATTCAATAAAATATCTGACATAGTAAGTGCTCAATAAATACCTTACTTGAAAATAACTATTTAGGAGAAAATAACCTTTCTTCCTGGTGTATTTGATAATGGTTGAAGGAATTGAGAAGAGAAAATTTAGTGAAGAAGACAAGATAGTTATGTTCAAACCTTTGAAGGGCTATCCCATAGAAAATGGAATAGATATTGCAGGAGGCAGAAACAGGCCAATGGATAGAAGTTAGGGTGGAGAATTTAGTTCAAAATGAAAATGTTTTAATACGTGAGAGTTGTTCAATGACAGAGACAGTTCATTGTAAAGTAGTAAGTTTCCCATTATAGTGTGTTCCATTAAATACTGGCTGACCATTTGTTAAGTATGGTGTTGAAATTATTTCTGATTTGGATGGAAAGTTGGACTAAATGACCCTGGAATTCCTTTTCATTTCTAAGACTCATTATTGAGCATGAATTATGGACAGATTGAACACTTTGTAAATCTTCAAATAAACACTTGTTGCTTGATTATTTATTGACATTAGTTAATGACAAATTTTACCAAACTTATAAGGTGATCTTTTTGACTATGCATCTGGTTACAGGTATAGACTAATACAGAAAATATAAGGTTTTCTCTTCTCAATATGAAAAATAAGGTCAGATCTATAAGAAGTCTAACTGGATAGCATCCCTTAATTACATATCTCCCCAATGATTTTTGTCCTTTCTTCTACATTCCCCCTTGCAACTACTCTGTCCCGATTCTCATCATCTCATATATGACTTATTGGCTCTATTCCTTTTAAAATCCAGTCTACACACATCTACTACTTTTATCATATCATTCTCTGATTTAGGAACCAACTGGCCAAGCCAAGTGGCACCGTCCTATAATGCCAACCCAAGGGATCACCAGAGCCTGGATGTTCTGTGCTAGAGTGGGATAAACTGCTTTGAGGTTGGTCCTAAGACTGGCCCACATCAGGGTTTTGAAGTCTCAGGGTGTGGGGATGTTGTAAGTAGCCTAAAAGAGGGGTGTTAGCTAGCCCAGACTAGATTAGAGTGGGTCAAAGCCCATCAGTAGTGGGATTAGTGTCACCACTGAACTTTCAGCCTGGTCTTAATTAAAAAGCCCATAAAAATCTCTCCCATTCTGTTTACAACATTTATTGATTTATCATACTCCATAGAGGTTGTTTACATAACATACCCTTTGGTTTCTACTTTGTTTCTGAGCCACTGTCCTTGTCCCCTTACCCCCAATGTATGTCTTCTCTTTCCTACCATAGCCATCTTTGACATTCAATAAAATCCCTGGGCAGAGGAGCATGGAAGGAAAGAAGCATTGATTGAGTGCCTACTGTACTAGGCTCTTTGCTAAGTACTTTGCAAATATCATCCCATTTGATTCTTACAACAACCCTTTTTTGGTGACACCATTTTTAAAATTGAGAAAGCCAAGATAGAGAATAGTTAAGTGACTTGCCTGGGGTCACACAGCAAATAAGTGTCCAAAACAGGATTTGAACTTGACCTTTCAGATTCCAGACTCTGGAGTGTTTACCTAGACGCCTCTGGAACAGTAAATACTTTATAAATTCCTAAGCTGAAAAATAGCACTTAAGAGAAAATATCTTTTCTTCTTTTCCTTTGATATAGGACACAGTCATTTGAGATATACTGTTTGAATGGATGATCAACCCAACTACATAAATCTTTGTTTTCTACACATATAATTGCTTAGAGATATGTAATGTTTCTCTTTGGATGTAGAGTATGTGTATATATGTATAAAAGAACACATATGTAATTTCCATCCAGTAAAACTACTTGTAACTATGCATATGTATATGTAATATATTATGTGTATATGTGTTTACATAACATGTAAATATATATGTATGTAGGTAGAAAGCATCATTAACTAGAAGTAATCGATAGGGACTTAGAGGGTCTGGATGATCTGGTTTAAGCTCTGCCTTTAATACACAGTTTCTTAGAAAATCTTTAATTCTTAAGCCTTGCTTAGTAAGTCTGATCTGCATTAGTAAAAAGAAGTTTGTTTTCTATTCTGATAAAATGAGAGATCTGGTACAAAGGAAAAAATAAATAAATTATGACCAAACATGGTAAAGAGTCGCTGACCTCTGAGATGTGAAGATCTGGGAACTCCTCCTAAGCATGTTCTGACTTTTTGGGGGAGGGGGCAGGTAATTAGAGTTCAATGACTTGTCCAGGGTCACACAGCTAAGAAGTATGAAGCGTCTAAGGCCAGATTTGCATTCAGGTCTTCCTTACTCCAGGACTGGTGTTCTAGCCACCCTGTATGTATGTTCTGGCTATGATTCCATGGAGCGGTAGCTATGATAGAGCAACATTCTATGTGGATATGCCTATATTAATATTATTTAGAAATAGGTCCAGATTTTTTTTAAAGGTCCATTATATATGTGCACATGTAACTTATCCAGGGGAATTATGTAAATGAGTAGAATTTAAAGGCAGTCCAAACCCTGAAATGAATCAACAATCAATTAATGATAAAGAAGAAATAAAAGTCTTGAATAAATATTTATTAATTGGTGGTGGTGGTGAGGATGCAGAGTTTATAGTCGAATGCTCCCAAGTCTTGATATGTACTTGTATATGACGAGAAAGACCTTGAAACTTTGGAGGCGCCATTTCCAGTCCCTGATTTAGGTAAAGTAACTCAAAGCCTCTTGCCAAGTATTGAAATTTCAAAATTGTATATTATTTTTAGAAGAGGATGCAGAAATTTGTTTTTAGGAGCACAGGTAGAAGAGATCACTGGTTCAGCTTTTTTCCCCCAATAAACTATGTTTATTATGCCAGTTCTAATTACCATGCAATCTAATGGATTTAAGGCTTATATTTTCCACATCACTAGACATCACAAAACATGAAAGCATCTTATACTGTCATTATACATCAATGTTTGCACTTGGTTATACATATATACAGAAATTATTCACACATCTTAACCTTGCTATTTCCTCCTTTCAAACCAACATAATTTTACTGTGAAAGCAGCTTTTTTTTAATAAATGGTATAAGAAATACAGCAAGGCACACATTTTTAAAAAAACTTTTTTCTTATTACCACCTCAAGAAGCATAAAAAACCAAAATGTTGTACATAATTCAATAGTAGAACATTACCAGTTTATAACATACAACACTGTGTAGTTGTTTCTTGAAGTGTTGCATAGGTTTTTTTTTTCTCCAAATGAAATAAATAAAATGGTGCTTTTAAAAAATTACTTTATTTTATCATGATCAGAATCAAAAAAGAGTAAGGATTCTTTCCTTTACTGAAATCAAATTAAATCAAATATTTGCTTAGGTCAAACCATCCCAATAAGCATAGGCATAATACCAGAAATTTGTTATATATGAAACATGACATAGGAAAGCATCAGCAGATATCATTCTAGACAGGTGAATAGAATACACTTGCAATTTGGTGAATTGTAGAACTTTTCTAAAGAACAGTCAGGAGAGGAGCCAACAGAAACATCCAAAGAGGAACACAGGATCAGTAGAGGTAGCTTGGGACAAGAATCCTTCTGAAAAGAAATGGCTTTGCTATACTTCAAAAAAGAAAAGAAAAGGGGAAGAAAATCATCTAAAGAGGACCAGCGCACCACGCAGCCAAATCACAAAGCCCACATGGATGAATTGCATTTGGAAGGAATATTTATCTTGGGAGGAGTCAGTGTAACAAAAGGCAGTGACACAATGGAACCAAAGGCCATCCCAGGGTTAGGAGGATGAACCTGCACCTGGAGTGCAACCAGACTTCTGAAAGAAAACAAACAAAAAAAAAGTAATAGTACATTTCAGAAATTATACTTGTAATATACAGTGGAGACAGCTATCATGGGATTGCTGGTGGTCTTCTCTGAATGTAGGAATCCGATAGATATGAGTTCGGGAGTTTTCAACAACCTCACTTTAAGAGTCTTAGAATTAATGTAGGGAATTTATTGATTTTTTTTTAAACCTCAGTTTCAAAAGAAACAAGGAAAATGATCAAATTTGACCTTTTACCTGGACCCTATCCATATTGTTGCTTGTGAACTGCGTTTTAAAATTAAAAAAAAATTTTTTTTGCAACACACAAAGAATGCTTCAATCAATATGAAAATGTGAGGCTGCTAAAGCCCAGCAACTCAAAAGGGAATAGGGAATACTTACCCTGGTCCAAGAATAAACTTAGTTGCTTGCAAAGTGGACTTGTGATTTTAACTTGAGGTTTTAGTGACATAATGGAGGATTTAAGCAAGGACATGTGTATTAATCTCGTAAGATGAAAAAGTGTCATACCCCTGCTTAAGAAGCTTTAGTGACACCCCATTGTCTCTAGAATAAGATACAAACTCCTCTATTTGGCATTCAAAGCCCTTTACAGACTAGGCTTGGCATGTCTTTCCAGGTTGATTGGCAATTTTTCCCCATTCATGAACTCTTAACACAGTCCTACTTGCACCATGTTACAACAATTCCACACTCAAAGGGTAGTCGCTCATACCTAGAACTCCTAAATCATTTCAGGATTCAATATCAATGCTTCTTACTGAAAGGGCTCATCTTGATTCACTTGTCCATCTGATTCACCTGCACCCTGACAAAATCACTTTGAATTTCTTTTAAATACATCACCAAGAGGGCAGTATGGCATAATAGAACTGGCCATTAAACCAGGAAGACACACATCTCTGCCATATATTGATTGTGTGTTCTTGGGCAAGTCATTTAACTTCTCAATGCTCTAGCCATCTCGTTAAGGCTGTAAATTGCAGAAATGTCACTGACCTTTATTGGCAGAAGGAATGTCTTCATGTGTGCATATAACACTGATGACATCATTGGTCCAGTCCCTATTTCTGTTGTTTCCTGTATCTTTTCATTTGTGAATGTGCTATTTTTCCTTATAGTAGAATTTAATCTCTTTTAGGGCAGGGATAGCTTGGAATGAAGTAGATGCTTAGCACAACAAGAATTTGTTATTCTTTGAATTCTTATTGATTATATGTGATTTGAGCAAATAAATGTGTCTGGAGCCATATCTAGGAAAAACAGATTAGTTGTGATGATATATTTCAGATCCTTGAAAAAGGACTAAAATAACTATTTACTCATAATTGAGAGTTCAAAGTGTAGAAGACATTGTGAAAATTTAAAAAGATGAGTCTTTACATTTTGTGATTTAAATATAAATCTGTAAAAACACAATCTTGTCTCCTAGATGTAAATGGGTCAAAGGAACTAGCTAAGATAGAAGGAAATCTAAATTACAGACTTTGGACATAATATAAATAGCTGAAGATCTTTGGTTCAAGGAATACCCAAGTAATAATAGGTTTGGATCTAGTCTCTTTCTTTTTTCTCTTCTTTCCTTTTCACTCCCATTTTTTACTTCTTCTCCTCATTGGAGAAGCTTTAAAGAAATTTGGGATTATTTAAGGATGTTTAATAGCATCAATTTGAAAATGACCTGGTACTCATATAAACTACTTATAACATGTACTTTTAATATATGTTCTTTCATAGAGAGAGCACATTGCAAATATGTTATACATCAGCTATCATGATTTTTATAATACATATATATGTATATGGATTCATATTCCCAAAGTATATGTCCTACAGACTACTTTCTCTCATATTTGGTGACCAGAAAAACAAAAGTTTAAAGGAAAAACAGCAACAGGGAAGGCTTCCTAAGAAAGCAAGATCTAAAATGAAGTATACTTCTGCTGTAAGTAATGAGTTAATATTTTAAACCCTAGAATTTTTCCAGCCTGAAGTTTAGGGTTAAACTATTCATCAAAGAGCAGAGGCTTATGATGAGGATTATGAAGAAATAACTGTCAGAATACAGCGAAAAGATTAGTGCAAAGTACATCTCTTAGGCAGTTCCTAGGAGGCACTCCAGACATGCATTATGTGCCTCTTCCAAATTAAGCAGAAATATCTGGATCTATCCAGTTACCTTTTCCTTTGATGTGATTTGCTGTAACTGACCTCTCTATTTTTATAGAAACATGGCAAATAGAGGGAAATAGTGAAAAGCACAGCGGTGTGCCTGGAAACCAGTGCAACTGCATCATACATACTGGGTTGGATTAGATCGAGTTTTCTCTTAAATCATTTGAGGGTGAGTTTTAATTAGACTCCTTGTAGGTAAAAGGTTTTCTTTAGTTACCTGTTTGAAGCCTGTATCTGCTTCTCCTAAGTTATAGACTTCCAAGTCTGACATTATAAAATCATGGCTTTTTATGATCTCAGAATTTTTTTTTTTCTGGAAAAGCCAGCAAATTGAATTTGGTGTAGTAAAAACACTTTCTTGGTAAAAGAATTCTCTGACTGACTGCTTTTCAAACAGTCTAAATGGAAGCACAGCTTTTTTCGTTTGCTTGACTGCATCTACTGGGAAGAACAATTATGGTCATTAAGCTTTTATATACATCACACTTTCTACTTTCCAAAGATTTTATGGTCATTTTTACTATTTATTCATTACCTTAATCCTGAAGGCACCTCAGCATTGGGAGGCATAGATGACAAAGAAGCGGCATAAAGAAGTTAAATAAGGTGTCCCAGTCACAGCATTTTCTGGGCAGAATTAGAATACACAGCCCCGGGATTATCTGTACCAATGCCCAAACAGTAGCATGAAAAATAAAAAATTCAATCCTCCTGATGCTTTGTACAATACTAGAAAAACTCCCTAACTCTAATGCAAATGGCTTTTTTTTTTTTACCAGTGATGTTTTAATATTTAGTATTTTCACTTTCCATTTGCATCCTCAGTGCTTAGTATACCCTTAGTGCCTGTCACTTGGTAAATGCTTTATAAATGTTTGCCAATGATTATTTTTAAATGGCTTTAGAGCATGAGTTAACCTGGATTCTATGCACTTTGTATTTAAGATAATATTTTACTTGGTTTCCTTTGTAATCCTGAGAATTGTTTTATGCATGTAAAATTAGCATTCCTGTAAAGGATCGATCTATAAGCTTGATGAAGTTACTACTGGGATTCACAACATAGAAAAGGTTAAGAATCCTTACTTTAAAATAATGGATAGTGCTAAACTTTCATCAAGAAGACAAGGATTTAAATGTTGCTGCTAACATCTAGTTTTGTAACCATGAGAGTCTGTGAACCTCAGTTTTCTTCTTCTCCTAAATGATAATGAAAATCATACTTGTAATTCCTACCTAATGGGATTGCTGTGAAGCTCAAATATAAAGTACTTTGCAAACTTTAAAGCACAATAAAAATGCCAGGAGTTATTGTTATTATTATTGTTTTGTTTTATGTAATAGCGATCTGGCTCTTGTTTTCTCTGGTTGTTCCCATAATGCACACTAGGATGCTATGCACATAGAAGGACCCAGACATCCAACTGACAAGCATTTATTAGGTGCCTACTTATGTCAGTTTTTGCTAAGCCCTAGGGATACAAATGTAAAAAATAAAATGATCTCTCCTTAGAGTTGATCAGATGCTTAAAGGATGCTAGGGCTACATCAGAAGATTCTTTTCCTTGCTTTAAAAAGCAGGAATTGCCATCATTTCAGCTGCCTGTTCCTTACAAAGGACAAGGAATAAACTCCTAAAAGATCACAAGACATAGCAGTCTGTGCCTTCCAAATCTGATGGGGAATAGGATTCCTTAGTGCTTGGAGTCTGTCGTGCTCTGAATGTGAGCCTCCAGATCCTGGCGTGACTGGTGACTTGGGGGTCATGGTCACATGATGTCATGCTCAGAGTGGCGTTTCTTTCAAGCTTTTATATCCTTTGAGAAAAGAGATTCAGCTGGGCTCTCTAAGCCCCTCTGTAGGCTGGCAAAGCAAGCTGTATAATCACTAGCCGAGATAGTTTTGAGGAAGTTTATGGAATTGCTCTTATTTTTTCCTAATGTGTTGTTTTTTTTTTTTTTAACTGAATTCTGTTTTACAAATTTTGGTTTTATTGAATGCTGAGAAAGGATAGAATTAGAGTACAGATACTTTTAATAAAGAATACATTTCTTGTACTGCTTTGATTTCCTTCCCAAACAATGTAAATAGAGCCCAGAATGGCATAAAATTAGTTGAACTACATTCCTAAGTCAAGATTCTTTCTCCACTTTTGGATACTGAGTTTATTTTTAGAATGTGTGTGTGTGTGTATGTGTGTGTGTGTGTGTGTGTATGTGTGTGTAGATATAGATATATTTAGGAGATATGTGTTCATATGTATGTATATATATATATATATATATATAGTATGTATGTATGTATAGTAGTATAGATTCCCCCTGCCCCCCATCTTGAACTCTTACAGCTCTACACAGAATCACACATTTTAATGAGTTTAGGGCACAGGTGTTAACAGGAAAAAAATAATGATGTTTGCCATTCATCTTTCAAATTAAATAATGTGTTTTTAAATAGTAACTTTTTTCATAATACATTATGGGAACAACATTTATCTGTCACATTTTAAAAGATGTATTTGTAATAAATGTAAATTACCTTTAGAAAATCAGTAATTAGGCTCATCAAAAAATAAACAATCTGCCACAAAAAAGATAATCTTTAGCATAGTTAAGTATAATAACTGTTATTTGAATAAGTTAACAAATTAGGGTAGATTGCTTCTGTAATTCATTTCCTATAGCACGAGTTCAGGTTACAACATTAAGCTTCCAAAGGGGGGCCAACTGGGAGCTCATACTTTCATGAAATATAATTCCTACTTTGGATAGCTCAGGTTTTTCTTCTTTAAACTAGATTGAGACAGAGTATTCATCATTGGGCTTTTGAAATGGAAAAAATGGAATCTTTGTGTCCCTTATGGATAGAATATCCTCTCAAATTTAACAATCAATAACTGTCTTATTAAAAGTGAAGAGTAGATTTTTACAGGGGCAGTTTTTTTAAGTGATGGAAACCAACCTATCATCTTCAGAATTTTAAAACTTTAAAGACTTTAAAATCTGTTTTTATGTAAATTCTGTTAACCTGTTACATACTTTACCTACTCTATATTTTTGGTGTCTCAAATATGTTTGGGTAAAATAAAGAGTCCCAGCTAAGTCAAAAATAACATTGATTTGCTCTGCTCTCCTCCTACTTTATTTCTCAAACTGGGTTGTGTTTTTTTTTTTTTTCTCAGTAGATGTGAAAGCATAACATGTTCCTGGGGAATCAGCAAAAGGAAAATCAGGTTGGAGCATCTTCCTATAACTTAATAGCAGCTCATCTCAAATCATTCACATCTTTCTTCTTAGACTCAGTCAGTAAACACTTACTAAATGCCTACTATGTGCTAGGAATTGTGCTAAGTGCTGAGAATCTAAAAAAAACAGATGGTCCTCACTCTCAAGGAGTTCACAGTACAAATCAGGAAGTGTGTGAGGTAAATTGGAGATAATCTGAGAGGGAAAGTACCAATTTGCTAGTATAAAGAAGGGAGCATTATTTAATAATAATTTGTAGAGGCAGAAGTGAAATCAGCAGTTAGGTCTTCTGATTATGGTTAAGAATTTTTAATTGGGGAATTCAGAGAACTTTCTCTCATGTCAGATTTGGGAGGAAAGAGGCTGAATTATTCAGATAATTATCTAAGGTAGCTAGATAGAATAGTGGATTAAATTCAGAAAGACCTGAATTCAAATCCAATCTCAATCAATTATTAGCTGTGAAAAAGTTATTTAACCACTTTCAGGTTGCTCATCTGCAGAAATAGGAGGATAATAATAATAATACCTTACAAGGTTGTTCTGAGGATTAAACTAGAAAAATATATTTTAAAAAGTTTTGCAAAACTTGACTTATTTCTATCTTAGCTGTTATCTCAATGCTTTAATTCCCTTAACTAACATGAGATAATTAAAGCGCTATAAGAGATTTTAGAACATAAGTTCAGTTTATTTACTTCAGAAATATGGAAACTAAGGCTTGAAGAACTTAAATGGCCTCTTCTAAGACCACACAGACAAGTAAATTGTAGAGTAGGGATACAATCCCACACATTCTCTAATTCGGAATCCAGTTCTCTTTTCCCTACATCACACCATTAAATGACAATTTAGAAAAAAGCTTTTTTCCCCCTTTCCTTTTTTCTTTCTTCCTCACAGGAATTATTTTACCTAAATTTATATCACGATGGCAACTCTGATCAACCCTTATTTAGCCTTTTCTTCTATGCTGGTTGAGTTGGATGAAAACTGCATTCCTACAAATGACTTGTTAAGTAAATCTATAAATATAGTATCTACATATGGTAAATGGTATTCCTGTGGAGTGTCATTCCCCTTCACAATGCATATATCTTTAACCACATAAAGACTGCACATACCTTTCAATGAGATGATTTATGTGCCTGGGGAGGATTACATTCTACCTGTGCATATTTATATGCCGGTCGTTGTGAAGGTTCAGTAGGTTTTCTTCACAGGTTAATGTTTTACTGTTAGGATGCAATACAGCCTGGTCTTTCAGCTGCTCTGCCTTCAAGGGGAGGCCTGGAACTATAGTTTTGGCTAACGCAGCACAGGGATCTTCCAGCGTCGCAGAACCACCGGGCTTCCCAGGACTGCTCTCTTCCTTGCTCTGCCTTGGAGGAGCAGGTAGGGCTGAGCCCGCCTCACAGCGGTTTGAAGTACTGATCTCCTCTGCAGCGTCGGACCCTTTCTGGGGAGTGGGACTCGGAGTGTCACTGCAGTGGGAGGAGGCTTTAGTCCCTTCCAGGGAAACTGGATCTTTTTCTTGCACCTCAGCTTCCTTTGGGGACTCCCTGGAGAAAAAGCATCGCTGTTCACCTTCCTCCTCATCAACGCAAGCCTCAAAGAAACATTCGATGTCCTCTTTTTCATCTGGGCCTGATTCAGGGAAGTCGGGGGGCAGCAGAGTGTGGCTTTTCTCTTCTGTGTAGCTGGTGACCTCCCCACAGTCGCTGTCGTGAGATGAGAGGGATAAGTAGGAATAAAAGTCTCCTTTTCTGAGCTGGATGGGCCTGTGAGAATGCTCTAATACCTTTTCCTTGATCTGAGCTAATGATGTGGGAGTGGCTGCCTCACTCTCAGGTTGGGATTTATTCTTCAGGGCAGTGGAAGCCATGTCGATGATCTCCTTAACGAAGTCGTGTACCGAGCAATCTTCTGCATCGTGTTTATGTAAAGCGTCCGGCTCACAGCTGCAACAGGAAATGCTGTCGTCCAGAGCGGCGATTTCTGCCGTCTCGCCGGGCTGCAGGGCCTGATCGGCGGGCTTTTCAGCTGCTCCGGGCGCGGCGTCGGACGGAGGCTTCAGTAGTGCAGACTCTGTGTTGCGCACGTTGGCTTTGGTGGCGTGTTCTGGGCACGACTTGTCAGTGGGAATAGGAGCCGCGCTTTGAATTTCAGAGAGCAAGTGGTTTTGACGTTCCTTTGGAGAGGTTTCAAAGACATTCCAGGGGTTCCTAGAAGATGGGGGAACAAACTCCTTGCCATCCATATTTGAATCATCAGAACTATCTGTAAATGCTTCACACATGCAGCTCTCGAGCTCGAAAGCCTTATCCTCAGCTGGAACAAGGTTTTCTGACCCCTTTGAGATTCCATTCGGTGTTTCCTTTGGTTTTTCTGGGACACTTTCGACATTGCCATTCTCCACATCAGCCACAAACGGATCTTTATTGGCTTTGGAAATGTTCTTCTTATTTTCTCTCTTTGTCCCAAACTCGTGCGCCCTAGAAGAATTCCTGCCGTTCCCGTTATTTTCCGGCACGCGCCTCGTGGAGCCATTCAGCAGGGCTTCGATCTTCAGCGCCTCCGTGGCGTTCTCGCCGCTGCCCCTGTCTTTGCTGCACTGAATTTCATCGCTGAGGGGACATCTCCTTTTCTCCCTGGACAGTGAGAGCTTCGGCCTAATCCAGGTCTGCAGTTCGTTCTTGATGTAATCCAGCCCCGAGATGAGGTTGCACTCCTCGTAGATCTCCTCGTCGGTGGCGATGCTGGAGTCCTCCTCGTCTCGGACGCACAGCTCCTCCTCGGTCAGCGTGAGCGTGGAGCTGGAGAGCAGGTCGCTGTCGTCCTCGTCGTCCGTGCAAGCCGACGTGCAGGACACGTTGACGATCATGCTGACGTTCACGTCGCTCTCGTCCGCCACCGAGGGAGCGAGGCGCTTCCGGAAGCACGCGTTCGAGTCCTGCACGACTTTGTTCCTGTGCAAGGCGATGTCCTCCGAGCAAAGGGAGAGCTCATCGCTGCTGCTAAGTTCGGTGAGAGAGGCGGCCGAGTCCTCGTTGATGGAGGAAGCCACGTCCAGGGACGGCTGGCCGTTGAAGGACATCTTCTGGGAACTGCTTTGGAGGGTGATGTCAGAAACACTACGCTTTATCTTTTGTTCCGAGGGGCTCTGGATGTTTTCCAAGCGGTTCAGGAGATCTAAAGTTCTTTTGCTGAGTTCTCCAACCGAGCCACTGCTTACACTGATGTCCTCTGAGCTGTGGCGACTAAAAAGATCTTCATTGCTTTTGTAGGAGGTTAACCAGCTCTCCAGGGAGGTGCTCCGCTGAAGACCGTCCCCGGTTTTCAAGGCGCCTGATCCAAATAAGTCACTTCCAGGCGAAAGGGACTCTAAGGAAGAGCTTTGTGAGAAGAGGGAGAATTGCTTGGGATTCTGCATGCTGGGCAGTGTCTTCTCCCCATGGCCACTTGTACAAGAATTGGGATCCGTTTCATGGGGCACACTTGCCAAAGCACACTCATGGGGAGCTTCATCCGGGTGTAACTCTGCAGCCTGGTGTTTGGATCTGCAGGGTTTTTTATCAAAATAAAAGCCACGAACCAAGGGGTCCTCCGCATGTGCTTTTTCACTCTGTGACTGTTTCATTACCCTTGGTAATGTGAGCTTTGAGCTTTGGAGGTATGAGTAATCATAAAATGTAAACACATCCCGTTTTCCTTTTAATTCTTCTTCCAAACAGTCAGGGCTATGCTCGGTAACGCTGCTTAAATCCCCATCTTTCCCATTTACACAACACCTTGGTGACACGGGGGGCTGAGAGCTCTCCGGGGGCTTGACGCCTTCCTCTTCCTCTTTAATTTTTTGTCTCAACATGTGAACTGCATCGCTCCCGGGAGGGCCCGGGTCTTCGGCCTGGGGGCGGCCCGGGGGCCCCTCCACGTCATTCAGCAGGCACATTTCAGAGTTGGTGGTGGTCTCCGTGTCCCCTTCGCTGACGATCCCGCTCTCGCTCCCCGAGTGTTGGCTCAGGTCTCTTCCGTGGCACGTGCAAGGCTTAACCAAGGCGATCCCGCCGACCAGGTCCGGCAAGGACTTGGTGGATGAGAAGGAAGAGTCTTTACTGAGGCTTTTGGTTAAAACTTTAGGCTGGGTTCCTCGGGGGAGCTTGGGGCTGCTTTTCAGAAATGGCATGTGGCTCTCTTCATAAAGTTCTACGTTGTGCAGGCTGTAAACCTGGTAGATGTGTGGGCTGGAAGGAGCAGTGACGCTGGAACCGTAGTGGGACCCGCCCTGGTCGCTGGCGTACCCCTCGTAGCTTCGGTCTTCGCTGCCCACGTCCTCCAGCTCGGATTTCAGGTTTGGCACAGTGTGGGCACGAGCGTGTTCCAGATCAAGGTCACTGGACTCTTCATTGAAACTGATTAATTTATTACTTATGTCGGTTTCGTCCCATTCTAGGGCATCTTCACTTGTCCCATTTAGATCCATCAGGCCGTGGTCAATCACATTCAAAATCTCCTATAAGAAACAAAAGAGGAAGGAAAAAAAGGAAGTAAAAAATCTTTTTATTTTCTTAATTGGCTAACACTATATTTTTCTTTCCAGGAAAAACACTCCCTCAATAGGACGCTAAAAGTCAGTGCAAATGTGGTCTCATCTTTACTTCCAAACGACACCCAGGATCGGGCTGTCAGTGCCACTTTCTAGACGTCTCCTACTGGGAGAACGCGCTCATTCCCACTGCCGTCTTCAGCCCCGCCGCTAGAATGCACACTCCTCAAAGACAGAGACACCGTGTTTGCTTCTATATGTACGTGTATACTTACCACGTGCCTGGCAGATAGCAATCACTTAATCCATGCTTCATTTAGGGGTCCGGGGCTCTGGAGTCGAGAAGAGCTGACTAAAAATCGAGCCTCAGACGGATGTTTTCTGTGCGACTCCAGACAAGTCACACACCCTCTGTCTGCCTCCCTTTCCTCAGTTATAAAATGAGGATCATAATGGCACTGACTTCACAGGGTTGGTGTGAGGACGGACTGAGGAAACAACGGCTTTTTTGCAGCCATTGTTGGGAAAAATCACTCCCAACTCTTTCCTCTTAGATAACAATAAATGACACTTCTGCAAAGATGCCCCCAAAGTCTTAATGCAGTTTTAAGTTCTTCTAGTTTAAAGTTATTAGTGGCTTAAAACTACACTAAGACTCTTGGGAAGTGTTGTATAATACTGACATTTGCAAAGCATGTTATATTCATTACCTCATTTGAGCATAACAACAACTTCATGGGGTAGGTGAAATGATTATCAATTTGCAGATGAGAAAATTGAGGCTGACGGCTTCCGTCTTGCCTTGGGTTAGCAAGAGTGTTGGGGGGAGAGGAGGAGGATTTCAAGCCAGGTCTTCAGGAACTATTTCATGTACACCACATTACTTGCAAAAAGATTTCTGCTTGAAACAAGCTTACTTCTGGAAAACATCCAGGCAGATGAGTAAGAGATGATATGGGTATAGGATCCTCCTTAGGCATATGCATGGGCAGCCTGCAAACATTGTCCACACTTCTCTTACTAAATGGGACCATGTGGGTGTGTTGCATTTCTGCTCTGCGTGGGGTGTGTTCTATCCTTTCTTGGAGGCTATTTTTTATCCCATAGTAGGGAGGCAACATTAAACATATGCCAGGTAAATTTTTTTGACCCAATCTGAGATTTCATCCATATAGGGAGATTCTGACAAGGGATGGGGGGGGGGGGGGAGGTTCCTCTACTTCCATAAGAATAAATGACTGACTGTTTAGAACAGTGGTCCTCCAACTTTTTAAATAGGGGCCAGTTCACTGTCCCAAAGACTGTTGGAGGGCCGGACTCTAGTAAAAACAAAACCTCACACTCTGTCTCCGCCCCTCAGCCCATTTGCCCATAACCTGGCGGGCCGCAGTTTGAGGACCCCTGGTTTAGAGGTTGATAGAATTGCCTGCATACTCAAAGGCTGTGGCTTGAGCAGGTGAAGGAGGCACCTGAAGCTGAACTTCAGCTGAGGTCTTTCTGCCCCAGAGGTCAGTTCTCCACCAAGTGCACCATCTTGCCTCTTTATTCTATATATATGTCTATGTGTATAGAGGCAAGCTCACCTAGCAGAAGCAGCTGGGGAGCTTTGAAGGAGAGACAGAGGTAGCAAGTACCAGGCAGATCAAACCATTTCCAACACACTGACCATCATCTCTCCTCAGACCATGATGGAAACAGCCCAGGATTCTCAGGCTAATGAAGCCAAAGAATAGCAATGTACTCCATGACCCTGGTTGTACTCTGGCCCTTTGACCATCATCAGTTCTGTGGGGAATGTTCTCCACAATCTCTCACCGCCACCGCCAATGGCTGACCAACTTCTGTCAAGGGGCCCATAAACCCCAAGAGCCCTGGGACTTGCACTGACAAGAGGTAGCCTAGTCCCTACATTAATCTACATGGCTAGTCCCTGTGGAGGAGAGCCAGGCAACTTCACCAGCTTCTGAGCAGCTGCCCCCCAGCTGGCAAGCCAGACCTCTTAGCTGAAATTTGAGGGAGAGACAAAAGGCAGCACAAACCAGCGAGATCAAAGCACCAGCAACAGCTCGACCATTATTTCCTTTAAGACTGGTGGAGAATGGTGTCACTCCCACTTATTCCTGCCAACACCATAAAAAAAAATCAATTTTTATAGAAATGTGACTAGATGATTGCCTCCTCAGTAGTCAAAATCACTGAAAGTTCAGAAAGAAGATTCTCATCTATCAAAGTCATTGGCATTTTCAAATGATTCAACATTAGAAATGGATCTGATCTAATCAGTGGAAATGACACTAAAGAAATTGCATCGCCAATTGCTTTGCTTCTGTACCCTAAGTGCTATAGGATCTTTCCATTGACTCGCAGCTGAAGCCTCCTATAAATGTTGTCTCCCTCAATAGAATGTAAACTCCCTAAGAATAGGGTCCTTTTATTTATATACTTGGTGCTTTGCACATAGTAAGCACTTTGATGTTCACTCATTTCAATCAAGTCTGACTCTCTGTGGCCCCATTGGGGTTTACTTGGCAAAGATATTGGAGTGGGTTAACACTTCCTCCTCCAACTCATTTTACAGATGAGGAAATTGAGGCAATCAGGGTTAAGCAACTTGCTCAGGGTGATACAGCTACTAAATATCTGCGGCTGAATTTGAATTTGGGTCCTCAACTCCAGAGCTAGTGCTCTACACTTTACCACCTAGCTCTCCAGTAAACTCCAAATAAAGGTTTTTTGGATTCATTCTATACATCTCTACATGTATTAATTGTAAGCTTCATTATAAGTATTCTATAATATGAATCAGAAATTCTTTCAACAATTTTGGGGAAAAATAGGTCACAATATTTTAATTCCTTAGTAGTGGGGAAAAAAGATTTGTCTGAAGCATAAAATCCTTCTTCAAACTGATAGTTAAAGGATCACACACAAACATATTAGGTATAAAATATCCATTAGTGCTTTATTATACTGGATATGTAAGAGATTATCTGTATAGCCTACTTAAGTGTAAAATAGTCCAGTTGCAAAGTAAACATTAATTAAAGGATAATTTTTAAATTTTATAACAGAAATCTTTCATGCTGCCAATATTACAGCAGTTAATCTAATACACCAGCAGTCATAACACTTGCTTAGGTATGGAGTACATTCTCTGTGATGAATTTCTATTAGAATTTCTGTTTATTCTTTGCTTGCTGATAAAGGAAGTACTAATGACTGGTTAGCATGGTTAATGAATGTTAAAATCCTCAGCTGTAAGAACAATCAATCAGTCTAATCAAATAGTATATTAATTTCAAATATTGTCTGTGCTGACATTGTACTCTAAGGAAGTGCTAATAAATAATTGAACTAGTCTTTCAATTTAAAAAGGGAGGGGAGGATAAGAGCTTGTCATTCTATGATAGAATTTACTACTTGGCAGGACAATTTCTAGTAGTGCCCCATATGATATGGATGCATTTTTAGACATGCTACACTAAGAGCTTGACATCTGTACATGCATCTGGTATTTGGTCTGTATGCAACTTGGGTAGTTCATTCACTGACTCAGCTGTTTGGTTCTAGAAATTCTGACCTCAGTGCTTCTAGGTGGCAAGGAGAGACACAATGAAAACTCTGTTCATAAAAAGTACATGCAGGTGTGTGCATCTGCATATACGCGTGCTCAGGATTTACTAACATTTAAAGAGAGGTATCATGCCACAGTAGCCAGCCTCAGAAATGGATTCAATTTTTGCTTCTGTGGCACACTGGGAATATGATCCTGGGCAAACCACATAACCACTCAGTGTTCTTAGTCAAATCTAAGACTGGCAAATGATGATTCATTTACGGTCTGCATTCTAACTTAGAACATTGAAATCATAGGTCTGAATCAAAAATAAACATTTTAAGAACATAAACTTTGTTCTAAAAATGAATCAGGTTGAAAAGCACTATAGAACAGGATAATGGAAAATATTTCCCCTGGGTGCCCGTTTTTCCTTTTTCCCATAACTGGTTGATTCAGGGGTACATCCAATTTTAGACAGACAGAAAATGTTGTGGATAAAGCATTAGACATAGAATCAGGAAGACCTGAATTCAGACCCTATCTCAAATACTTATTGGTCATATGAATTTAAGGGAGTCATTTTATCTTTGTCGACCTCAATTTCTTAATTGGTAAAATGGAGCTAATAATACCTCTTACCTCACAGGATCTTGCAAGGATAAAAGAAGAGAACATATATAAAAGGCTTTACTATTACTAAAAAAAAATAATAAAAAGATGGGAATCTCTCTTCGTGAGAATGAAAACTAACTGATGGACAATCCATAGATTCTCCAAGAAGTCCAGAGAAATCAAGGACAGCTCCTAGCTTGTTAGACAATCCCTTGTGTTAAGTTAATGGTAAACTAAGAACAAAAGATTGCACTGGATCTTCAGGCTAAGGTATCAATCTTTGCAAGGAACAGTTATATCAGTGAGATCTTAGATGCTCTTTGGATCAGAGATCCTATATTTATTGGCATATTTATATCCTAGGTATGTCACTCAGGAAAGATGGATAGGGATCTCTCATGATTTAAGGGTGCTTCTATTAATGTAGGCTTTTAGCTGCCATATTTCACTTAAATTGAGTTTGTAGTCTAAAACAATGTTGAGATAGTTTTCACGGGAATGTATTTTCTGGGTAAGTTCTTCCACATCCTATACTTACACAATTGAAATTTTGGATTTTACATTTAAAATGAAAGACTTCATGTTTCTCTGTGTTAAATATTGTTTTTAATAATTTAAGCTTAAACTGTCATGATATTATGAATTCCAACTCAATCATCTAATGTGTTAGTGCTAAATGGTTAGACAGATGGTCCATAGGATTCAAAAAAAGAAGGGACATTAGAGATCATCTGGCCCAACCCTATCATTTTATAGATGAGGGTATGGAAGATCTAGGAGGCTAAATTACTTTCTATTAGTCACAGAACTAATTATAGTCAGAGGGAGATTTGAATTAACCATCCTGACTTCAACTCCAGTATTTTTACTACTTTACATCACTAAATCTCACCCTTCTGTCTCTGTTTCTGTCTCTTTGTTTTTATCTCTAAATCTTTTCCCTTCTCCTCCTTCTTTCGCTCTCTCTACTCTTCCTTTTGTCAATTATCTGTATTGTGATGATTCTAATGATCACATCTATGCATGTGAATCCAAAAATCAACATATTGAGTCATTATATCTCTCTTGAGCTGACTCTAGCCCCATATTTTCAGTTGCCCTTTGGGTGGACATTTCTGTCTTGATTTCCTCCTGCCACTTAAAACTAAAGATGTACAAAATTAAAGTCATTAACTTCTGTCCTAAACTTGATTCTGTATTAAAATTTCCTATTTGAGTCATATACCTCTATTCTGCTTGATACCTCAGAACCATTTTTGGCCTCCTCTTAAACCACTCCTAACCAATTGCCAAGTCTTTTCAGTTCTACTTTCACAGTATCACTTGTTGCTTCATCCCCAACTCATTTCTCAGAGAAAACTGAGAGTTTTCTCAGTCTAGGCAGGATCATCAGCTTCCTCCCCAATGGTCCTCCAACTTTTTAAATAGGGGGCTAGTTCACTGTCGCTCAGACTGCTGGAGGGCCGGACTATAGTAAAAACAAAAACTCACACTCTGTCTCCGCCCCTCAGCCTATTTGCCATAACCGTGGCAGGCTGCATAAACATCCTCAGCAGGCCGCATCTGGCCTGTGGCCTGTAGTTTGAGAACCCCTGCTCCACACCTTCACAGAGATTCTCCCCTCCTTTTTTTTTTTTTTTTTAAATTCATTCTTCTCTCTGCATGTTGAAATTTTTTGCCTTCTTCATGGCCCAACTCTTCTTTTCACTTCCTCCATGAAGCTGTCTCTGATTTCCCCAGATTCCAATGGACTCTTCCTCTTCATATTTTCTTGCCTCTGTTACATTCTACCCAGTATGAGGCTTGCTTTTTATATAGCAATCACCATTACCCCACTCCTATCCTTCTCTCTCATCAGTAGACTAGAGGCTCTTTGATGACATTTTCATTTTTGTATTCCTAGTACAGTGCCTTGAACAGAGTAGATGTTTTAAATAAATATTTATAAAATATTATTGAATTGAACCATAGAACATCTATCTTCAGATTATGAAAGGATATGATATTAATTAGAATATTTTCAAAGCTCAAAAGCTTACTTTTTAGAAGTTATGTGTCTATAGTCATGTAATTAACTAAAATAATGTAACCAAAGGCAATACCATTTGGTTGAATCCTTTTTTTTTTTTTTTAGCAATAGTAACCAATAGAGGAGCATGGATCCAATAAATACTAATTAATTAAGAGGGTTGCCTTTATTACTGGCATGTGTATAAAAAGTCTGTTTTTCAAAGTTTATATTTGAGTTTTTTCCACTTTGAAGGCCAGTTTGTGTTACTTATGATGAGTTAATAATGCAAAAGAATTTTATTTTTCCAAACTGGCTAATATGCAGGCCATGAATCTGACAAATAGTTTCAACTTCCAATGACTTTTAATGTTGCCATTGCAACTACCTTTGCAGAATAAAAGCCAAGGTGGGCAAAACATGAGATGAGGCTTCAAGTTTACTTTCTTTCCATATGAACCTCATTATGCAGGGTTTCATCCTTGGGTCTTTTCTAACTGGGAAGGAGAGTGTTTTTTAACAGTAAATCATAACAGTTCTCCGTTGTTTATTTTAGGATCAGACACATTGAAATAACATGGTTAGCATAAGGGTATGACCTTATTACATTCATCATGACCAAGATTTCCTTGCAGAGAACTTTTTTTTTTTTTGGCCATAAATTTTCAAATCAAATCTGTTCATATTAGTGAAGTCCTTTTAAGGACATTGAATTTTTGTATAATATTCCTCACGACTAGCAAGACCCTATACTTTTCTTGCTACCATTCTTTCTAGTTCTCTTGCCAGTTTTTTAGAGCCCAGGACACTCATCAAATGGTCAAAATGATTCTAGTTTGGCAAGTCTCAGTCTCTTTACAGTGGAAAATAGAAAGAAGAATGAATAGTTGCTTCTGTAATGACGCTGGGTGGAGGAGGTTACATGGATTATGGTAAAAAAACAGTTATTTATTATAACATATACTATATTATAACATATATACTAAAGTGGTTTGCTATTTCCATCTCAGTGGATTAAGGCAAAATGAAGTTAATTGACTTAGTCAGGGTAACAGCTAGTACTGTTTCAGGTCAGATTTGAATTTGGGTCTTCCTGATTCCAAGACAAGTGCTCCATCCAATAAACCACCTAGCTGCCTCCATATTTATATGATAAAAATTATATATACATATATGTGCATATATGTATACATACATATATATGTTCAAATTTATGTTGATTTGCATTAAATTTTATACATATATTGTGATGTATTTTGCTAACATATGGATGGAGACATAGATAAAATTCACTTAAAGAAAAACAAACAAACAAACAAACAAACAAAAACCCCTTCTCTTGTCTGGCCTAGATAAGGATACCAGTGAGATTCTCTGTTTTCTTTATATTCTTTTCTGTATTTGAATAATATTCTTCTTCAGCAGAACAATTTTATGAAAGTGTCTCCTACTTTCTCCTCTCTCCTTCCCTAGAATTTTTCTTTTATATATAATCATATTTTTAAAAAACAAAAAACATTTAAGCCAATTGTTTATCCCTCTTCCTTCTCTCATTGACCGTTAGAGAACCTTGGACTTTTGAAGGAATATTTTTGTCTCTTCTCCTACTAAGGTGTAGACACCTGACCTCTTTTAAGATCTCTATTGAGACCTCTTGAGTTTAAATTATTTGTTCTAAAAGTCCTTTCCCTCTCCCCTCTCCCAATTAAACAGCAAGCATTATTTAAGTCCATACTAAGTGCTAGAGATAAAAAAAAATGAAAAAGTAGCAGTTCTTAAAGAGCTTATATTCCACTGCTAGAAAACGTGCTTATAATGTGTATTTCTGCATTGCTTTTACTTTACAAAATCTCTGCCTAGCTAAACAGTTTTGACTGAAATACACATTTCATTAAAAACCCTTTTTAAAAAGTATATGATGTAGAATTATGTTCTACTTTGCTAAATAAATTTTCATGTTACAACCCATTTTTCTTTTCCTTTCCACACAGAATGTTACAATGTTTTCTTTTCTACCTTGTAACCTATATGTAGTCCTATGTAATTCCCATTAGGATTCTCTAAAATATATCTCCCTAAACACTTGTAATATACTTTTTAATTTGTTGTGAATTTTGACTACCACATTTTTTGGTTGAGTTGTAATTTGATTTAGATAAGTCTATGAATTTAATCTTTTGGTTCTAAATTATTTGGGAGTGCCAAGTTTTTGAAATGTTAAATTTAAATTTTCTGTTTTATTGTGTTTTTATGGAATTTTCATGATTCCTAGATTATTATACTTTGTTTTCTAGAATAGTTGTTTTTGACAGTAGATTTTTAAAACTTTTACTTTTCCCCCCTGTCTTTTGACTTTGCTCTAATTCTTTTTTTGTTTTAATAATGAATTTTTTATTTCAATTTTTTCCATATTTTTTCAAGTTCTCCATCCCATTTTCTTCCTATGTCCTCTGGAAAATTTAGCTCTACAATCAATTTCCATCTTCCTTTAAATTCTCCTTTTCTAATGGATCCTTTCCTGCTTTCTACAAAAATGCTTAGATCTTTTGAACCATTAAAAAAATTAAAAAAAAAAAAAAACTTGACTCTACCATCTTCTCAAACTAACATCATATATCTCTTCTCATAAACAAACTCCTAGAAAAAAGTAGTCTACTCTTGTGGTCTCTATTTCTTTTCCTTCTCACTCACTATTCAATCTTTCATAATCTGACTTCCAACCTCATCAAGTGAAATTATTCCCTTCAAATTATTCTTTCTAATGATCACTTAATTCTTAAATCCAAAGACCTTTTCTCAATTTTATTCATTTTGACCTCTTTGAAGCATTGGACACCTTATGTTCTTTGAAGAACTATACAGATTCAGCCTCATAATCACATCTAATTCTCTTTGTACAAGATGGAAATTCTGCATATGCAAGAGCAGAATAATAGGCTCCCTTGGGATACTAAAGAGAGATAAATATTCAAAAAACGTTTATTAAGGTCCTCTTCTATAGAGCTCTCTAGTTTATGCCCAAGGAACAATCATCAGAGAAAGTACCTAGATCTAAGTCCCAGATCGATCTAGATATGTAACTATCCTGAATATTTCTTTAGATTCCTCATTTATGAAACAGACATAATACTATTTACAACAGTAATTCTATAGTACCACCATGAGTAGAAATTTTTTTAAATCTTAAATTCTTTCAAATATTTATTTTCTTTTCAAATCTTTTCAAATACACACACACACACACACACACACACACACACATGTGTCCCCAAGTCTATAACCTTTCTTTTAGGAGGTAGATAACATTTAATTTTGAGACACCTGGAATTGTGCTTAGCTACTTCTTAATCAGAATTCCTAACTCTTTCAAAGTTATTTGTCTTTACAATATTGTTGTTATTGAAAGAAATTGGATTTCTATTTCTGTTCATTTCATACAACATTAATTCATAAAAATCTTCCCATAGTTTTTTTCTGAAAGTATCTCCTTAATCATTTCTTATACCATAAAAGAATTTCATCAGCAACATATACATTTGTTTAGTCATCTGAGTACCCCCTCAGTTTGATTCTTTGCCACTACAAAAAGAACTACAATAAGTATTTTGTGTAATTATTTGTGCAAAAAAAATTTTTCTGTTTTATTGTGTTTTTATGGAATTGTCATGATTCCTAGATTATTATACTTTACCCTGTTTTCTAGAATAGTTGTTTTTGACAGTAGATTTTTTAAACTTTAACTTTTCCCCCCTGTCTTTTGACTTTGCTCTAATTCTTTTTTTTGTTTTAATAATGAAATTTTTTTTCTGTTTTTTTTTCCATATTTTTTCAAGTTCTCCATCCCATTTTCTTCCTATGTCCTCTGGAAAATTCTCTAAATTTTTGTTTAAAAGATCTGCTTTTTCCTCTTTCTTTGAATATAGTAATATCATGGATCAAAGACTGTGATCACTTTAGTAGCTTTGGAGCAAATTTTCAAATTGTTTTGGCAAAATGATTAGTGTAGTTCATAGTTCCCCTGGTAATTAATTCATGTGCCTATTTTTTCTCGTAAGCCCTACAGCATTTACCCTTTTCTCTTTTCTGTTAACTTTGTTAGTCCAGTGGATATGAAGTAGAACCTAGCTCTTACCATAATCCATGATAGAATAGATTAAGGCAGTTCTTTGCAAAACTGAAGGATCAATTGGTAATTCAGTTGAGCTGAAGGTGTCATGCAAGAAGAGGTGCCTTGAGGGAAAGGAATGATTTCAACAGGCAGAAATAGATATCAGGAAGAGAATAAGCAAAGGCCTTAAAACGGAGGTGCAAAGGGAAATGAGAACAGGGGATGGTGAGTAGCCAAAAACCTTCTTGGCAGAAAGGCAGAATTTATGAATCAGAATAATGTGAGCAAAAACTCAAAACTTGGATTGGAATTAATAATAATAGTTAGCTTTATATAGGACTTTTAAGTTTTGCAAATTGCTTTACATGTTATCTCATTTGATCTTCACAACCATCCTTTGAAGTAGGTGCTATTATTATCCCCATTTTATAGAGGAGGAAACTGTAATATGTCAATTTGAATTCTGACAATCATTTGGCTGAACTATTTTTCTTCTCTTCCTTCCTTTTAAAGTCTTTGTTTCAGGTGTGTGTATCTTTCCGGATGGATTGGATGGAAGGTAATGGTAGAGGAAAGGGATATATTTGGGGAAAAAAGATGATATAAAATGCAAAACTGAAAGATACTGATAAAATTATTTTAAAGCTATAGAGTTTTGACAGAAACCTCCAAATCAGCACCACTCTACATAGAAAGATGCCCTGAGGCTCGCTATATTGCCAAAAACCATTTACTTAGGTATTCTATTTATTATTTTTCAATTAAATTCTTCCTCTGAGATCTCCTCTGCCTGCAGTAAACACAAATTCTGGCAGGTTCCACTAAGAAAATAGTTCTCTTTTCCCAAAGTCAGCCTTGCTTGCTCTTTAGCCAGATTGACTCGAGTGACATTTTCAGCCACATAAATTCTTAAAGTTCTTATATAATAGAGAAATTGACAGAATTGGTCTCAAAAAGACCTGTATTAAAATCTTGCCTCAGATATTTACCAATTTTGTGACTCAGCCTGTAATTTAACCTTTCGCCTTAGTTTCCTCATCTATAAAATGGGGATGATGATAGCACTTACTTCACAAGGTTCTTTCAAGGAACAAATGTGATATGTGTGTATATGTCACATACAACTTTTTATCTTTCTCTTGTTCTTTCCTTCCTGATATAGTTTATTGCACTGCAAAAAAAAAAAAAAATAATCACAGAAGGCACAAATTGTTTGATTAAATGACTCCTGAGCAAAGTACTAGAAATCCTAGTCCCTCAAGCCTACCATTAACCCTTTTTGAATAGAAGTAACTGGCTGCCTTTATGCTACCTGGCTTGCCAGTGGGAGTGGGAGGGGGTAACTATCCCTAGAGGGGGATTTATATGATTTTTAGTCAACACAACTCTCAATCTGTTTCTTCATATGAAAAATAGGGTCTAATACTATTACCCAATTCATATATCAGTATTTTAAATGCTATAGTGTATGCATTGAGCTGTTATCATTACTAAAAAGTTGTGTAAGGGTTATTATTTGCTTCATTCTCAGGAATATCCTTCCACACTAAGAAAATAATGTCTCACATTATGCTAGGTGCTATGGAAGATATTCTAGTTGATGTGGAGAAAACTCACATATGCTAATCAACTAGAAAACAATTAAGTTCTCTATTAGGAACAATAGGGATTGGGAAAAATGTCTGGAAAGGAATTAAGAAATTTCTGACCGAATTTAGGGTATACCATATGTTGAAAGGTGTAGGCAATAAAGTCAGACAAAATCGTGAGGTTAGTTTATGGAAGCCTAGAAAGCCAGGCAAAAGAGTTTGGATAGGAAAAATGTCCAAGGAGAAGTCTTTTTCAATTCTTGTGCCATAATCAAAAGAGTAAATAAGCAAAAATTGAAGTCTAGATTAGCAATGTGTCCTTTCTTGAGCTAAACTGATAAACTTTCAAACTCTACTGCAGAGAGCACAACTGTGATGTGCTGGCCATGTTTTAATGCTGAGCCTAAAAAACTTTTTTTTTCCAGAGAATTCACAAAAGGCAAATGCTCACATGGAAGCCTAAAAGAGGCAACATAAGGACACTATCAAGGTTTCTGTGTAGAATTTTGGAATTAGTTGTATGTCATAGGAGACACTGGCAAAGGAGCTCCCTGCATGGTGTGCCCACATCAAAGAAGGTCCTGTTCTTTGTGAGGTAAGTAGAATTGCTGTAGCACAAAAGAAAGTAGAGATGTCCAAATTATGAGATTTCTCCAATCTAAATGTTCATGTGGACTATTTGTGCCTGATCTGTGGTTGAGCCTTCTGAGCTCCTATTGATGTGATCATCCACAGTCAGACATACTCTAGCTTGAGTTCAACATTAAGGGGAAATGGAAGTAGATTGGGAAGGGAAGATAATAAAGTTCATCCAGATTTAAATTGATTTTGACAGGACTTCAAGATGTGTAAGTGGACATATTGGAAACAGATAGAAATAGGGTTTAGACTGAGTGGAGCTGTAGATATGGTAGCCAACTATACAAGAGCCATGAAGAGGTTTTGGACACTAGCTTTGTAACCTAAGTGGAGGGAATTCAGATCTTCTTAGGACTTTCTACATATCTTTCCTCAAGCAAAATGGATACTCCTTAAGCTCAGAAACTATATTTTTATATTTTTGTTCTATAGAATATTGCAATGTATTACTTATAAGGATGAAAGTTATTATAACCTATAAGGCAGAATGCTAAGCACAGAACCGTGGAGAAAATGTCCAGGTAGTGAGAACTGGGAGAAAAAAGTAGCCAGAAAAAGAAAGAAAGATAGGAGAAAAAGCTGGGTAGAATTATGGCCAGAAAGTCAAGATAGATAAAAGTTTGAAGAAATGAGTAATTAATACCATTCAATGGCTTCCAATGGAAATGAGGACTAAGGAAGAAAAAACCCACCAGATTTAGTTTAAATAAAGGTTCTTAGAAGCTTTGAAAAGTTAAATTTTCCCAAAGTGATGGCTATGGATCCCAGTATATTTGGAATTAATATTGGAAGGGAGATAGCTAAGTGATGAAGTTGATAGAACACCAGGCTTACAGTTAGGAGGAACAAGTTCCAATTCAGCCTCAGACAGTTACTAGCTTTGTGACTCTGGGAAAATCATTTAATCAAGTTTGCTTCAAAAATGAAAAGATGGAGGGGGATGGAAGTGGTGATATACTTCAAATATCTTGACATTGAAAGGAAGGAGAGAAGTGGGATAATACCTATAAAAAGTCCAACTCAACCACTTGATCAAATTAAAGCAAAGTCATGAAAATCAATAATAAGCAAAGTTGACGAATCTCTCCCTCTTCCCCCATTGCATTGTTCTGCAATCTGGGAGCAGAAGTAAAGGAGATTATTCAAGGTCCAGTTTCTTAATAAGTTTTCTGTAAATAACTCTGGATATGCTCTACAGATTTCTAAACTATACCTTATTGAATCCATTAATTCCATGTTGACATATAATCACCATCATCATGCTTATTGCATATGGAGCTGATGGTTCATCTAATCCAATCTTCTCATTTTATTGATAGGCGAAATCAAGGCCCTGGTTGTGCTAATAGCAAAACTAAGATTTGAATACAGATCTTCTAATTCTTTTTTTTTTCCCCTTTTCTTTCTGAGGCTGGGGTTAAGTGACTTGCCCAGGGTCACACGGCTAGGAAGAAGTATTAAGTGTCTGAGACCAGATTTGAACTCGCGTCCTCCTAAATTCAAGGCTGGTGATCTATCCACTGCCCCACCTAGCTGCCCCAGATCTTCTAATTCTTAATCTATTATCTGTTCATAGCACAACAAAATATTAAAGCATTGAAAGAAGTCTTTTCTGAATGAAGACTGCTGGCTAAAACCTTTGGTATTTAAAATACCAATAGAGTGCTAAGAAATCATGAAATGCTAAGAAATCAATCCCATCGGAAAAATGAAGACATGAAGATAAAAAAAAAAAAATCACAGAATACCATAAGTCCCTCAATCCCACTATTCATTTCAATAAACTTTTATCATGCTCATATTATACATGTGCTTAGGTACTATGTGAAGTTCCAGTAGCAAAAAAAAAAAAAAAAAAAAAAAGAAGAAGAAGAAAAGGGGAAAAAAGTCACTATCCTTAAGGAGCTACTGGGGAAATGACTTTTATAATGTTAAGCAAACTTCAAAGTGATTTTGGAGTATGGTGGAGGCATTGGAGAAGCAGCCAGAATTAGGAAAGGTGGTGAAGGATATCATACTTGAATCTCGAATGGAGTTGAGCATTCTGAGAGGTGAGAAGAAAGATTATTTTAGCATATGTCTGTATATTATTGGATTTCATGCAAGTAACTTTGGTTCAACTATCTTTTACATTAAGAAATAAATTACTATTCAACCAACAGTTGTTAGGTTGTTATTTGTTCCTTATTCTCCAAGAGGACTATGACATCAGGAAGGGGATGCTATGAATTGCAATGAACTGTATTTCAGTAATAGAGGGCTGTATAGGGTCCCCTGTCTTACTTTCTCCTTTAGAGCCATATGGCTCCACTGGCTAGATATAGATTAGGATGGCTGGAGATTTGTGTAGAAATTTTGTAACAGTTAATTGTATTCATGTTTTATATAATCATACTATTAATTTGCAAATAAATTTATATAAATTAATAAAATTATGTTATAAAATATTATAATTAAATTACATAGTACAATGTAAGTATAATTTCTTTTCAGTGCCTTACATGTTATGACTATTGGTTAAGTAATATTAAAGGCAGAAAGAATAACAGGCATCAGGCTCTGTTTTCATAAGATAAGTTTGTGTTTTGATAGATGATCATCTAAGTAACCAAGATGGGCACAGTATTGCCCTCTCTTTTCCCTTTAATAACATGCAAAGAAGCCAAATTTATTTTTTTGCCCTGATTTTATGTTTTATCACAGGTGACTAAAGAAATACATCTACTGCAGTGACTTTCATTAACATAGGAATTTCTTTTATTTCCCTTGACAGGGATGTTATACGTTAGCATATTAAGCTCTTCAGAATAATTCAAGAGAAGACTGAATAGAAAAATTGATTTTCTTTTTTTCCCCTGCTTCTTCCTTCAGTTTCTATTCTGCATCTCCAAAGAGTCATGTCACCTTTTGAAGAAAAGTGTCTAAGCTCAGCAATATAATGGAGTAAAAAAAGGAATTAAAAAACAAAATTTTCTAAAGGAGGGCTGAAACAAAAACAGCCTATCCATCTCTCCAGCAATATTTGGATTTAATTGAGTCATAAATAAAGTGATTTGAAAACATAAATAATAATCTCAGTTTAGCTTGAATAGCAAATCCAAAACCTTGAAATGGTGACATTCTCTTTATATCACCACATTGTAAGCCTATTTGGATGACAATGATAGACCCACATGCCAAGTTGTATAAGTGGCTTTTTTCCTAATGATAACATCTGGCTCTATGGCACGTTTTTCTGGCATTTGTTCTAGTTGCTTTGTGGTTGCCTTTTTGTCTGACAAGAGGAGACATGACAGGTATTCTATGCTCCCAAATGTCATTTTTGTATCACTTTTGGCCAGGGCAATGATTGTGTACTCCCCCCTACCTTCCTTTCACTGCCGTTATGATAAAGATCATGAATCCTACCTTGGGGAGAAAAAAGGCACAGTCTGCTTTCTGCTTAAAAAAAGGCCAAGTGAGGTTCTAGAACATCCTGACATCTAGAAGCCAAATAAATCTCCACAATATTTCAGTCCTTTATGCTTCCTTGAGAGAAAGATTAGAATTCAACAAGTTTCCCTTCCTTCCCACCTTTCAAAGTGAACTTTAAAAACAGCAGGACTCTAAGTAGACATTCAGAATAGCAATTGTCCCCATTACTACCAGAGATAATTTGTCAAACTGCTAAGGTCTGAAACCCCAGGCATGAGATAATATGGTTCATCTGTATTGAGAGTTAGTGTTACCTTACCAATGAATAGTATGTATTAGTCCCCACACCTTTTATCAGTTCTTTCTCCCCAAGGGAGCACATATGTAGTAAATTTAATAAAACTAATGTTCCTTATTGCTGGTGAAGTATAAGTTAGCTCTTACACTGGGTGAGGGGCTGTTTGCAAGGTTATGGTGCATAACTGTATTTGTTTTATATACTTTTATAAGTACATATAGCCACCCTCAATACAGTAAGTGCTGGAAGGGGAAAGTTTTTTGAGAGGCAACTACTGAATTAATTTTGGACATATTGGGTTTAGGTTATTAATACGATATCTTGTTTGAGATGGCAGCATCAGGAGTTAGGATAATAGATTGCGAATCATGACAGTCATTCAGCAATAATTGACAATATGGGTTTCCAAAGTGAAATAGTAGAAGGAAATGGAGAGCTAGGTCAAGGTTCTGGGAGATGGGGGCTTTGAAGGTACCAACCCTAGGTTGTTCATGACCTGGATGAAAAACCAGCAAAGGAAACTGAGAAGTGATCAGATTGATAGAAGCAGAACCAGGAAAGAATGGTAGTCACCCTCAATAGAATATGTGCTTGTTGAATACATGGACTGTTTGATGGCCTAGTCAAAGATGGAACTGAAGTTAAGAGCATGGGGATCTGGGAAGATGATAGTGCCTTTGACAATAATAAGGAAATATGGAAAGGGAGAAGTTTTTTTGAGGGCCAATGTGTGATGGAGGAGAGAAAGTGCTCAGCTGAATTCTCCCAAGATTCCTTTCCAAGCAATTTTAAAACAATGCCTCAAATCAAATTCTAGAGCATTAGAGTCAGAGCCAGTATTCTTTCAGCCCAAGACAACATAGGGGTTTGGCAAGAGAGATCTGTAACATGGAGCAAGGTGGAGGCTGGCCTAGATCCTGTGTGGATGAAACATCAGTGATGAGGCTGGATGATGGAGACAGAAGCAGCAATAAGCCAAACACGTTAAGGGGACCTGGAAACTGCTCAGAAGGAGACTACAGCGAACTCTGACACTAGCACTAGACAAATCTCCTATTCCCCTTCTGGTATACCGAGGGCAAGGAGGAATACTCAGTGGAGGAGTAAAGCCCTGAGGGCATTCAAAGGAACAGAGACACTGAGAAGTAATGTGAATTGTAGTCCCAAGGAATCAGGGTCCCTTACTTGGTAAGGACCAGAGTCCAGATTAGGACAGCAATAACTGCTCCTTTTCCTAGATCATACTATCTATAAAGAACTGAAATTGTGCAAAAGAGTCCCACCAAATTTCTTTTATAACACAAATATGAACCTGATATTTAAACCATGAAGAGTAAAAACAAAGAAAGAAAAAAATGAATACTGATGCAAATTTTTAAAAAAAGAAAATACTAGCAAGGAGGTTAATAGCAATCTATTCCAAAAATCATACCAGGTATATATGGCTGTCTCAATATTAGGAAAACTTCCCCTATGACAAAACCAATAAAAACCATATGATTATATCAATGGATACAGAAAAAGACTGACAAAATACAACACTCATTCTTATTAAAATTCCTAGAAGGCTAAGGAATAAATGGAACCTTTCCTACAATAAGTAGCATCTATCTAAAACTTAAGATCAAGCATTATCAGTAATGGGTAAAAGATTGGGAGTGAAAAAAGGATGTTCATTATCATTACTATTATTCAATATTATACTAGAATTTTTAGCTATAGAATAAGACAATAAAGTGAAAATGATGGAATAAAAACAAGCAACTAAAAAATAAAACTATCATTCTTTGCAGCTGATATAATGGCGTACTTAGAACCTAAAGAATAAAAAAAAACTAGTTGAAACAAACAATTCCAATAAGCTAGCAGTATATAAAATAAATGTTCAAAAATTATTAGCATTTCTATGCTACCAAAAAACTCAACAGGAAGAGATCGAAAAATTCCATTTAAAATAACTGCAGACAATATAAAATACTTGTGAGTCTACTTGTCAAGACAAATCCTGGAACTATAGAAACACAATTATAAAACACTTCATACAAATAAAGACAGATCTAAACAATGGGAGAAATGTTGATTGCTCATAGGTAAGCCAAACTAATATAATAAAAATGATATTTCTACTTGTTTATTTAGTGTCATATCAGTCAAGTTCAAAAAATAATTTTATTTGTTAATAGTAACAAATCATCTTAAAGAACAAAAGGTCAAGAATATAGAGTCGAATTTTTTTTTTAAAAAGGTTAAGAAAGATAGCTGACTTCCAGATTTCAAACTCTGTTACAAAGTGATAATCATGAAAGCAATCTGGTAATTGGCTAAAAAATGGAGTGATGGATCAGTGAATAGGTTAGCCACACAATACATACAGTAAATGACCATAGTAATCTCGTGTTTAATAAGCCTAAAGATCCTTGCTTTGGGGGTAAGAAGTCATCATATGACAAAAATTGCTGTGAAGACTAGAGAGCAGTTTGGCAGGAACTGGCATAGACAAACATCTCACACCATATAGCAAGATAAGGTCAAAATGGATAAATGACTTACAAATAAAGGGTGATAGCCTAAGAAGATTAGGTGAACAAGGAAAAATATACCTGACAGATCTTTGAATAAAGGAAGAATTTCTGAACAAACAAAAGCTAAAGAGGATTACAGGAAGCAAAATAAATAGTTTTGATTACATAAAATTGAAAAGCTTTTGTACAAACAAAAATAATACAGCCCAAATTAGAAGGGAAGTAAGAATTTTTGGGGAAAATTTATAGCAACTCTCTCTAGGAAAGGACAGATTTTTCAGACATATAGGGAACGGAATCAAGTTTATATAAAAATAAAATGAGAGCTATTCTCCAGTTGAAAAATGGTGAAAGGATAGAAACAAGCAATTTTCAGATGAAGAAATCAAAGCTATTATTAATCACATGAAAAAATGCTCTAAATCAATACTAAGTAGAGAAATGCAGATTAAACCAATTCTGAGGTATCACCTCATACCCATCAGATTGGCAAACATGAAGGAAAAGGGAAAAAATGCTAGAAGAGATGTGAAAAAATTGGTGGCTTTGGGAGCTCTCCAATTTGGAGAGCAATTTTGAACTATGCCCAAATAACTATAAAACTGCATGCCCTTTGACCCAGCAATATAACTATTAAGTCTGTAGCTTGAAGAGAAAAAAAAAAGAAAAATTATCTACATATACAGAAATGTGTATAATAGTTCTTTGTGTGGTGATAAAAAATAGAAATTTAAAAGAGGCCCATCAAATGGGGAATAGGTGAAGAAGTTGTATGTGATTGTGATGAAATACAATTAATTGTGTTTTAAGAGATGATGAGTAGAATAGTTTCAGAAAAATATTGCAAGACTGAACTTGCAATGAACTGATGCTAAGTGAACTGAATAGAATCAGGGAGTTTTGTTTTTTAAAACAAAAATTTCTCCCATTTGTTTCTATGGAAATTTTGTATACAAGATTAGCAAATTTGCATCCATGGGATTTCAACATTCCCAAAACTTTTGGGAAAAGATTCTCATTGAGATCATAAAGGGGAAAGCAATTTAGAATCTTGAAATCTTAAATTAGATTCAAAAATTTGTGTCCTCAAAGTGAAATTAGCTTCCTTTATTTTGAGTCTCACTTTTGACAGGTACAAAATAAAGAAATTAGCTGTCTTCCAACTATTTGATTCTATGATTCTAATTTTTAAATTTCTGTTTTTGAGGTCCCTAGGTATAGAAATCTTGAAGACTTAAAATTCTAGGAACTCAATGCAGGAATCTCACATGTGTTACAGCCTAAATTTAAGAAACTAAATTCAGGAACTATGAGAGTTTCAGTGAGCAAAATAAAGAGTCTTAGAAATTTGGAACCATTTTAGTCACCCAATATTATTTTCCAGCCTGAAGTGTATTAAACCAATGCTTGAACCTCAGAATCTCACTTTCTTAGATGGACATGGACAATGCAGCAATCAGATCAGAGAACACTTCATATTATGTCCACTCAAAAATCTACTGTGGCTGCCTATTGTCTCTAGAATTACACACAGAATTCTTAGTTTGACATGAAATCCTTTTACAACACAGTTCTTATATATTTTGCCTTTCTTCTTACTACTCTTTTGGCATTCTCCAGTTTGGTCTTTTTTTAGCCTTTCCCCAGTAACCCTGAACTTCTCAAAATCCATGAGAGTACCTGATGGGAAAGACAAAGATATTTATATTATCTGGATAAGCTGAAAATTACCAACTACAAGCTTTCAAGTGAGATGGGATTCTGTCAGGACTTGCCATCTGTCTGACCATTCTATTCTAAAGTTTTCTAGGCCTTACCACCTGTCCTGCTGGTGTGTAATTCAGATCACAGACATTATCATGTGACCCATAGTAATAAGGCATTTAAAGAGTCCTGGTTCTTATTCTATTCATCCCAGGATGTCTTCCTCCAAATAAACTATTGGCACTTGAGAACAAAGACAATTTCATTTTTTTTTCTGTTTCTATTTCCAGTTCTTAGTAATTGTTCCATAGTTAGGGGCTTAACAGGTTTTTAATTCATTCATTCACACATGAATCACTTTATTTAATTTGACCTGTTGGCTCTCCCTGGTTCTCACCTTCTCTAGCTTCCATTTCTTTGCAGAGATGCTTTTACTTGTTTAGAATACATTAACTACTGACTCCTCCATCCTCACCTTCTCATATGTTCTTTCAAAGCCCAGATGAAGTTCTACTTCTATGGCAAACATTTCTGATCCTTCCAAGAGCTAGTGCCCTCTTCATTTTGAAATTACTTTGTATATTCCTTGCAATTATCTTGTCTCTGGGTACTTTCTATTCTCCCATTAAAATGTAACATCTTTGAAGGCAGGAATTTTTTCACTTTTGTACTTTGAATCAATCCCCATCAAATAGCATACTGCCTTGTAGGAATTTAATAAAAACACTTAGTCATTTTCAATGACTTTCTAACACGGCATTCTAGAGAAGTGAAACTGTGGATTGATGGGCAAATTATTGGAATTGATAGTACTTTTGTAACTCCATATGCAAGTCCAGTTAATTTATTGGCGCTAACTTGTCATCTACAAATGGACATGAAATTTAGTGGTCATTTGCAATTGTGGGCGCTCTATAGATACCATCTAAGAGAGTATCTTTCTTTAACCCATATTACTTGGCAAGACTTTTTCTTTTTTTAGTGAATGTCATGTGTATACAGCAGGGCAGTGAAATGTCAGGTGGTTGTATATCTATGAAATCAATTCAGCAAATATTTATCACTTGCTTACCATGTGCAAAGTACCCTGGCCAATTATTTGTGTCTATCTTTAGGAAGCATGGGGAAAATCACAGAAAGAATAAGTTTGTTTATTTGGAGCTGTTTGGATGAAGAGTGTGTTTTATAAAATGGGACCTTTGCTAAGCCACCATTTGTGTCCTACATCCCCAAACTCCCCACCCCCCAAATTGAAACACTAGGAAAACCCCACTATTTCACCCTGTTATTTAGTAAATCCACTAGATGAGTTGTGACTCCATAAATTTTAGGAACTCGTTTATTATGTTGCCTGATCAGACCCTGCATTTATTTACACAGTGCATCCATAAAACCTAGCTTTCATTAGAGCAGAGATGGGGAAGTGGAGGCCAGGGGGAGGGAGGAATAGTCCTGCTCCCTTTGCTGGGGAAGGTGAAGCTAAAGAAGATAATTAACCATGAAACAATAAGGATGCTTGCTGGGTAAGCAGCAGTGTGAAAACAGTTACTCCTCACAAAAGAGAGGAAATTAGCTTTCTGGATAAGGAAAAAAAAAGAAAGTGTCAGATTGGAAGACTGAAAGGACTGCCAACACAAGTAGATAGCTTCTACACATCATTAATGCAATTTTTTAACACTTAAACTCCACAGCTGTCTAAATTTAAATGCATGTAAATGCCATGTGTTATAGGGAGATTAATATGCCATGTTGATTTCCACTCTACCCCACCCCCAATCCTTTAAACTTCTGGATTTGGCCCCAGTTTCGTTTCACCTAGTCTCCTTCCAAGTCTAAAAATGCACCACCTCCCCCAGCATTGTGTCCTCATTTCCAAAACTCATGTAAACAGAACATCCTGGAGGGAGGCAAATGTGCTCATTATATTTTAACAAACACATTATTTTACATTCTTAATACCGATATTTGAGTAAACAGAAAGGTTGTTTTGATTTTGCTGTTTCACAGAGTAAAGACTTAGGATGCGCGTTTCCTTTCAAAACTTCCTCCTACAGCATTAGTGTTCCCTGAAGCAGCCCCATTTTGGCAGAAATTCAGTTCTATGCAGTGCCAAAAGAAATAGAACAAACAAATGCTGCTTAATGCAGCTGGCTAGATAATTTACATATTAGTGCACACCAAACACGAAGACCTGAATATGGATTAGAGCTCCAGTGATGACACAAATGTCATATAGATAAAGAGAAACAAAATTCAACACATCGTTGTTTATTTTACCACTGCTACTGTATAGAAGTGAAGGCCTGAAAGGGGAGGGATCAAGGATGACTTTTGAAAGCTGAAGTCCCTTCAGTAGGAGAAGTAGATTATTTTTGTTTGAGGTGGGGTGGGAATAGAGATGGGAACAAAAAAAAAAAGATTCAAGTTATTATAGATCTGCTGATTTTTTGTCCCTTCAAGATGGACTGGTTAAATCAGTTTAAATGAGAGTCCAAATGAATGAGATGCATAACTCTTCTGATAAGATCTACTCTCCAGAAACAAGCTGTAGTATGTTGTGAGCACTTAATAGATATTATTGAGTTGAAAAGGGAAGACTTCCAGAATTCAAATTTGTTTGATCTTATCCATTATAAAGGATGCTGAGAAAAATCTATGATGATGATGCTAAAGGTTAAAGAAAAATGAAATCAAAAGAGTTTAGTACATTATTTAAAAAAAACCCTATAACAATGTTTTTTATACCAATAAGAGATTCTTAGGAACCACTCTCTGAACCCCAACAAACTTTGATGGTAAGCTGGATCCCCAAAACTTGTTGATTATATCTTGTCTAAGCATTCTAGAGATAGCCTTGAGGAACTGACAGTGTCTTTCTAATGATATACCTCATGAGTCCCCATTGATGTGCTTCCCCATGATTATTAGTTGGTATCACTCAGATGGCCAGATTTAATTAGTTTTTATAAAGGGGTATTTGCCAGGGCAGCTGAGTGGCACAATGTGCCCAGCTTGGAGTCAAGAAAATTTGTCTTCCTAAGTTCAAATCTGATCTCAACATTTATTAGTTGTGTGACCTTGGGCAAATCACTTACCCTTATTTGCCACAATCTCCTCATCTGTGAAAAAGGTGAAGAAGGAAATGGGAAATACCACTCCAATACCTTTACCAAGAAAACCCTAAATGGGGTCATGACGAATTGGACATGACAGAACAAGTGCAAGATCCTGAGCAAATTACTTAACCCTGTTTATCTCAATTTGCTCATCTGTAAAATGAGCTGGAAAAGAAAATGGCAAACCACTTTAGAATCTGTTATGAAGACCCAGAATGCGATTATGAAAAGTCCTGCACAGCTGAACAAAAACATAAGGTGGCAGTATAATCAGAACCATAGGTACCAAATATCCCTCTCCTACCACCCACCAAAGTCAGTGACACACTCTCCCCATCAATATAAGCAATATCTGGGGCAAAGACTAGAGAATCTGTGTCTGGGGAAATTGACAGTTTCTGCTTGTCCTTTTGCCAAAGTCCCCAAAATGTCCTTAATTATGATGTTTTTCTGCTAGGTTCTTAGTAAAGCTTTGAAACTTTCTTTTCTCATTAGGTCTGTCAGTCTGAAGAAAGCTCCCAATGCAGACACTTCCATTGGCTATTGCAGACTCAAGCATCTTGTTAGAATGGTAGTTAAAAATGTTCAGATCTTGTTCTGACATACATGAATTCCTCCTCTGGCAGAGGGGAAATAGATACAACTGAGGCTGGAGTCAGAAGTTTTCTCCATCTCCTCTGAGGAATTCATTCTTAAAGGCTTGGCTGGAAGACTCTTACTCTGAGCTACAGATATGGAATACTCAAGTTTCAAATTTGTTTGCTTTATTTTTTTTTAACAAAACTCAAAGGATCTATTTTTTTTTTTCCAATCAATCTGCGCATATCTTTTTTGAGTGGTATCATTCCATTTTGTCTAATAGTTTTCAATTTTTTCTGAATTTATCAGGAACATGCTTTTGCCTTTTAACCTGAAGTCTATTATTGCTTAATGTCTAGCCTAGCTCACTGATAGCTTGCTCACCTGACAAAAGAATTCATTTTTATTTTTATTTTAAGTGAGTGCATTAGTTGAATCCATTGGATCCCTTACGCAAGAAAATGTTATGTTTCTCTGGTATTCAACAGTTTCTTTTGAAATAGGCTTAATCTAGTTTTCTAATTCTTTGATTTTTGAATTTGTTTATATTTATATCTGTTCTTAAACTCATATAAATAAGGAAGTGTTAGAGTGGTAAAGGAGCATTTAAGACTAGTTATAAGATAGTCCTAAAGTTGAAAATAAGTTAATAGTTGACTATTGCCCATTAATGATTGACCATTGCCACTTTAATGGTTGACTATTGCCCCTTAAATGATGGCAAATAAACTCTATAAGGAAGGATTGAGGGAATTGGTATTATTTGGCTCTAAAGGGTAATTTATTGCCTATAATTTATGAAAGATAGTGAAGGAGAAGGTAGCTGAAGCATTGTTAAGTAATTCCAAAAGACCAGAGACAAAATGAGATGTAAATGATATAAGAAAGAATTCTTGAGCATAAGAATAATAAACATTGTAATAAGTTACTAATGGAGATTATAGAAACATCATCCCTTGATTATTTTAATGGAAATTCAGAACAATTTTTGTGGGAAGTCATATGTATTATTCAGTATGATCTTCTTAAAACACCATTTCATTTAATCATGTCACTTCTCTGTTGAAAAATGTTTAATGACTTCCAGTTCCCCAATCAAAAAAAAATTCTTTTGTCAAGTTGAATCCTACTTCTCCAACTTTATTTTCTTTTTCTTTCATAAATATACTATCTAATTCAGTCAACTTATTGTTCTATAAATATCTCATACTTATTTCCACAGTACTTTATTAATTCCATTAAGTTTACTTAATTTTAACTTAGCTTTATAAACTTACATCAAATACCTGTTATATGCAAGGTACCAAGCTAAGATTTGGTGAAACAAAGATAGATATGATACACACTTACAATTTAACCTAATGTTTACAAATAAAGACAACAATCCAGAAAATACTTGATATAAAGGAGTGTTTATGAGAAATTTGAAAAAAGATAGAGAACTTTCAATTCAGGGCTCAGGAATGAAGTAATATTTAAACTGTGCTAAGAAGGAAGGAAAGTGAAAGAATATACGTGTTTTGTGTCTGTGGGTCTGTGATGGGAGTTGTCACTTACAGGAAATCCATTCCTGAGACAGAATGAAGTGAGCAAAGTCATTGAGATGAAAGAGGGCAGGATATAAATGAGGGCAGGAAAATGGTACTGTATGTTTAAAACATAAGACAATAACAGTGATAGTTCTACAGTGGTTCACTCTATTCAGATACTATCTGTAATATTCTTTAGATCTTGATGTCACATTTTTGGAAGGACATGAATAGGTTGGAAGGGGCCCAGAGAAGTATAATGAATGTGATTGAAGGGCCTCAAGTTTAGGCTATATGAGGATAAGTGGAAGGAACTGGAAATGTTTAGCCTGAATTAGAGAGGACGCAGGAAGGACATGATAACTCTTTTCAAGTATATGAAGGCTTTTAGAGCTCTTCACAACCTGATTCCAACTTAACTTTCCAGCCTTGTTGTTTATCATTCTCCCTCCCACATTCTGATCTAGCCAAATTGGTCTTTTTTCCCTTCTTCTTTAGACTAGACACTCCATCTTTTATTTTTGTACCAGCCATTCCCTTATGCCTAGAATGTACTTTTCCTCACCTCTGTCTCATTGTATAATTTTTTTCCTTTAAGACTCAGTTAGTAAAACACATTCTATATAAAGCTTTCCTGATTTTCCCCAGTTGCTAGTGCCTTCTCAAACTATTTTGAATTTAATTACTTTGAATTTTTTCTCTTATGTTTATTCTCAATGTGCATACATACATACACTAGCACACATATGCTGGTTGTTTTTTTCTGTTGGAATGTCAGTTCCTTGAGATTAAGGATTGTTTTATTCTTTGTATCGTATTGCAAGTGCCTGGTACATAATTGACATTTAATGAATGATTATTGATTTGGTTAAAAGAAAGGTTAGACTTGTTCTATTTGTCTCCAGAAATTAGAACTAGAGACTTAATGGTAATTTCAGGCAGGCATATTTAGGCTTTATCTTAGGAAAAGAACTGAAGAGGAACTCCTAACCCTGATACCTAAATTATATGATTCTGTGATGTGTGTGTTGTGTTTTTTGTTTTTTGGAGGAAGGGAGATGGTTCAGGGAGAGAGGATTCTGATTCCAGAGATCCTTGAATAGCAAGAAGGGTTTATTCTTTATTCATTAGGCAATGAGAAACAATTAAAGATTTTTTTGTTTGTTTTTTTGTTTTTTCTGTTTTAGTCTTTTATTTTTTTGTACAAGAGTAACCGATCAGAATAACATTAGAGTGATTATATAAGGCAGCTATGTGAAGGACAGAATGAAAATAGGAGACCAGAACCAAGAAGATTGGTTAGGAATGTTTTATTTCTCCAACTGGATTGTAAACTTTTGATGGGAAGGATCATATCCTACCTACTTCTATATCCCTCCATACAGCCTTGCAGAAAGTTTAAGAAATAGTAGGTGCCTCATAAACACTTCTTTAATTTCTGCTTGAAAATATAGATTTGACTAGAGTCTGGTGATCCTGTTTTTTAACATATGCTAATAAACTTTACAAATGAGTTAAAGACTACCAATCCAATAATTGTCTAAAAGTCATAGCTGTTGATAGTAAACATGAAAGAAAAAAATAAAAAAGATAAATCAGAGTTCTATTTTGTATTAAATTCAGAGGGAAAGCAAATAGATAAACTATGTGCAACTCCCTTTGCTTCCTGGGATCCACAAAGTGCCACAATATTTAAAACGAGTTGGACGGATATCTTATGGAAGAATTATGGGAGGACATTGGCAATAGTCATAGTAGATGAAAAGGATGGACTCATTCTTTGAATTTGTAACCTAGCACAGTGCCTGATGCAGACTAGGCCTCTAATAATTGTTTGCTTGGATGATTTGAACCACTGGAAATAATGTCCATATGTCCATTTCAATAAGGTCACAGATCCACTGAAGTATTTAAATATTAAATTTTTATTTGGCTGCACTCATTTCTTTTGGCCCCTGTGTCTGTGGCCTTGTCATAATTTTCACAGCTGCACTAAGTCATGCAAAATCAGACCTGATTTTCTTTTTTGCTAGGTCAAGAGATTTTTAATTTCAATTTTATTCTCCTGATTGAATAAACATAAACAACTTTTCACATGTCAAACTTCAAAAAGAGTTCAGGTAAAGATAAAACATAAAGTGTTAAATCCTAGGCCTGAATAAAAATAAAACTATAGCTGATTCAGTGGATAAAGTGTTAGGCCTGGAGTCAGGAAGACTGTTCTTCCTGAATTTAAATATGGCCTTAGACAGTCACTAACTGAGTGTCTCTAGGCACACCACTTAATCCTGTTTGCCTCAGTTTCCTCATCTATAAAATGAGTTGGAGAAGGAAATGGCAAACCACTCCAGTGTCTTTCTCAAGAAAATCTCCGATGGGGTTGTGGATATTAAACATTACTAATCAACAAAACAACAACTACAACGTAAAATCCAATCTTTATAAAAGTGATCAAGAAATTATTTAGTTAGTGTCATTTCTAGTTAGGTTTTTTTTTTTTTTTTTTTTTTCTTTTCATTCAAGATGTAAAAATATCACCCTTGAGTCACAATCAGGGGCTGATATTGGAGCTGGTCACTTTCATCTCTAGGTAACTAGAAGTTTGTTTCTCAGTCACATGTATTTCTGTCTAAAACCCTCACTATCTTCTTAGTGGTCTAGTGTAGAAAAATTCAGCTGTGAATGAGAAAATAAAAGTGAGAGAAAAGGAATAAGAGAGGAGAAGGTATGACACAAGTGTGGGAAAAGATGTGCTCTGGAGTTTGCCTCCATTCACACCTAGGAAAAAAGAATTTAGCCACAATAAAAAATCATATTAATATTTTCCCTCCCCCTAATCTATGACTCCCTTTTCAATCCTCTCAACTCAAATGCTGACCAGTTACCTCCAGATTGCTCAAGGACTGAAATCTGCTATAGAAAGTACTCCAAGCACGAAATATCCATATATTTCTTTCCAAAAATTCAAGGTTGAATTATACTGACAAAGCAGATCCAAGAAAAAGAGTTGTAAACAGAAGGCCATGGCTTCCAAGGCTGTCACTTAGTCCAGTAATTTCTGTCCCCCAAGCAATCAGCAGGTATGTACTGTGTCCCTATTTATTTACCCAGTGCTGTAATTGAAACTATATGGGGCTATAGAAAAGGATAAGACATGGTCCTTTATTTAGCTAGTGTCATTTCTAGTTACAGTTTTCTTTTCATTTAAGATGTAAATGTGGTTGTTGGTGGAGTTGTGAATTGATCCAACCAATCTAATTCAAAATTCTGGAGAGCAATATGAAACTATGCCCAAAGGGCTGTCAAACTGTGCATGTTCTTTTTTCCTGCAGTGTCTTTACTGGGTCTGTATCCCAAAAAGATAAAGGGAAAATGACCCATATGTGCAAAAATGTTTGTGGCAGCCCTTTTTCTAGTAGCAAGGAACTAAAACTGAGTGGATGCCTATCAATTGGAGAATGGCTGAATAAATTGTGGTATAAAAATGATCAGCAGGATGATTTCAGAAAGGCCTGGAGAGAATTACATGTCCTGATGTTAAATAAAGTGAGCAGACCCAAGAGAACATTGTACATAGCAACAACAAGATTATGTGATGGGATCAGCTCTGATGGGTGTGGATCTTTTCAAAAGTGAGATGATTGAGGCCATTTCCTTTTTTTTTTTTTTTTCCTGAGGCTGGGGTTAAGTGACTTGCCCAGGGTCACACAGCTAGGAAGTGTTAAGTGTCTGAGACCAGATTTGAACTTGGGTCCTCCTGGATTCAAGGTTGGTGCTCTATCTACTGTGCCACCTAGCTGCCTCCCATTGAGGCCATTTCCAGTGAACTTGTGATAAAGAGAGCCATTTGCACCCTGAGAGAGGACTATGGGGACTGAGTATGGATCACAACATAGTTTTTGTTGTTGTTGTTTGCTTGCATTTTGTTTTCTTTCTCATTTTTTCCCCTTTTTGATCTTATTTTTTCTTGTGCAGCATGGTAATTGTGGAAATATGTATAACATATATTGGATTTTTTGCTGTCTGAGGGAGCCAGTGGGGAGAAGGTAGGGAGAAAAAATTGGAACACAAGGTTTTGTAAGGTTGAATGTTGAAAACTATCTTTGCATATATTTTGAAAATAAAAAAGCTAAAAGAAAGATATAAATGTGGCCTTTGGATCATAATCAAGGGGCTGTTATTGGAGCTTTTTAAATGTCTACCCATCTTAATAGGAGAACAGAACTACCTCTTTATTACTAAATAAACTACATGATCCTGACTATATATTCTAGGAGCTCAGATAAGAGAGAGATGAGTGCTGAGAAAGGTTGGGTTTATATCTCTTGTCTGACACATGACTTATGTTAGCTTGAGCAATTTCCTAGCTTTCCCAGTCTATAGGTTCTTCATTTATAAGATTAGGGTAGATGACCAACTTTCCATATCTCCATTTATGATCATAGAAGAGGTGGGACGTGTTGGATTTTGAAGACTAGATGGGACTTAGAAGAGTAGAAGAGAAGAGGGATGACACTAGAGGAAGAAGAATTAGCTGGTTCAAAAGTGTAGAGATGAAAATTAACTTGCTATATTCAGAGAACAGAGGGATTTGGTAAGAAGGCAAAAGCTTTAAGGTGAAGGAAAGGGAATGAGCCATTACATAGTGCTGGTCACTGTGTTAAGCACTTTACAAACATCATCTAATTTGATTCCACAACCGGGCTGTGCAGTAGATGTTTGCTTCCATTTCCTCATTTGTAAAATGGGCATACTAACAAAGATTATGTGAATTGCCCAGAGTCATACAGCAATTAAGTGACTGAAGCTGGATTTGAACTGTCTTCCTGATTTCAGGCCCTACCCAGCAGCTTAAGAAGTTTATTCTAATAGTGGTATTCATATTGGTAGGAGGCAGAAAAAGGATATTCTTAGAGGAAACTTTGTAAATCATCTAGTCCAACTATACTTAAAAAGGAATACCCATTATAATTATACCAACGTCCCTAACTGGTGATTGTCCAAGGACAAAGAGTCTATCTCTTCTCTTGGCACTCCATTCCATTTTGAGAACAAAATGAAACAAAGCAATGTTCCTATACCAGTGAAGAAGTTGCAATAATCAAGGCAAGGAGTGATGGGGGGCTGCTCTAAGTAAGGGTAGTAGAGATGGAAAGAAAATCATGGATCTTTTCCAATGTTCTGTCATAAACACTAAAGTGGGAGGAGGGGGATTCCACTAATACTCATTTGTCAATTTTAACTTAGGTGTTAGAATATTTGACCTTTAGTGGGATCTATGGATTTTAAAGTTGGAATTTGAGACAGTATCAATCCAGACCTTTTAATGTTACAAATAAAGTAGTAAATCTCAAACATAAAATGAGATAAAATAAAATGTTACAAGTAAAGGAAAATAAAATAAAACGTGATTTCTCACATGACAGAATTATAACACAAACTGACAAACTTCTGTAATTCCTATCTTCCATTTACAAGTCATCTCATTACTTCTTTGCTCCCTCCTCTGCCTGTTCCCAGAGACCCTAGGTCAGATTAACTTCTTTTGAGAATCTCTTGTACCTACTCACATTTTTTGATCAGAAGTTTATCTCTATATAATGGCATCAACAACAATATACACCCAATCTTATGTTTATGTCATTAGAAAAAAAATGGGAAAGGAATAGTGGTGAAAAAAATCTCTCTATTTCATGTTTTTGAAACCTAATTTTAAAAGTTGCCTTGTTAAATAAATTAGACATTTTTTGAGGGTGGGGATCAAGCCTAGTTTGCTTCTAGCATGTGGGAGCCTCAAAACCCAAACAAACTAAACATTCTGAGAATATGAAGTTATGAGAATATGAAGAAAAGAATAAGAATAGCAAGGGAGGTTAAAAGAAAAAAATATCTTTCTCATTAATAGCTCTTGAATATGCTTTGTGGTAGCTAAAGATGGGTAGAAAATGCTTTAAAGAAGAAGTGAGTCACATTGATTTACTTAGAGTTTCTTTAAAAAAAAAACTCTTGTAAGTAATTAAGTGCAAGTAATTACATAATTACTTGATTATGTAGCACTAAAATTTTACAGGAGTTTTCCAGTTAAACTTTAGTCTTATAAAATAATTACCTTAGTCAAATTCATTTACTAAATGAAGTAATTCATTCTGATGGATTTCATATTGTTTTTTAGTTTGGGAGATAGGTATATAGCTACATTTACTATCATATAAATATAAACCCCCAACTTTTTTGGACCAAAGCAGTTATTTTCTGATGAGAAAACACACATTTACCAATAAAGAACAGCATCTAATCTGTAGCCCAGAGTCTCAAAGCATTAAGATGTTCAATGTTTTGCCCAGGGCTATAAAGACAAGGTATGTCCAAGGTGGGATTTGAACCCAGGTTTTTCTGATTGCAAAACTGGCTCTATATTATATCACCCTGTCTTTCTCTTTGTAAATATGTCTTTATATTACATTGATGTACATTTATGTATATACATATTTATGTATAGATATAAACATATATATGTATATTTATGTGTGAAATCTAGGATCATTTTGTTAGTACTTTGTTACCCCACCCAGAAGAGCTTGAAGTCTTCATTAACTACCTTAAAATAATGACTGAGCATGTTAAGCATCCCTCCCACAAGCAAAACTTGTCATAGTTACTGATTAGTAACCCCAAAACAGCACTCTAGGAAGCATCTTCATCTGTATTTTCCTAACATTATAAATGATGAGAGTGAAGTTATAATTTTGGCAATGGAATAGTATTATAATTATTTTGTTTTTGAAAATGCATCATAACTGAGTGAATGCATAAGAGGGTAGGGGGAATGAGAGAAGAGGGAGGCTAAGATTGACGAACCAGTGTGTTTCATGCACCTCCTGCTTCTAAGAAATAAGCACCCAAGAAACAATCCCGGGAACATGAAGAGGGTTGTCTTTTTTTTTTTTTTTTCTTTTACTTAAAGTGAGCTGTCTCACCATTGCAAATTTTCCCAAGTTCTTAGAAGTCTAATTAAAATGTGGTAATTGGTTATGTTACCTCAATTACCATGATGCATGGACATTGATGAAAAGTGACAGCAATTGAATCCCTTGGGTGTTATACCCTGGGGCCATCCCATTTATCGTGGCCTTATTATTTTCAATTATGTGGCTGGATGTAGAACATACTTCCAAAGCCAGCAGAAGTGCAGGGTTTCTCTGGACACACAATTCTGTGTTCTATATCAGGGCACTGGAGTGGCAGGGAAAGAGGGAAGTTAAAAAAAAAAAGAAAGAAAGAAAAAAAAAGAAAAAAAAAAACACTTTGGTGAAGAACAGAAACAATACTAGAACAACTAAGGATTCAAAGACAGAAATGTTTTCCACACATCCAAGAAGACTAGGAGAATCTCTAAGGAACTGAGATGCTGTTTTGGCTTAAAAACATTTTTAAAAACATGGAAGGTAGCACTTTAATTTGGAGACCATTTTTCTGATGATAAATAGTATTCCTATTAACTAAGAAAAATGAGTCTAAAATTCAGCACTAAGGCAGTATACAAAAATGAAAACTATTCCAAGTTAAAATCGGAAAAATTTCTCTGCCCTGCAGAAATGGGGTTCTTACTTTATAGCTGGGAGTACCTGAGGGCACAGGATATTTGACCGATGGAAAATATGCTGCAAAACATTTTCTGAATTAAATTGTCCTATGCTTTGAGTATATGAAATGCCTAAACTAGGAATGGTAGGATTTGGAACAGATATTGGAGAGTTATTTTGTTATATTAATAGAACTTTGCTATTAATTGTCAAGTAAAACTTTGCCAGTTTTTTAACTGATGCTAATAATGGTTGCTTTTTTTTTTTTTTTTTTGCTATTTCTTCAATGTTTAAAACATAGTAGACCCTACATAAAGAATAAACAAACAAAAACAAAACAAAATCCAGTTCCTGTTTTTTAAAGTATTTAGATATATGCTATATATATTTATATAACTGGGGAGAAAGAGAACTAGAGATTAAATTCATCTTTTTCATTTTTTCATGTGGGAAAACTAAGACCGGAAAAAAATAAATAATTTGATTAAGTTCATACAACTTATTAGTGGTCAGAGTCAGAACTAAAACCTTCTTATTCTCAATTATATTAGGGCTCATTTTACTATATAACCCTGCTATGCCATATATACTGTTTATTTGGTAACCTTGGCTGTTGTAAACATTCCTTAGAATATATCAAGATGTCTTCTGAATAGTCAAAATAGAAGCCAGAAAGTCCATAAATCAACATGCATTTATGAAGCACTTATTGTGTTCTAGGAATTATTCTACACACTATGGATACAAAAACAGAAATGCAATATTTCCTGCCCTGAAGAAACTTACTATCTAGAAGGGGTGAGTGGAAGACAACATGTAGACTTACAATTATGTAAAACATACATGGGAAGGCGCTACTATTTATCCATGTCCAAAAAGGAAGGTATTAAATAACAGCTCTGATCTTTGAAGAAAAATAGACATTTTAAGAGAATACAGATAAAGGAGAAGGTTCTTTCATATATGGGGGGGGAGTGGAAGGAACAGATAATACAAAAGCAGACAGCTGGACAATTAAGTGTCAGGTAGGCAAGCAAGAAGGTCAACTGGATTCGAATATACCTGAAGGACAACAATTTGTGGGGTTTTTGTTTAGTTTTCGCAATAGTATTTTAATTTTCCAAATACATGTAAAGATAGTTTTCAACATTCATTTCTGTAAGATTTTGTGTTCCAAATTTTTCTCTTTTCCTCTTACTCTTCCCTCCCCAAGACAGCAAGCAATCTGATCTAGGTTAAACATGTATAATTCTTTTAAATATATTTCCATATTTGTTATATCATACAAGAAAAATCAGATCAAAAGGGAATAAAAAACCTTGAGAAAGGAAAAAAAAGGTGAAAATATTGTTCTTTATTCTACATTCAATTTCCATAGTTCTCTCTCTGGATGCAGAAGGCATTTTCCATCCCGAGTCCATTAGAATTGAAGGACAACAATTTATAACAAAGTTGGAAAGCTAGGTTAGGGCCAAGTTTTAAAGGTTTTTAAATGCCCTAAAGGAGAGTTTATGTTTGATCCTCAAAGTATTATAGGACTACTAGAGTTTATTGAACAAGGGTGGAATGTGGTCAGACCTGTATATTTTAAGAAAATCACTTTACATTTCAGATTGCCAAGAGACTTGAGGCAGGTAAAACAATAAGAAGACAATTGTGAGAGTGAAAAAAAAAAAAAAAAAAAAAGATAAATTTGAGAGGCATATAATGCAGGCACATCTTTTGCTCAAGAGTCCTCAGGCCTTTTTTTTTTTTTTTAAACTCAGAAACAAGCCTGACTCAACTAAACAAATGTTTATTAAATTGCTTTGTGTGCATGTCACTGTGCTAGGTTGTCCCTTGAAATAGAATAGGAGGGATATGATTTAAATCCAAATAGGTAGGATGTGATATAGGCAAATGAGAGACTCAGAAAAAATGCCTTTAGAAGTAGGAGAAGAGTAGAATAACTTTCAGCTGGAAGATCAAAGTAGACTTCATGGGGGAGGTGGCCCTCAAGTTGGACTTGAAGAAAGGAAAGGCTATTAGTAAGAAGAGATGTAGAAAGGGTTTGTCTCAATCATAGGAGACAAACAAAATGTATGCAAGAGAGGGTATATGTATGCATTTTGAGAAACAGCTGGTGTTCAAGTGGGCCTGAAAGACTGGAAAGAGAAGTCGGGGCCAGACTGTAGGAACTTAAATGTTTTCTATTTAGCCCTATAAGCATCAGGGAGCCATTGAAGGTTCTGAGCAAAACTATGCATTAAAAATATAACCACAATAACAACTCATATTGTTAACTACAAAATGCTTTACAAATTTTATCTCATTTAGTTCCCACAACAACTCTGGAATGTAGGAGCTATCATCCTAATTTTATGTATGAGCAGGATTCATACCGGCTTTTCATGAACTCCATACCAGTGTCCTATCTACTATATTTCTTAGCTGCCTCTAGAGATTACAATTTAGGATATACAATAATAAACTAGACAGGGACCAAGAGAAAGGGACATGATGAGCTGATCAGTTCTATATCATATGAGAGCCAGAAATGAAAGAAATAGGTCATGTGCTGTACAGTGATGAAAAAACTGAAAGGATTCATGAAAACTGTTGTCAAAATATTCAGAGTTGTTATGGGAATAGGAATAAACTTATTTTCGGAACATAGAGCTAGGATCAGTTTCTAGAAGTTATGGAAAAGCAGACTTCAATTTAATATAAGGAAAAACCTTCTCAACAATTAGAGATATCCCCAAGTGGACTTCTTGGTCTTTTCCACCTGTCCTCAAGAGTCTCATCAGTGGAAAATCTCATCTTGTAATATCTAATCCTATCGATACTCAAATCCCATCAGAACTCTGCTCCTCAATTTAGAGGGTGGAGTCATGAACTTCTCAATTAACATTTAAGGAGAGGGAAGAAGTAAAGCATCTCGTTTTCTACCTGCTACCACTCATTTTAAATTTCTTTGATTTTTCCATATAGTTTCCATATAACTGGAAATAATTTCTAGTTATCTTCTCTCTTCTGTTTTCAGATTTATTTTGTATGTTGACTATCCCAATTGGACTATAAGCTTCTTTAGGGCAAGACTGTCTTTTTCTTCTTGTACTTGTATCCAGCACTGTTAACAGACAATGTAATTATTTATTTAGAAAACCCTAGAAAGTTAGCAAATAAACTAATCTAGATGATTAATAATGATGTTTCAGTAAAGTAAGAAAATAAATCTATAAAAATTGCCAGCATTTCTATTTAGCAACAAAATTTTGGGAGGAAAATATTTTTAAAATCCTATTCAAAATAACTGCAAAAGGTACAAAACATCTGGGAGTCAATCTTCAAGTTTTCAATTAATAAACATTTTAAATAAGAAATCTAGTAACTAATGGGTGGGATGCTTATTGCTTATAATTATGCTCTGTCAATATAATAAAAATTATGATCCAACCTAAATTAGTTTCCGGATTTATTCTTATAACCAAGCAGATTTATTCTCTCTTTCTTGACAGAAGCCAATGAAATAGTAACAAATGTCACTAGGATGAACTATTTTTTAGAGATTCTAGAATATCCTAGAATTTCAAAGGAATAAATGAAGGGGAGGGAGAATAAAAATCAAAGGGGAATGGTGCTTGCAGATTTTAAATCATATTTTAAGCCAATAATCTTTAAACATATATATATATATATACACACACACACACACATATATATATATATGATATACTAAGCTAATTTTAAAAACTAGAAAAGAGAATTATTGGAATAGACTAAGCAAGAATCAGTTGAAATAAATAGTCCAGCGATTAATAAAACAAAAGATATAAATTACCTGGGGAAAACTCACCATTTGATAAGAACTACATGGAAAACTAGAAAACAGAATTCGCCCAGAAAAGTGGAAAGGGGCTTATATCAGCCTCTTATAACATTTATTGAAATAAGTTTAAGTGAACACTTGATTTAAGGATAAAAATAACACATCATCATCATTAAATAGTGCCTAGTATCTGCTAGGCACTGTACTAAGTGGTTTACAATTATTATCTCATTTAATCTTCCCAACAACCCGGAAAGGTATTAATTCTATTTTACATCAAGGAAACTGAGGCAGATTACCTTAGGGTCACATAGTAAGTGTCCAAGGCCAGATTTGAACTCAGGAAGATAAGTCTTTTGGAAAACAACTCCACTGCAAAGACCCGGGGCAAAACTCTGCTAATCAGTAGAGAGGAAAACCAGGATTGTATATATGAGTCTTGTAAAGCTAAACTCGAACTTCATCCTACAGAAACATGTCATAAAATAGCATGTGATGCTCAGATAATTAAACAGTCTCTTGCTCAGTGCCTTGGACTTGTCATATGCCAGAAATTCATTCCATCCTTACGTCTAATCCATCTTTACAGTGGTTCCCTATTCAATTTAGCCCACAAGGACTTATTTTTAACCACTACTGTTTTTATTAACTTAGCATAGTAGCTTCTTGCCTAGAAAATGAATAACCACAACAAAAAGGATTAGTGTTGCTCTTGTAGTAGTAATTAACTGATGCTAAGTTGTAGCAGGGCTTTCAAAGTCATAGCTTCAGGGGCTTCCTACTGCAGAAACTTGCCCTTATTCCAGAAAAGATATAAAAAGCTCCTCTCCCAGAGACAATTCTAATTTCTAGCCTTCAGAGAGCTTCTCCTGCCTTCCTGCCATTTTTTATTTTCTTCTGAATCCCAAAAGAAATCCATTTTTTGTTTCCCTGAAGCAAGCTGTACACTAAGAAAATCAGACCGTAGAATTAACATTCAAGGCTTTTCAGAGCTCTATATGATTCCTGTTTCAGGCATTTACTAACCACTGCCACCAATATTTCCAGGGATAAAACAACTTTTCCTATCTCTCACCCCCCCCCAAAGGTGCCATAGTACCCCAACACAATGACTAAGTAGTTTCACAACAGGTGGTCTCATGAAAACATAACCAATTAGATAATTATTAGTAATAATTTGTAAGTCATAGGCAATTTGACAATTTTAGCTTAGAAACACCAAACAGCACCCCAGAGGCTAATATCACACTCTCTGGACTCAGAGTAGCTATATATGCTAGGGAGCTTAGAAAGCCAACTAATTCATGGCTCCTTCTGTTCCTAGTCCCTGATGCCAAACATACCAGACAACAAATATTAGGGCACTATTACAAATGGAATTCAGTGAGGAACTCACTTTGCCATTAAAAGATTTTTTTCCTTTTGATTGCTAGAACTTTGAATCCCCAGCTTTCCACTGAAATGAACCTGGGGATCTACAAGAGCCAGGAGAGTTGTTCCTTTTATTTACTCAATTTATTTGTTCAAACATAAGTATCAGACCTTCTACAAAGAGGATGCTATCTCCAAGTTCATGCATGAAAATCATAGAATAATGGGTAAAGTACTAGACCTTCTGAAGGTAGGAAGATCTCCTCTCTCAGACACAGAATTCTAGATGTAATCGTGGAAAATCCCTTAACCTCTCTCAGGCCCAGTTTTCTTACTGGCAAATTGGAGATAATTTGTTGTTGTTTAGTCTTGGTCACATGTTATTCCTTCATTCTTATAGGTCATTTGTATATTTTAGGTATTTTTAGTTTTTTTTCAGTCATGTCACACTCTTCATGACCCCATTTGGAGTTTTCTTGGCATATAATGGAGTGATTTGCCATTTCCTTTTCCAGCTTATTTTACAGATGAGGAAACTGAGGCAAACAGGGTTTAAGCTAGTAAATGTCTGAGGTCACATTTGAACTCAGGGCTTTCTGATCCACTTTGCCATCCGGCTACTTGTCAGTATTGGTGAAAAACTGATGATAACAAATGTAACTTCTAATTCAACTTAGAAAAAGATTTCTTCTAGAATTGAACTGAAATTCCCTTTTTCAGCAAATGTGTCAATGTGACATTGTCACATATCTGCCTCAGGTAGGAAATAAAGGAGGATTGGTGTCTAAATCAGAGCTCACCCACATCATGTAATGGAAAAGTAAACACGGCTTTATTTCAAGAAAATATGTACTGCCCCATATGCTCAGAGTACAGAATCAGCTCCCAGCAAAATATTCATGGGGTCTTGTATGATTAACAGGTATTTTGGGCAAGGGGTGATTGAAAAAATTGAGTGAATTAATGATTTGCTTTTGTGAGGTTCAATAAAAACCTGTGCGCTATTAAAAACAGAATATTAAGACTTACTAAAATGCATCTTATTAGTCAGGCAAATCTGAGCCCTGTGGGGGGGAAAACAAGTTTCCCCTACTGATTGGACAGAAGTACACCTTCAGTCAGCAAACCTACTTGTGAGATGAATGTGTTTGCCAAGACCTAGAAGAATGGTCCTTCTGTGGGGGAAAAAAAAGGAGAAGAAGAAGACGAGGAGAACACTGGGCCTTTTTAAAAACAAGCATCACTCACCCGTTCCTTGCCCAGCTTCTTTTGTAGCCTTGTTTGCCACTGGACAGCTTGCATGACAATGGCCTCCCACCTTCTTTCGAGGTTCACAATGATCAGCTGCATAGGTTGGTGATCTGCGTTCAGATTGCAGGTTTCCTGGTCATCCAAGAGGTGCTGGCAAAGGCGGAGGACTGAGGCTACCCCACGCCTGCGTTGCTTGATTTCATTACACAGAGACTGCAACAAACACAGAGGAGGATGTCAGTCTTGCCATTTGCCCTCAAACTTTCCATGAACTGCTAATTTCTTATTTTCTTACATTTTATCTTTTTCAGCTACACTCATCATTTCCAATCACAATGAACAGCGAGCTAATGAGGCTGAAACTCACTTGGTCTCCTTTCCATCCAGATTCTTTGTCATCCCACTGCATTTTGTTTTATACATTTAAAAACATTATTTTGAAAAGAGATCCATAGGCTTCTCCAGAATGCCATGTTAAAAAGGACCGTTACACACACACACACACACACACACACACACACACACACACACAAAAGGTTAAGAACCCCTCTGCTTAAAATGAATATCTCATGTTGCCAACCAATGCTAGGAGAACATTCCGCACCCCCTCCCCCCTTCATCACCTTCTCCACTGGGTTATGTACCTGAAAGCTAGTCTATTCCCCTTTGAGACTTAGTCATTTAACATTTTCAAATTGAATTAAAGAAACCTTTCAAGAAACATATATGTCAAGCGTACAGCCTGGCCCAATTTGATTCAATCCCCCTGGAAACCTGAAATGAGGGGGAAAGTCCTACAGAAGGCAATTAGACACCATTAAAGAAAGTAGCACTGTCATTAAATGCTTTGGGGCAAGAAGGTTTGGAGGTTTTTGATATGCTTGAAAGAAGTTCAAGGAAACTAAAGGCTGTTCAAAATATGAAACCTCTTTTCTGAGGAAAAAACCCAGATAACTGAGCTATTCCTGTTCTTTCTAAACTTGATTTAAAGAAAAAACAACATGAAAAACAGAAATTAAGATATCAGGGTATTGCATCACTTTGTTTAAAATAAAAAGTTACATCCACTCATATAGACAGACAGAAGCAATTTAGAAGGAATATCAAAGCAATGAAACACCGTTTTACCTCCCCTGCCCAACCCCCCAGGAAGTTTTTATGTTGCTGTGGTGACCCTAGGCTGAAATGACTCTAGTAAAACTACTGAGTACACATGTCTAAAAATGCTCTATCTTTTCTTTGCCTACGGATAATGTGTAAGTGATAGTCTAATTCAAAGCCTTCAAGAGAAATGATGATTATATCCACCAACATCACAGAATTACTAATCTCCTTCTACTGGCACAATTGGACTGTTCTAACAGTTAACAGATTGCTTATTAATCAACGAGGGTAAACAAGACAATGCAATTTCATTTAGAGAGAGAGTTTTAATGCCTAAAAGTATTTGTGTTCGAAATGTTAATCCAGATCAGGCTTCATTAGAAGAAGTCTTAAAATGATGAAGTGCATTTCATTGAAATGTACACTGAGTAGTAGTAGATCAGCAGGTGGACATTTCATACAGATGTTCCATTTATTGATATAATGCATTCTATAGCCATTTAAATTACCCTAACTCAGTAATAGCCAGAATTCTATTATTTCTGTAATGAGAGAACCCTGTACCTTTAATATTTCTGAATTTTAAATAAGGTGAATGACAAATTCCCAAACCTCTATTTATGGCAAAATATGACCAGGAATTTTATTATTCAATTTATACCACTGCTGCATTTTCACATATGTTTCCTGAATTTACCCTTATTTATTTTCCTAGGGTTCATTACTATTTCCCTACATAGCTCCTGGTAAACCATCAGGTGTGACATATTTCTTTTCTTATGCTATTCATTAGTCTAATATTAGATGAAGAGAACCCCCTACCCCACTCCCTCTCAGACCTACACAGAAATTATATTAAAGATCTGCTTTACCACAAAAACAAAGACCCCAGAGAGATATAAAGTTATAATACTGGCAACCTACTTTTCTGGCCTTAATTGTGCTATTACTGGAGACATTTAAATACAACTTAATTTTTAAATTTGTAGCACTGAAGAATAATTTTAAGGCAATGGAACTTGATCTGAGAGGACCTTTTACAAATTTATAAATAATGGTTAAGTTTCCGTTATGTCTGAATCTTTGTGATGCCTTTTGGGGGTTTTCTTGACAAAGATATTGGAATGTTTTCTTCTTTTCCTTTTCCTTTTACAGATGAGGAAACTGAGGCAAACAAAGTTAAGCAATTTGTTCAGGGTCATACAGCTAGTAAGTGTCTGAGGTCACATTTGAACTCAAGGAGTCTTCCTGATTTCAGGCCCAGTGCTCTGTCCATTGGGCTATCTAGCTGCCCAAAAAGTGATATATTTGTATTTTTAAAAAAAGAAATCTAAAGATTTTTTTTCTTTTTTTATTGGGGAAAGGGAGAGGGAGCAAGTTAAGAATTTGGAAAGGGTGAGATTGGAGTCATTGTCTATGCATCAGGTATTGCTTTTGCAAAACTGACTTTGAAATGAAAAGAGTCAAAATTAGACTACCAAAGATGAGAATCAACAAAATATTTCATAATCAAGTTAACAAGGGGAAAGAAGTGACAGAAAGAGCATTGTAAATGTAATTTTAGGAGGACATTATACAAAATTAGATTTAGAAATATCCTTTTTAGAAAGATTTTTTTAATCAGTTCTGAACAAGACACACAATTACATGGCAAAAATCTTTTTCTTTCTTTTTTGTGGGGGGAGCAATTGGGGTTAAGTGACTTGTCTAGGGACACACAGCTAGTAAGTGTTAAGTGTCTGAGGCTACATTTGAACTCAGGTTCTCCTGACTTCAGAGCTGGTGCTCTATCCACTGCACCATCTAGTTTCCCCAGTAAAAATCTTCTTTAAAATCACTGAATATGTAATTCCTTTTTTTCCTAGTAAATTTATTTATTTTTAATACATATTACTTTATGAATCATCTTGGAAAAGAAAAATCAGAGCAAAAGGGAAAAGTCTTGAGAGATTAAAAATACAGAAAAAAAGAATTATATATAGCATGTGTTGATTTGCATTCAGTCTTTTAGTTCTTTTTCTGGATGCATATGGCATTTTCTGTTCAGTCTATTGGGATTGCCTTGGATCACTGAACCACTGAGAAGAACCAAGTCTTTTATAGTTGATCATTGTATATTCTTGCTGTTATTGTATATAATGTGTTCTTGGTTCTTCTTGTTTTGCTCGCCATCAGTTCATGTAAATCTTTCCAAGCTTTTCTAAAATCAGCTTGTTCATCATTTTTTACAGAACAATAATATTCTATTACCTTTATATACCACAATTTGTTCAGCCATTCCCCAATTGAGGGGAATCTGCTCATTTTCTAATTCTTTGTTACCACAAAAAGAGCTGCTACAAATATTTTTGTACATATGGGTCCTTTTCCCTCTTTTAAGATTTCTTTGGGATATAGGCTCAGTAATAACACTGCTGGGTCAAAGGGTATGAACAGTTTTTTAGCCCTTCTTTAAGAAAAAAAAAAAAAGGAATCAGAATGATTATTTGACTACCTATATTGTCACCATGATACTTCAGAGTATCAACCTAATCTCTAGCATATTATTATTGTTATTTAGTCATTCTGTTGTATTCAATTCCTGGTGATCCCATAGACCATTGCATGCCAGTACTGCCCATGGGGTTTTCTTGGTGATGGCACCAGAATGATTTATCATTTCCTTCTCCAGTGGATAAAGACAAACAGGTAAAGAGATTTGTCCAGGGTCACATATCTAGTAAATATTTGAGGCTGGATTTGAACTCAGTTTTTCTGACTCCAGTTCCAGGGTTCTATTTACTGAGTCATCTAGCTGTCTTAATCTATGGTATTAGGTAGTTTAAAAGGAGAGATTAACACAAACATTATAAAGCAAATAAAAAAATCTAGTTACTGTTTATATAAAATGTCCAATTTTTAGATATTTATAATCATATTTTTAAAAAATTTCAAACATGCCAAAGGCTTGGTCTATAATCAGGATTAATAACCTCTTAACTCATGTTGGAAAACAGTAATTGCTTAAAAAACGGGAAAATCCAAAGGAGAATTTTATATGGTCAACATTCCTGTCCACCCCACCCCCAATATGTGAAGATAGCTATTTTGAAAGTATCTAGGATATTTCTATGATAAACTAATTCTTGTCTACATAATGGAGTTTCTCTGCCAATTATTAAAATATTTATTTGTAATCATAAACAGATACCCAAAGAAACCAGCATATCTAGGCTATGATACCTCTGTGGATCCCTAATATCCTATGTCTATGATACCTATTCAGTATTATTTTAATGCTTAAATAGGGATATAAAAATGTCAAAATACAGCTAGCTATATAAGATAATTCATTGCAACTACTTTTGGTTTATATTTAAAAGAAAATACTTTTAAATAGGAATTCAAACATATACCCATGATTATTTGCATAGTTCAGAAATAAATCAAATGTATAAAATGATTTTTAAATTTATCTAATGAGATTGTAATTTCCCTCTACTACCCTGGTCCCAGGCAGTATTATATAATAAAAGGGAAAAGAGGAAAGCATCAAAACTACGCAGTCTACTACTGCCTACTGAAAAATTGGTTGATCTTTTTGATGAGCTGATGGAAAGTATTGATGGATTGCCAACTAAGCAGATCATTTAATTAACCTGAAACCAGGGTTGATATGCATATTGAGAATGCTCAGATAACTGATAGGTATCTCTGTGATATGCATTCTACCATGGAGTGTTCTTCATAAAGCATTACAGTGTGGGTAAGATCTATTTCTACTATATGTGACTTATTTATACTAACCATTGTATATGGCATGAGACATATTTTAGCTGTCTATATTCAAATTTGTTTTATACTTTATGGATGTTGCATATCAGGTATCTATTTCTGAATCTGTCTATAATAGACAAAGAACTATGCAGAATGCTAGCTTGTATACCTATAGACATCTTGGTATGTAGGAAACTATTTGCAGGGATGGAAAATTTTTCATAGATGGGAGAACATAAGTATATGTAGCAAGGCCTTCAGATATCTCATACTTTAAGTATTCTATTCTTAAGTGACAAAAATAAAAATAGAAAATGGCCTGGTCATCCGTTGCTGTTAGAGAAAAGAATGAAAAATATTTATACTTTATTTCTTTGGGAACTGTGAACAAGCTTCTCTACTTAGTAGTCCTTAAAATAGACCAGGGGTCCTCAAATTATGGCCCGTGGACCAGATGCGGCCCGCTGGGTTATGGCAAAATCAGACCGGAAGTGACGTTCAACCTAAACTAACATTAGCAACGCACACTTCCGGCACTGGGCTGAGGTGGCAGAGACAGAGTGTGAGGCCATACCGAGGTGAGGTGAGTTCCCAGGCCGGGGTGTATGGTGTGGGGAAGGGAGAGAGATGCAGAAGACAGAGAACTGACGGCCCGTGGCCTTGTAAAGTAAAGGAAGCCACCACAACAGCCAGGCACGAGGGATGTACAGTGCATGCTGCGCATGTCACAGCCACTGCAGGGGAATATATGGGCTGTGTCTGGTGTGCGGGTATAGTAACAGTTAGTACTACAAGTCCCAGCTTGACTCTATCATTGTTATTATGCTGTAATGACAATGTAACGGCTTCCTCTCTAGTGCATGTTGCAGTAATGACTGCTATTGTCGCCCAGAGTGAGGCTCCTGGTCCCAGGCCATGGTCCTGTATCCATAGTGACCTCATGTCTGGCTGTTGTGGTCATCAGTTTTATCATTGTGTGCATGTTCTGTAGTTTCATAAAGAGATGGAATATTGCTAACATATGTCATCACCTTATAATCACTGGGGGTCTGACCTTAGTGCCCCCCCACTTATCCCAAGTATGAGGGGGTGCAGAGCTGGTGTACTGCTTCATCCCCCTCCAGATGCTTAAGGTCCCCATACACTTGTGCAGCTTCAAGTCACATGATGACCTCCCCCAGAAGCCCCAATGTACAATTTGTCACTGAAGCTCATTCTGCACATACAATATATCGCGCAGTTATATATCTATATGCACAGTCTTGCCTGCGATTATGATAAATACGAGTGCAGCATGTACGATCATGCAGTGCGGGATCATGAGAACCGATCCCAGGATTCAGAGGAAGCCAGGGCATTTGGGAGGGCCGCCTGAGTGGTGACTTGTGTGCAGTGAAGATCTGAAGCAGGAGAGAGAGTGCGGGAAATGGAGGCATCATAGCGCAGAGGCAGCTTGGAGGAAGTTGGGCATTGCAATCTGTATGTCTCTGTGTGGGCAAAGTTATTGCTGGTATATTGTTTTTGTAGTGCTGTATATATTTATTGGTATTTCACTAATAGCAATTTGGAATCCCTTAGAAATAATGATGTCAAGAAAAAGAAAAGTTGACTTGGAGTATAGGATATTCAAACAACAGTGGGCTTATGATTACTTTTTAATGCAATACAAGGAAAGAGCTGTATATCTGATATGCCAGAATATAGTGTCTGTGTTCAAAGAATATAATTTGCGTTGACGCTCTGAAACTGCATAAAGATAAATATGATTGTTTGGTTGGAAAAGTGAGAAAAGATAAAATATTAAAACTGAAAAATACATTGACAACAATATTTTTGTGAAGCAGAAGTAGCTAAAAATTTCATCACTGCGAGCAAGTTTTCAAGTTGCCAAGCTAATAGCACCCACTGGCAGACCATTCGTGGAGGGAGAATTTGTTAAAGAATGCCTTCTTTCTGTTGCCAAAGAGATGTGTCCAGAAAAGGCTGATTTATTTAGTGAGTCTTTCAGGATCTACAATTACATGGAGGATTGAAGAAATGGGAGACAATCTGCATCAGCATTTGCAAAACTCCACAAAAAAATTTCATATTTTTCCTTGGCACTCGACGAAAGCAATGATGTTTGTGATTCTGCACAACTTCTAATTTTTTTTTGTGGGACAAATGATTATTTTGAAGTCATAGAAGAGCTTGTTGCACTGCAAAGCATCAAAGGAACAACTACAGGAGAGAATATCTATGAAAAGGTTTGCTAAACTATGAATGGTTTGGAGCTGGACTGGGCTAAACTAGCCAGTGTGACAACTGATGGTGCCCCTAGCATGGTGGGGTCTAAGAAAGGAGTAATTGCTCGCATTAATAACCAAGAGATGGACAAACATAATCATTCTCATCCAATAGCCATACACTGCCTCATCCACCAACAAGCGCTATGTAGTAAATCACTGAAGTGGGACTCTGTTATGAAAATTGTGGTATCTTGTGCTAACTTCATTAGAGCTAATGCAATAAATCACAGACAATTTCAGGAATTTCTGTCTGAGCTAAATGTTGAATATGAAGATGTTCTATATCACACAGAAGTCTATTGGTTGAGTCGAGGGAGAGTTTTGAAACGTTTCTATGACTTCCACAGATTACAACTTTTCTGCTTTCAAAAAACAAAGAAGTACCAGAGCTCAATGATGCAGAATGGAAATGGCACCTTGCCTTTCTGACAGATGTAACAGAGCTACTCAACAATTTCAATATGCAACTTCAAGGAAAGGGGAAGCTCATCTGTGTTATGCAATCACATGTCAGAGCATTGATTCCATGTATATTTGTGAAAGACTATTGAATCCCATATTTAGTAAAAATAACTTTGCTTTCAAGTAAATGTGTTGAATGATTAAAAATTGAAATTGGTAGGAGCTCATGAGCCATAATTTTAGAACTGGGGACCCCAAAAATGCTTTGGATGTAGGGTGGTTGTTTTTAAGGAGATCTGTCTGTAACTGAGAGTTGATAGAGCAGGTCCAGAAGGAGTGCTGCTTCATCACACATGTTCAGAGATGGACTAGATGCACAGCAAGAACAAGGGATAAATGATTCATGGACAGTACTCCTGCTTCCCTGGAACAGATCCAATGTAAAGAGAATACAAAGAAGTTCCTTGAAATTTGGGACACTACTTAATAGCAATATTATAAAAGGATCTAGAAGAGAAAGCACACAGGATGAGCTGTAATCTATCTTTGGAAGGAATGCTCTCATTGATGAAACCACAGATCCATGGAATATAAGAACATTATAAGAATGTTGTCATTGTTCACACAATAAACTATGCATCTTTTTTTTTTCAGTTCAGTGAAGATGATCTGTAAGTTTGTTTTGGGCTCATTCTAACTGCTTTTATCAATATTTTGGGAGTATGTAATAATGTTACATATGAGCCAATGGAGAAACTCTTGAGTCTTGATTCTGATTTATTGTCAACATCATTCTTGCCTTAGACTTCACTTTTTAATATTGAAGAGAAACCTGAAGACTGCCTATAGATCTATTAAACTAAACAAATGACTGTGGAAGCCCCAGATAACCTTAGTTTTCCCTATATTTTGAGGCATCTTTGACTTAACTATTTTTTAAAAATAGAATTTTAATTGCTGAGGGAAAGATTTGTGGTTTTCTTCTATATAATAATCTGGGATAATATTTTTTTTTAGTTTGCTTGATAAATCCCCTGTAGAAGATTGTTCAAAAGATCAGGGCAAGAATCTCAATACAGGAAAAGATGTGGAGAGGCTGCCATTGCTTTGGAATCACAGAATCCCAGATTTAGAACTGGTAGAGATCACCTCCCTAATTTTATAAGTTATAACTTATCTGAAGCAGAGTGTAGTTAAGTGAGGCAGCTGGATGGGCACAATGGATAGAGCAATGGGCTTATAGTTAGGAAGATCTGCTTTAGACACATGCTTTTTAATCCTGGGAAAGTAATTTAATCTCTATCTACCTTGGTTTCTTCATCAATAAAATGTGTTGATTGGGCATTTCAGTTGCATCCAACTCTTCATGATCTCATTTGAGGTTTTCTGGCAAAGGTACTGGAGGGGGTTTCCATTTTCTTCTCTAGGTCATTTTATAGATGAGGAAACTGAAGCTACCAGGATTAAGTGACCTGATTAGGGTTATACAGTTAATAAATATCTAAGACCAAATTTTAATTCAGAAAACTTAGTTTTCCTAACAATCTATCTACTGTGCAACTTAGTTAACGCCATTAATTAAATGAGGGTATCAAAATTATTGTAAATATCAAATGAAATAATGTAAAGTTTGAAAAAAAATTAAAATGCTATTTAAATACTATCATCATCATCATCAATCCCATTATCTATTTTGTAAAACATCACAAGTGGTAAAGTTAGGAGTCGAATCCAAGACTTCCTAATTTCAAGTCCAGTGCCCTATTCCTGACATTTACATGGTATTAAAATCATTTTTACTACATTCAGTGACTCATAGATTAAGTGATTTGTTTAAGGTCACACAACTAGTTAACGGTAGGAATGGGGTTCAAACACAGCTTTTGTGACTTTATGTCTACTGCTCAGTTTACTGTACCATGCTGCCTCTCCACACTAATTAAATCATGGATCTATCAAAATATCAAAGTATTTAAGGGCTAGACTCCAGAGACTTACAGAGGAATTTCATTTGCAGATGGGATAATTAGCAATTGGATAACAAGTCTGATTGGCCAGATACTTTTCTTTGTGCAGTTAGCTGAGAACAATTTCTTATAGAAAGCTGTACAGACCAATTTAAATTGATATTTCCAATTTCTATTTTCATCATTTGCAGAGCTAAGTCTTTCAGAACATTGAACAATTCGATTTTTAATTTTCAAACCACTGATGGAGAATAATAAAAGCTGCATAGTTAGAAATATCACACTTGGCTGACATCCATGAGAAGATATTATTTCCAAGGATCCTTAATGGATTAAGTAGCAATAATAAAAATGCGATCTAAAATAGTCCTAAATTTGGACATTTCAGTCTTCCTTCATTTAATGGGATCTGCAGTTTATTGGTCTTAATTTGAGGGTTTCCCCATGTCATTATCAAAATTATACTGTTCAAATGCTAAAACAGTGATTTTAAGAATGCCAAGGGAAGTAAGACATGTGGGAATATTTATACTATCACTTTATTTCAAGCATGCAAAATATAATGCTCCCTGGTCCTTTTATTACTTTTTTGGTTGGCTTCTTCCTTGGGCATGATGGTGAGATTCATCCCTGTTAGGGTAACCAAATTAGAAGATTTAATTCTTTATTCCTGTTTTTGAGACGAGAAAGCTGTATTTGACTTGGACTAATGATTGTTCTGGTGCTAAACACTGACATGAACCTGACAATTGTAAAAAGTTCTAATATTGAGTTGGGAAAGGAAATGGCACACTATTCTGGTATCTTTTGCCAAGAAAATCCCCCACAGGGTCAGATGCTACTGAACAATTAGATGATTACAATAGCCTTTATGACTGCTGAAATGCTGGAGGATATAGAAGGCCAGTCTGCTAAGGGTTTTATTAAGAACTATTAAGAATAATAATAGCTAGTATTTACATAAGTATTTAAATAAATTATCTCATTTGGTTCTCCCATCAACTCAAGGGAGTAGGTGCAATTATTATCCATATTTTACAGATGGGGAAACTGAGGCAAAAGTTTAATAATTTGACTAAGGTCAAATAGCTAATTAATCACAGGCTGGAATTGAACTCAGGTCTTCCTGATTCCAAGCCCAAGACTCAACTCCTGCTTCCCACCAAAATTCATTTGGATTAGTTACATGAAAGCACTGAATTTGGAATCAGAGAACTTCAGTTTGAATCTCAGCTCCGCAACTTTGTAGCCATAGAAATTACTCTTTGAAATGTTGATATTATTTGGCAGTAGTCACAAATTTATTAAATGATTTATGTCCTGTGTGAGTTCTTTTCGGATGCTATGCAGATTTGGTCCCTGGGATCCTATGAAAGGCTACACAAATAAGGGATCATACTTTTTCCATACTTAGTCCAGGTCAAATACTCTTTCTTTGATATCTTTAGTCTTTTTTTTTTTTTTTTTTTTTTTTTTTTTGCAAAGCCCCTCCCATCTCCTTCCCATATACACTGGAAGGGTACTCCCCCCACCTTTGTGGGTTCCTGGGATGTTCAAAAACTTCTTGACAAATACTTTATACTTGTTTCTCTCTTGAAATCTTTTATCATTTAGATCATTTTCAATTTTATTCATCTCTTTTATAATGTCTAAGAAACATCAATTCAATTCTGTCTTGACTATGAGAATTCACATTTATTCCTTGTCTCCCAAGTCTCTCTTCTTTTCAATTAGCACAAAACATCAAATCTCCTTGAACTGACAATCCCATCATTTCCTTTTCAAGTATCTCAAAATAAAATGTCAATTCCAAACAGCAATTTTAACCCTCAAATCTACAATTTATAACCTCTTAGTTTCTAACTACATTTCATCTCCATCTCATATTTCTCATGCCCTTAGCTAAAATTATACATGTATATGTATGCATATACATATATACACTCACACATGTAAGTATATACTCCTAATATTTTTCCTCTTTTTGTCACTGAAATTCTTGTAACAATAAAGTTTCCTTATGTTTAAAGGTGTTTTCACTTATTTGCCATAACAATTTAATGAAACTTAATCTTATTTGGAAGGATTTTATGCCCTTTTGTCTTTATTACTGCAGTTTTTTATCCATGAAGATTTATTCACCTGTAGTTCATCTGTAGCTTAACTGTGTTGTATACACTTTATAAATGAGTTAAGCAGACTCTGTTCCTACTTTCAAGGAGTTTCTGTACTGAAATAATGAAACCATGTATCACAGAAAAGTGTGAGTAAAAACAGAACAGATCTGAAAGAAATCTGAGGAAGAGAAAATTATGTTCCAATAAAATTTTACCATATGTAGAATTAACCTCATGAACAAAGCACAGTAATGCCAGGAAATTGAGCCTTGGCACTGGATTCACCAAATTACTGTTTTAAAGAATATTCTCCAAGGATGTGATGATCCATTTTGTAGTTTCAAAAGTGTACAGTAAAACTGGTTTTACGTATGTATCAATCGCATGAAACATTTCTTGCTAATATAATCCTAAATTTGGACATTTGAGTCCTCCTTCATTCAAGGAGCTCTGCAGTTTATTGATCTTAATTTGAGGGTTTTCCCATGTCATTATCAAAATTATGCTGTTCAAATGTTAAAATAGTGAATTCCAATTATGCCAAGGGAAGGAAGACATGTGGGAATATTTATACTATCACTTTATCTCAAGCATGCAAAATAGAAATGCCCTTTAGTCCCTTTATCACTTTATTTTGTTGGCTTAATTTATCATTGTTTAATTTATCATTTCATCAGTTCAGGTAGACCAATGAAATTTATGGAGATATGATATGATATATTTTATCCAAAAGGGAGTACCAATGATATACTTTGAGAGAAAGCACAGTATAACAGGAAAAGTGCTGAACTTTGGGTCAGGCAGATAAGTTGGAATCCTGACTAGCTGGGTGACTGAGCAAGTCACTTAACTTTTCTGACCTCAGTTTCTTCAGTAGCTATAAAATGAGGATAACAATATCGCCAACATCCCAGGGCTGTTATTAGGCTCAAATGAGAGAATAAAATAAAATAAAGTACTTCCTTACAAACTTTAAAGTTGAATATAGCTGTTAGTTATTAGTGTTGCTTTTTTGTTAAAAGCCTTATGCATATAAGTGTGTGTGGCAATCAGAGTTAAGTGACTTGCCCAGGATGACATAGTTAGCAAATGGCCAAAGCTAGTTTTGAACTCAGCTCCCCCTGACTCTAGGGCTCATATTCTATTCACTTTGCCATCTACTTACCCCATGCTTATATATTTTAATCGAATTCAAATAAAAATAATCCAGGAACAAGTCACTATTCTACTATTATGCTTTTATATTTAACAATAATCAGACATCTGCATGAATAGATATAATGACTACTTGGTGTCATTGAATAAAAATATCGGGAAGTTAGCTTATTCTCTTTGGATTCCCTGAAAACATCCTTGATGTAAGTCTAATAGACAGAATAGGGACAATATCCAGCTAATCCTATTCCTATAAGATTTTTTTATCTCCCTCTCTCATTCTCTGGGTTTTGAAACTTTTTTGTTTGCTATTGTGAATGTCAGAGATGGCAACATCTATTAAAATGTTCTCATGGATTGATAATATGCTCAAGAGATTGTGGGCAACAGTTCAGTCTGTGATAATGATCTGGTTCCAAGACAGTTAATTGGTTGAGTTCTCCAGGATATTTTGAGGTTTATATTTGTATTGCCTCAATTTATTGTTCAACAGTCCACGAGAGAAAAATTGAGCTTCTGACATATAATTCTAGCCTACAGGTCATGTCTTGCTAAGTATTTGGTAGGCACTAAATTTTTACATTATGTATTGCACAATTTCTATCATTTCCACATACAATCTCAATAACTAAGTCTGGGCTCCTTTAAGATAAGTCTCGTGTAATTTTGGGTAGGAGTAATTTGGTCCCGAATGCCATCTAAAGCTTTCTCTTTTCCACAGACAAATCCACATGACTTGGTCATTTGTTCAATGCTTCTGTATTGACAAGTTGCTGACTGAGTTCATGTGGATGTCATCTGGAAAGGGTCTTTTAATTCCATTCTTGGATGTAAACCATCTCAAAGTCTCCATGTGGAGGTAGACTACTTTCTGTCACATTTCACAAATCTAATGTTCCTGTTATCAGCCTGGACTGATAATAGTGATAGTGAAGTAGTATGTGCTTGTTCCAAATGTGTTTCTGTTGCTTTTTTTTTTTTTTAATTTGTTTATCATATACTCTAAGAATATTTATCAAACTTGTTCATCTTTTTTTTGGGTTTTTTTTTGTACTTAGTATTGAACTTTTATTTTTATTTTTTTGAGCTGCCATAAGATGCCTGTCCCTTTGTTTTATTAATATTGTATACTTTAAAAAAACAATATTTTTTCCAAGTCTGATGATCCATTTTGAATTCCCACGAATATATCTTTATATATCTCTCTTTCTCTCTATCTCTATCTCTATTTATATCTCTATCTATATATATACATGTATGTATATATCAATTACATTAAACATGTTCTTTCTATTCAGCTTTGATTTCAGAAGGTTTCTAAATGTATATAGCCACAGTTTTCTCTTTGCCATCTTCATGTACAGATTTTCTTGGTGGAGTCCAAGATATTTGTAGACCTAATTTTTACCTATTGATTAAATGTAACCTTCAAATTCAAACATGAAGTTTTGAGTCTCCTTAGTGAGATATAGAGAATTGCATTCTTATTAAGTCCAAATACCATTTTTATTTCATTGGAGAAATATTCTACCAGATGACAGATCTATTTAATGTTGTTGAGGTTTTGTTTTGAGTTTTTACTGCTGTGTGTGTGTGTGTGTGTGTGTGTGTGTGTGGAAATGGAATGGATGTCATCTTGATGTCACTCATACACATGAAATGATTAATCCAATATTTTGGTTAGACGATGTTATTTAGAAACTATATTTCATTCTACTTAGGAGGAATGATAACAAATGATAATGGCTGGGTGGGACCATAATAGACTTAAGCTATCTCTTTGAAAAATACCATATTTTATATAAATTGTTCTTGACATTACTATATTGGGAACATGTTCCAAATAGGAAAAAAATATCTTCAAGTTAGACACCCAATACTCTACAATTCTTACTATATTTGGGTATATTTTATGTATTTACAATATGTTAATAAACCATGAGTGTGGAACTGAATCAAGAGTTGAATAAAATGTTAAGGAACTTTTGTGTATCTTGAACAATAATTATTGAATGAATAAGAAGTTTCTCATTTCTAGGACTTTGTGGCTCAACTTTTTCAATCCTCCTATCCAACATATTGTTTTTTGGGAAGTGTACTAGAAGTGTGGTTTTGTTTTTAGAGATATAAGCTGTGAGTAATTTGTATAAATTACACAACTGTATAATAGTAGGAGAAATCTGGATTTCTCATCTTTTGATGATAGATATGTGATAGCCTCTGTTAAAAAACATGAGATCAGATTTGTGTCTGTTAGCAAGATGGTGAGATACTTTCAAGAAACAAATTTGCCACAGTGAAGCATTTGAATCAGTAATTACAGACCTAAAAAAGCTAGAGATTCAGTTAGTCCTCTTGATAAAACTACTATTCCCTCATTTATTATATTAATAGCATACAAGGTTTCATCTTATCTGAATTTTGTTTTCATTGTTTTGGATCTATATAGAATAGACTACTGGAAATTGTCCACATTTCCCTTATTCAGGGATTCTACTTTGCCTCTAATTTCTAAAATTTCTGCAGGAGAGCTACTGATTGATAACTTGTTTATATTCTTTGTCCTGATTTGACTTCTTGTGTTGCTTTAACTTTTAAGAAGGCAACCTAGCCTTATTTAAGTTTTCTACCGGACATTTTTGTTACTCTCCTAAGCTGGAAGTCCAGCAGTTATTCACAGAAGTTACACTGTTGATCGGTAGGGAAGCTTAAATCTATTCTGTTTCTAGGTCACCCTTTTTTTGATAGTCTAGTGGCTCCCACTCCCAAGAACTCACAATCATGGTTCTGAACTTAATACAGATATTCAATCAATCAGCTTTAGCCTTGTTGAATCTCAGAACACTAGCGTTTAAGTGATTTTATCTCTAGTAGCAAATATTTTAGGGATGGACCATCATACCCACTGATATTAATGTACTCTTCCAGTACTTTTCCAAAATTTTAATAGCTCTTTCAAATTACTTTTGCTATGATGGTGTTTGACATTTGTCCTTAGAAGTATTCTTTGACAGCTCTCTTTCCTCTCATGCTTCTTGTGATCAGCATCTGCTGCTATATGCAGATTTTGAAGTTTTGGGATACTTTCCATTAAATAATGTGAAAGAATATATTCACAATTCAGAAGATACTAGTTTTGTGTGTGTATGTGAATTTGGGTTAAGTTGTTTACCCAGGGTCACATATCTAGTAAGTATATGAGGCCATATTTGAACACAGGTCCAGTACTCTATCCACTGTACCACCCAGCTGCCTCATAGTTTTATTATTACTTTATTTGATATAACTATTCTACCATTTGGGGTCATACCACCAAATTCAAAAAGGGATTTTTACAATTCCAGTCTAAGTATGCTCATCTCTTCTTCAAAACCATTTGAGATATTGGTACTGTTTCTGTCACTCAATTAATAATTAGATATAATTTCTGAAAGTCACCTTAAGTGAATATTTTTAATAAGCTCAGGATCTTCATTATTTTCCTCTTCTTATGTTAATAGTTCTTGAAATAATTGTATAAATATGTATACCTATATTGAAATTTACATGTATTTTACCATGTTTAACATACATTGGATTACATGCCATCTAGGGGAAAAGGGGGGAGAAGAGGGAGAAAATAGGAACATAAGGTTTTTCAAGGGTCAGTGTTGAAAAGTTATCCTTACATATGTTTTGAAAATAAAAAACCTCAATGAGGTTTAGATTTCATTTTCAGTTTTATCTAATTTAGGCTTAGGGATGGGGTTCGTTTTTGTTTTACTATTTTCCTGCCTTGTTTAGAAATACAATACTGTGTGACTAGAAGCTGATAGCATTGCTAGTCAACTATTGATAAAAAGCAGGATGAAGCTCTTGCCTATACTTGGAAAGGTCTATCTTCATTTTTGGTATAATGTATCACTGATAATTAATGAAAGTATTCATATTTTCAATCCATTTCATGCATATTTGTCCTTTTGCAGCTTTGTCACTGCCCTGCACTAAAGCATTTCCAGCAGATGAAATATTGGTATTTCTGATTTGTCCCAATGTAGCTTACTTTCTCATGATATCATTATATGAAAGAGGGAGGGGGTCCACTCATGTTGCTTCCCTTTGGGGCAAACTGATTGTCCTGATGGTCCTGAATAGAGCCAATCTGCAATAATATGCTACCCTATTTATTTCTTAAATTCTTAAGAGCATTTTCCTCACACTGGCTGGGGTGATAGTTCAATCAGTGGTATAGAATGCAAATGGCTAATGTTCTTCTAGGCCTTCACCTCTGCCAGAGCAAACTCAGGCCACACCGAGTTCCCAACACAGCACAACCTGGTTAGCATCACCTTACTTTGCTAGTCTCTTCCCCCAAGGATGGATTAAGATTTGAGGCAGTTATTCATGTAAATGGATAGATTCATTATATTAGCTTTTTATATTAAAAATGTTTGTATTCGTACTGCTTTATAGGCCAGCCACCATGCTAAATACTATAGGGAAAGGGATTCTACAAGAGAAGTCAGTCCTGGAGTACTTTAGAATATAGTTGCAAAGATGAAGATTTTGATAGAAATCATTTACTCATGTATATAAGAAGTGATACACTGAGTGGAATAGGTTATAAATGTTGCAGAATTTCAAAGAAGTGAAAGATCAATGTGTATTGCAATAGTCAGAGTGAGCTTCAAGGTATAAATGAAAATTATAAGGGTTCATGAATTTTTAATATCTATATAGGTAGAGAAGAAGCATACCTGAAAGTACCTACTTGGTGGTATGAATGAATCAGCTCATGAGAGTTGATTAGTAAAGTTTTAGTGTGAGCATTCACCCCTTGGAAATCAGCAAAAGATATATATATATAGTTTATTATTTTGTTGATCCTCTAGACTCAAATCAAAATTTAAAAAATAGTAATAATGCTACTTAAAAGCATTAAATATACTACTTAAATTGTAGTGTTTCCAGACTGTCATTTATAAGTACAATCCTGTCCTACCCTGGTGAAGCCTTCAAGCAGAAAGAGGTTGGAGGGCCCCCCCGTCAGAAATATTGTAGAGATGACTCCTTTTCAAGTACGGAGTCGCAGAGTTCCTGGAGTTCCTTCAAAATCTTGAGATTCTGTAAAGGCATTCCTGAAGTTGTATTTGGTACTTAGTGTAGGGTGGGATGGGGAAAAAAGAATGATGGTCCATAAAACATATCTATTGTATAGGGTAAAAGTTCAATTAGATGATCAGAATAATGATAATGATGATAATAGTAATACTCGCAGCAAGTTCAGATGTGAAAGCAAAAAAAAAGAGAGAGAGAGCCGTAAAGTACCTAGCTGCAGCAGTTTAGCCAAAATTATGTATATAAAGCTATGTCTGACTCATGCCTGAAGCAAGGCATAATGTTTTATGAGCGTGAGGGCTTGTTGTGGTGATTCAAGATACTGCCGCTGCCACTAAAGCTTATTGCAAATATAATGCTAAACAAGGTAGATGATAAGCACAGTTCTCCAGTGATTAGTGAAATGAGTGCACGTGTTTTCAGAGGCAGTGCACCATCTTTGTGCTACCTGTGCTACCTCCTCACAGGGTTACTGGGAGGGAAACCTCTGAAACTCTCAGATGCTCCTGAATCAGGAGCCATTACGAATCTCATTTCTGCCAATAGGCATTATGATACCGGTAAGCTCCGATGCCAACAAATGGATTAGTCAACGAGGATGAGCGCAGACATTCAGAAAGCTACTGCTGTAACAAGGGGCTTGGCCAGGACCTTTTCTTCTTTCCCTTCCCTGCCTGCCAGTGCTCCTACCAAAGAAATGTAAAATTTAATCACTGAAACCCTCTCACAGGATATCTTGGAGTTTACAGGCTCAATTCTTTCTTAAGGATGATGCCCTAAACCTAAATCACTCTGACTCTCTTTGGCCAACAGAAGGTCCCAGGGAAACCAAGCCCCATTTAGTCATTGTTTGGGCCCACATTAACTCAAAGTGAATTTAAAGAGCAATTGTTTCTGTTTTAGCTTGTATATGCACATTTGTATTTGTGTCTGTGTGTAATTTTTTCCCCTGAGGCAATTAGGGTTAAGTGACTTACTTGCCCAGGGTCACACAGCCAGGAAATGTTAAGTGTCTGAGGTCTGATTTGAACTCAGGTCCTCCTGACTTTAGGCCTGGTGCTCTCTCCACTGCGCCACCTAGCTGCCTGTGTGTGTAATTTTTTATTTTATTTTTTAACCAGATAAAAGAGACCGTTCTTTGTTTCATTTCCTTCTTACCTAGCCTTAATAGGTGATTGCCTCAGTCAGACTGAGACTTGGGAAATATTTTAGACCTTTTTAAGGTCAAGGTCTCCCCGTGCATCTGGACTGTCTTCTGATTTCTCTTTTGTCACTGGTCCCAAATGGCTTCAGAGGAGAAAGTGAGGCTGGTGAGCTTGCACAGCCCTCCCTTATTTCAATGCAATTCACTTGCATGTCATGGCAACAATTCCCTGATGTCATGCCGATCTTTGAGAATGAAGGATAAATAAGCTATAACATAGTGGAATAGAGTCATAGCAGAAACTAAGCTACTAAAGGCAAAAAATATGTTATTTTGAATAAAATAATGTATTAGAACTTTTATTTCTTACCAATATCATTGAACCTTTTTAGCTGAAGTGCTACAAAATCTATGCCAGATACTCATATATTTGTGTGTGCATATTATTTTTACATATATATGTAGATACAGTTATAGCATAGTAAATAGAGTACCAGACCTAGAATTAGGAAGACATTATGTTTAAAACCAGCCACAGACACTTATTATCTTTGTGATTCTGGCAAGCCCTGTTTGCCTCAATTTCCTCATTTATAAAATGGGAATGATAATGGCATCCTATTTTTCAGGTGGTGAAGATCAAAAGAGAGAAAAACTGTAAAGCACTCTATGTGGCACACACAAAAGACTATATAAAGGGTAGCTATTATTATTATGTATGTGTATATGTACATATTATATATACAGAGAGAGAGAGAGAGACAGCATAGTAAAGTGGATAGAGGGCTGACATTGAAATCAGGAAAACCCAAGTTTAAACTTACCCATGATACAGACCATCTATGGAATTGTTACCAAATCATAGCCTTTCAGATTCCAACCCTTTCAAGACCATGCTTCAGATGAATTGCTGATGTTATTCAATTGATAAATACTTATTACATTCCTGCTATGTGTCAGCCATCATGCTAAATGCAGAAGATATTTTCACACCAGGAAATTCTTCACAGCAACAAAATTATTTTAGTACCCCCAAAACATTTTGTTTTGTCTTTATGCACCTATGTATACATTTTCATGTATACTCTTAAAAATAAGATAAAATTAATGGAGAATTGGGAAATATTTAATTAATCTTATTAATTAAATCCTATTATCTTAGAGGTCTGAAGAGCCATTTTATAGACCCAAATGCTCAAACAGATCTGAAATCCTAACACTAGGGGATTTCCTCCCATAATTCAGAATGCAGCCCATCTATGTTCTCTGTCTATGTCCACTGGGTCCACCCAATTTACCAGGTACTTTACTCACTTTTTTTTTTAACATAGCAAGGAAACTAGGACAGCACTCTGTCCACTTGTTATTCCTTATTCTTGCCACATGAACAACTCATCTTTTCTTCCTGTCATATAATTTCTTATTGACATCCTTTACTCCTTGTTCCTCTCTGGAGCTTCTCACAGATTATATATAGTGCAGTCTCCTTGTGTCTTCCTTGGGCCTTTCTATTGTGCTCTGTGTGATACTCTGTCTTTCATATGCAATAGTCAAAATAATTTATGGAACAGAATCTATTATATTTTCAAAGCTACCAACTCAGAGGTATCCCTATTTGACATCCAAAGACAGCCCTATATAGTGGGAAGTATGCTGGGTTTGGGAAAAGGAGAATAGGGTTTAGATCCTGGTTCTGCTACTTGTTACCTGTTTGACAAAGGGAAAATCACATTATTATTCTGACTCTTACTTTTGCCCTCTATTAAATGAGGGGGACTGATCCTGGATCTTAAGTCCTGTCATTGCTTTACCATATTTATGACCCCTGCTGCTCATACTGATAAAGCAAGTGTCAATTTTACATTCATCTGAACAATAACAATAAGAACATTGATTTCAGTCTATATATTATTACTTGGGCAACTAGGTGGTACAGTGGATAGAATGTTGGACCTAGAGTCAAGAAGACTCATCTTCCTGAATTCAGATTTCACCTCAGACACTTATTAGCTGAGTCCCTTAACTGTTTGCTTTAATTTTCTTATCTATAAAATGAACTAGAGGAAAAAAATGGTAAACCATTCTAGTATCTTTGCCAAAAACACTCTAAATGGGGTCACAAAGAATCAGTCATGATTGAAATATCTGAACATAACAAAAAAAATCCTCTGTTAGATCATTTAGGAAAAATTTAAAAACTATTTCATCTCTACTTACATATAGTGAGTTTATACTGAGTAAAAATTAGGCACGACTTGCCTAAGATGAACTGGGAGGTGGTTTCAGAGTAATATTAATTTTGAACTCTAAGAGGCCAAAAAAATTAGAGCATGCTTTTCAAGGATCCAAGTTCCTTTAAATATTAATTTCTTAGACATAAAAAGGAATCTTCATTATATTTAATACAGATATATGTATGATCTACTATCATACATGCAGAACAATAGTAGTAATAGAAATATTTTTGAAAAGTACAATACATATCATTTAATTATAAAAATAATTGAAAATAGAAGACTGGGAAAAAAAGTTGTTTATATAGTACCACACATCAACATCATTGGATCAAATGCTTAGTTTAAAAAGAGAATTTAGAGACTAAATTTTTCATTTTCTAAATGAAGAAATGTGGCTTAGAATTAAATGATTTGCCCATAATCACAAAGGTAATAAAGAGAGGAAGCATTTGACTCCATCATCTCTGGCTCAAAAGCTATTGTTCATTTTACTGCATCAGACAGTTTGAAAAATGCTTTCCAAAAACTCATGAATCAGCCACTGTGAATTCCTGAAGCCTTCATCAAATGTCATTTGTGTTTTCAAATTAAATATGTGTATAAAAATATATATATATGTTTATAGCATGTATATACACCTATATAGTATATACACATATATATGTTTATAGCATATATATACACCTACACACATACATACATATATATATATACAAACTCCTAACACTGACTCAAAAGGCAACTCTATAAAAATAATACTTCAAAATTAAAAAAAAATTTAAATGCCATAGACAGGAAGTGAAAGATGACTTCTTGTTTCTTAAAGAAAATACAGGCAAATTATAACCAGGCTTTTTAACTGATTCCAAGCCTAAAAGAAAATGTCAGCTAATATAGGAACTGAGCTCAATAGCAAACCCTAGAACTTAATCTATATTGAAGCTACATATTCTATAAGCATGCAGTGAAGTGCAAAAAAACAGCAATTGAAAAATGACATGATTAAATGGCACGACATGCAATCATTTGCTCTCAATTATATCAATGTATCTTCTTCATTTCTAGGAGTCAAGCAGAAATATTGTTTTTTAAATGCCTCTATTAAATTGGTCACCAATAATAAAATAGATGAGAGTTCTAATAAGCTCATTTACATAACATACATCATGCACTACAAAACTATTCTCTCCACACAGTTTTGCTCATAGATTTGTCTCCTAGTTGTCAACCCTCTTGGCTACATTGGCCGATTTTTAAATGCTTAATGCTTAATGCTGCCTTCAGGACCATTTGTAGGAAAACGTTTATGAAACTTTTCTAGTTAACCCTTGGCAAGATCCTTATTGCTAATTATGGAAAAAGTATTGATATAATATCTTTGCTGTCACATTTTATTATAGTGATGGTTGAAATAGAATCTGGGCCTGACATTTTGGAAATACCATCTAATTGCAAGTCAGAAACACAGAATGACAGTTTTAAGTAGATTTAACTTCCCTCAAAATACCAAAATGGTTTATTTAGGGGAAAGCCATATTTTTAAAATAGTGGTGTAATTTATTGAATTGGCACATAAGGTCCATTTCTGTGGGATTCCTTCATTGAGATGGTTACAAGAAGTACATTGGAATAATCTATCATACTTTAATCCTGATTTCCTATTTTAAAATCTTTTTCACTGTTTGAAAATACACATTGAATGGAACTATATTATCACGGATATTTTATATTTTCATACCACTGATCATTATTGGTAATAGAGGCATAAACACAAAGATTAGGTCCAAAGATTTAAGACAGATTTTGGATTATATATCTCGTCCTGTCTAACCTCACCAAGGGACCTTAATCAATTTGTTTGATTCTTTGAATCTCATTTTCCTCAACAATGAAATTGGAGTAATAAAGAATTGGTAACTTAGCTAACTAATATTTTTAAGTGCATTGAAATCCTTGGACAAAAGGTGATACAAATAGAAGGCCTATCATTCTTTTTTTTTTTTTTTTCCTGTTTTAGTTGTCTTTGCCTCCTATTTTTGAAAGCAGAATAAATTTTAGAAAGAAAATGGCCCTTTTATTCCTTCTAAATCCTACCTCCTTACCCTCCCTCTTGCTTTGTGGACTAAAATATAATAATCATGCTAGAAGTGCCACCTTTCACTATGTTATTCCACAAAAGCTGTTATTATTCCTATAATGGCATTCTTTGATTTCTTTGTGTCATTCCTTATACTGGGTTAAGTACTTTTAAACATGTTTGTTTTTAAGAATAAAGTTCAGTAGTCTGATGCTTAGTTCATATTCACATGTAATTAGTAATATGTGATATACTTCCTTTTGCAAATTAAGAACACTATTAAAATTCCAGACATACAAAACAATATGAAGATTAAGTTACTCCAAAGGAAACTGTAATAGCTTACAGATTGCTAGTATCATTACTAAAATGCTGGTATCTATTACAGTGTCTCTCTGGAATAAAGAATGCACTTTTGGCAATAATCTGTTAAGAATATGTCCATTATTGTTAAGATCTGTTATCTTAATTCTAAACTAGTCTGCAATTATAGAAAGCTAACTTTTAACAATAAGGGGGAAAGGGCATTAGATGTAAATGTAACTAGCAGCCATTATCCTATAAAATACCTGTTCTAAAACCTTAAAATAATTCTTTTCATAAGCAGATAAAGCATTAATTATAATTCATTTTTGCATGATTGAATTTTGAAATCTATTTACAATCACCCACTGTACTTTTCAGCTCATATTAGCTCTATGGGCATCATTCAAAATAATATTGGGAGAAAGAATATAGAAAAAGGTATTTTCTCTCCTTGGCATTATCTTCAAAACTTAACTTCCTTTATGTTTTAATGGATATCAGTGTCCAAATTCACATAAAATCCACGAGAGTCTTAGCAAGAAGAAGGAAAAGATTCTGAAAGAAAAGTTGTTGCAGTTTGGGCATGATATCACAATTATATATGGAAGGCCACATTAGAGGGATAAAATCAGCAAAAAATGGGAATTAGGAGGTCCCTTTAAGGAAACCCATGGAACAAAATTAGGCACAACACTAACCAAAGGGGAAAATAAGACATTTGTAACTAGTTCATGAAAGATGGCCAATGACTGACCAAACTGATCTTTCAATCCACTCAATCTTGGTCAGACTTCTCCTGTAGGAATAAAGCATTTCCCTCTCTACAAATCCTCTCAGCCTATATATTCTCTCTGAATTAAACAAACAACTCAAAGAGCAATTGCACTACAATAGTAAGGAACCAAGAATTGTTTTTGAAGCATTCTTGTTCCAGAATACAACAGATGGGAAATAAATAGATTTAAGAGCTCCAGGGACATTAATAGGAACTTAGTAAGTCTGGCAATAGGAAATAAATATGTCTTAAAAAACAACAACAACAACAAACAAACCAAAACACTACTTAAATCCATTTAAAATTTTGCCCTGGGGAGAAAACCTCAACCTAGGAAAGGCCCTTTTATGTCTACATTGGATCTTTGAACCAGAAGAGTCAATTATTTGAGTACCAGCCCCATTCCCCATAATATCTCAGAAAATGATAATGCATTATTCAATGAGTTAGAATCTCAGGACACCTGTTTCTTAGTTCTGCCAATGATTGCGTTTTTTTTTTTTTTTTTTTGGCCCAAGACTTCTCACTTCCTCAGACGTCAGAGTGCCCAGATGTAAAGCAGTGCTAACCTAATGCCCAGAAGATTGAAAGGTTTAACCAAAGATTAAAAGATTGGAAAACACTTTTTAAAAAGTCTTCCTCCTGAAAACTCCTGACTAAATAATAACCAAGTACTGAATTGCTGCAGTGATTACATTAGCTCAAAGTAAGCTTAGCTATCTTGCTGGAAGTTAATGAAAACAAGACTACCATATTCAAACTCTCCCATGGTCTGGAAAAAGTGCAGATTCAGGGGAATGTTGTGAGAATGTTTCCTTGGATAGAACTAATATTCCATAAAGGATAATATCTTTGTTTCTTTTTCCCCCTCTTCTGGGGGGGAAATGTGTATATTTTATTTTCTGATCCCCAAAGAGAGTTTAATAACAAAACATTAGGGATCATTTTCCAATCTGTGCTACTCTCTGCCTATAAGGAAATGAAAGAATATGTGTTTCAATATGTATACATATAGATATATAAATACACAGACATGTAACATATGCATATGTTAAAATAACAGAAAGAGAGAGTGGGCAAAAGTGGTTTAAGCTAAAAAGTATTACCTTAATCTTCAGGAGACTGATTTAATGTCCCAGAGTCTTACTTAGTTTATGGATTTGGTAATTTGTTAAAATCTGAAAGTGGGACTAGATGTTCACTGAGGATTTTTTTCAGCCATAGTTTCCCCATTCTCACAATTTTGATTTGTTGAATCCAGGTGTAGGCCCTTTCATTTATCTCAACAAATTTCATCTTGTTAGAACTTTTCAGATCATGACTATTATCCAATGCACCTATTATCTCTCCCTGTTTGTGCCACCGGAAAATGGATAAAGCCAGTCAACTATGTCTTCATCCAAGTCAAGAAGAACACTGTTGACTAGGATAGGACTAATGTCAGATCACCTTACTAGACTACTCCCTGCGCTGTATTGACATCAACTAATCACTATCCTTGAGGTCGATGATGGTCTGTTGAACAGACTGTAGAAGTGTTCAGCCCATCTCTTCAGGACCATGTCTTTATCACTAACCAGTTTGGGGCCATCAACAGTTGATGTTGAGTATGTTGAGTAGTTGAGATGCTATAGCTCTTTGGCTTATAAATAGCCTTCAGTGCATCATAATAAGACTTTGGGTGGTTACTATAAGCATACAACTGAATTTCATCTGCTTTTTACTGAACCTAGAATCCTGCATCTCTATATTTCTATTTTCTTTATTTTTGATGGAAAGTCAGAAAAAGTGATATAAGAACACTTTCAAGATATCTCTTAAGAACTTTAGAATTGATTATATGCCATGGGAGTCGCTGGTATAGGACCGCCCAGTGTGGCGTGCCTTCATCAGAGAAGATGCTGTGCTCTGTGAGCAAAACAGAATGGAATTAGCCCACGAGATACACAAAATTAGAGAAGCTGCCCCAATGTTCATGTGGATCATTTGTGCCCTATAATATTCTTCTCTAAAAGGTAATGTTCTCTTGTTGGGGTTTCCTTGGGTTCTCTGGAGGCAGCCTTCGTTTCAGTTCAGTAATCACCCCAAATGCAGCCAAGGTGTTAAAAGTCCAAATCCTTTATTGTCTCCTTTAAAGTCTTGTCTCCTTTCCTGGGGCCCCGTTAGCTTTCTTACAGCCCCATCTCTCTCCTTGGTTCCAAGAGCTTGAGCTCCTGCTGCCTTCTCTGGCTTCTGAATCTCCCCGACTGAATCCTGGCTGAGGCTCCGAGAGCTTCTAGTGCACTTGTCTTATGGCCCTGAGAGCTTCTTGCTTATAAGCCCCACACTGTGTATACACCAATCATTATATCACTAGGAAACCATTATCTGTTGTAGGATTAAATCAATGCTGAACTAGCTTTAACCACTGTCTCCTCAATTCCACTTAGTATCTTGTTTCATGTTCTGGCCCATAACATCTCCTTATAGGATTAAATCAATCATACTGAGCCATTCTAAATTAGATAATTATTGTCTCTATCAATTCCACTGACTTAGTACCTTGTAAGAATCCTTTGTTTCAAGTTCAGAGTTCTGGCCCATAACAGTGTCTGACCTGAGACCTGCGGCAGAGCATTTTGAGCTTATATTGGTCTGATCAGCCACAGTTAAAAGACACACTGTAACTTGACTCTAAAATAATGATGTCATTTTGGTCCCCTTCAAGAACAAAGGACAGCAACCAACCCTTGAGGTCTAATGATGGAACCAGTTCAAAATTCTGCTAACCCTTATTACTATCCAAACACTTCCTGATCCAGAAAGATATCGTGAGGAACCTTGTCAAATTATTCCTTAAATTAAGGCAAATTATATCTGAGATATTCTTCTTTCAGACTAGTAACCATTTCATAAAAAATATTTAAAGTCTCAAATGAACTAAGGTATAATTATTGCTGTTTTATCATTCACATTTAATTTGTCTTTGAGCAAAAAGACAAATACTTGTTTATAATAAAGAAAGTTATTTTGCATGGGCAAATGTATAGTTGTTGCAACAGAAGTATAATAAATAGTCTTCCTATCAGACCAATGAATAGTGGTCTTGGACTTTAGTGCCTAACTATAAATGGCTTTATAGCAAAAACTATATAAATAAACCAGGCCCTAAAAAGTTGAAAATATGTTTTCCATCATGGGTTTCACACAACTTTTAAACTTACTGTTCTAATGTTTCATTTTGAGTTAGAAAATCAAGATTTAATAGGCATTCATTAAAATATTTCCTAGTGGTCTCAGCAGACTGATGTCTGATAAGTAAATGGATCATTTTTTAACTTTTATTTTTTTCCAATTCACAAACATTGATTTTCTCTTCTACCCATCTCTTCCTCAGTTGAAAGTGAAAACAGAAAAGCAGAATTCTTGCGACAAATATGCAAAGTTAAGCGAAATTAATTCCCATATTGGCCAATAAAATGTCTCATTCTGCATCTTGAGTCTGTCATGTCTCCCTGGAGGTAAATAGCATTCTTCAGCATAGATCCTCTGAAATCATGATTGGTTTCCACATTGATCAGTGTTCTTAAGACTTGAAAAAAATGTTTTTGTTTGTTTTTGTCATGTTACTCCTGGCTTTATGATCTGCATCAGTTCATGTAAGTCTTTTGGAGTTTGTCTGAACCCTTATCTTTCCTCATTTCTTGCAGTACAGTATTATTCCATTATGTTTATATACTATAATTTGTTTGGCCATTCCCTGAGGTACCATAGCTATCTTCTACTGCCTCCAATTTTTTATATAAGCATTTACATCTTGAGAATTATCAAACACTACAAATCAAGGCTTGATTTATTGTTTTCTTGGTTGTTTTGACTAAGAGTTGGCAAACCAGAGCTCAGGAATCAAATTCAGCCTGCTTTTATATATTGAATGTAAAAACTATTCTCAATTTGCTGGCAGAAAAGCAGCTCATGACCTACAGTTTGCTTACCCTTAGTGTAGATTTAAGAAAGTGATGGAGAAAATGATACCCTTGATCTTGCCATTACTCACAAATGGGCAAAATTCTTCCCTGACTACTGGCTTTTCACTTCTTTCTCTGCCCCATGATCTCTAATTCTTTGACCCCCTACTTCTGTCCCAGACCAATTAATTCTCTTATCTCTCTTCATCTTGAGTCCTTGGTGAACTAATTCAACTCAATATTGTCTTTTTCTTGAATCCCTAATCCCCTTTATGTCACTGATGACACTCAGCCAAGCATCAGCCTTGTATAATTACCACGTTTATTACCTTCACTACACACATGTGCTTCTAGATGAAGATGTAGAAAATCATGTACCTGTTCTGACTGGATCCACTACAAATTTATTTGACATAACCTCCACTGGGCCTTCATTGCTGCTAGACAATTCTATTGTGTCTCTCCTCTTCATCCTGGCTAACAATCTGTTTATATGTCTTCTGCTCTTTTAACCAAAGTCCTTGAAAAGACCATCTACAATAGATGCTTCCATTTTCTCTCTTTTCATGGTCTTCTTAACTTCTTACAATATGATTTCTGATCTGATTTAGTGGAAATCATTCCACTAAAATTGCTCTCTCCAAAGTAACTAAAGATTTTAGGTAACAAATACAATGACCTTTTCTCAATCATTATTCTCCTCACTTTGCAGCTTTTAGCACTTTTAGCTCCTATCTCTCTGACTATTCCTTCTCAGTCTCCTTTGCTGTAGATCATCCCTTTATTCATAGATGTTCAATCTATGGCCATTCCTTGAGGTGTACTATAGCTATCTTCTACCGCCTCCAATTTTTGATATGAGCATTTTTACATCTTGAGAATTAGCAAACACTACAACTCAAGGCTTGATTTATTATTGTTTTCTTGATTGTCTTGACTAGGGGTTGGCAAACCAGAGCTCAGGAACCAAATTCAGCCTGCTTTTATATATTGAATATAAAAACAATTCTCAATTTGCTGGCAGAAAAGCCAGGGTTCCTCTTCTCTTACCCCTCTAAACTAAGTCACTTGACCTCATCAGCTACCATGGACTTAAACTGATAATTCTCAAATCTACTTATCCTGCCCTGCTGAGCTCCAGTTTTGCAGCTCCAAGTGCCTTTATGACATCTCTCCTCCTCCCCCCCCCCTCCCCGGGCTGGGGTTAAGTGACTTGCCCAGGGTCACACAGCTAGGAAGTGTTAAGTGTCTGAGACCAGATTTGAACTCGGGTCTGAATTCAGGGCTGGTGCTCTATTCCACTGCGCCATCTAGCCACCCCCCTTTATGACATCTCACATTGGATGTCTAAAAGATTCTTTAAATTTGATATGTCCAAAATAGAACTCAACATCTTTCTCTGTGAACCATCCTTCTAGGACTTTCTCTGTAACTGCAGATTTACAGACCCTCAGACTCCTACACTAGGAGCCATTCTGGACACTTCACTCTCTCTCAGCTCCTCCCAGCCCATCTTCAATCTGTTTCCAAGGCCTTTCAATTTTACCTTTGCAGCATTTCTTATTTATGTCCCTTTCTCTTTTCTAAAACTGTCACTACATTTGTATATGCTCCCATCACCTAATGCCTAGATTATTGCAATAACCTGCTTAGGAAAGGGGGGAGGGCAAGAGTCTGCCTGCCTCAAAGTCTTTGTGGCAGCCCTTTTTGTAGTGGCCAAAATCTGGAAACTGAGTGAATGCCTCTCAATTGGAAATTGGCTGAATAAGTTAAAGTATATGAAGGTTATGGAATATTATTGTTCTATAAGAAACAATGAAGTAGGATGATTTCAGAGAGGCCTGGAGAGAATTACATGAACTGATGCTGAGTGAAATGAGTAGGACCAGGAGATCATTCTATACTTCAACATTGTACAATGATCAGTTCTAATGGGCATGGCTCTCTTCAACAATGAGATGATTCAAATCAGTTTTACTTGTTCAGTGATGAAGAGAGCCATCTACATCCAGAGAGAGAACCATGGGAACTGAGTGTGGATCACAACATAGCATTTTCATTCTCTCTGTTATTGTTTGCTTGCATTTTTGTTTTCCTTCTCAGGTTTTTTTTTTTTTTCTTTCTAAATTCTGTTTTTCTGATGTAGCAAGATAACTGTATAAATATGTATACATATATTGGATTTAACATATATTTTAACATATTTAACATGTATTGGACTACCTGCCATCTAGGGGAGGGAGTAGGGGAAAAGAGGGGAAAAGTTGGAATAAAACGTTTTGCAATTGTCATTGTGGAAAAATTACTTATGTGTATGTTTTGTAAATAAAAAGCTATAATAAAAAAAAAGAAAAAAAAAAGAATCTGCCTACCTCATCTCTCCTATTTACCTTCCATTTAACTACCAAAATGATTCCCTTACTTAGTAAAGTCCATTTTTTTACTATTGACTTAAGGACCAAATATGAAATTCTCTGTTGGGCATTCAAAACTTCATAATTTAGCAACCATCTCAGTCCTTATTCTGCACCATATAATCTCTGATCCAGTCAGTGGCTTTCTGAGTGTCCCATGAAGAATACACTTCATCTCTAGATTTTGGATATTTTCTCTGATTGTTTCCCATTTCTAGAACCTTTTACCTCCTCAAGTCCACATCGGCTTCCTTTTAAGTTTCAACTGAAAAATCAAAAACAAAACAAATATTGTACAGGCAACCTTCCCCAAATCTTCTTAATTCTAGGCCCTTCCTTCTGTTATTTCCTATTTATACTTGCTTTGTACATATTCTTTACATTGTAAACTCCTTGAAGGCAGGTACTACCTTTTGCCTTTTGTTGTGTGTCCTACCTCTTAGCACAATATCTAGCACACAGTAAGCATTTAATGACTAATCGATTGAATCTGATCTTGAAGACAGGATTGTCTTCCATTCCTACAGTATGCTGCCCAGATCAGATATGAAACATATTTGAGGCAGTAGAGAGCGACAGGGGAATAGGTTATGATAGAAGCAAATGAAGGAGCCTCTGCTGCTCCAATTTATGTGTAACCTGTTCTGTGGTTTTCAACCAGGCTTTAGACATTTGAACTATCAATCACTTCTTACACTTTCCATCCTCTACATTTAATTCAAGAAAAAAAAAAAAACATGCATCTCCTTGGGGATATGAACAAACTATTATAAATGTGTAAGAGATAGTTTAAGATTTAATCAACAGTTTATAGCATCAACTGAAATTAAGGGAGATAATTTTTTTTTTTTTCTCCAAATAGGGATAGTGATCCTTGCCCCCTCCCAGCCTTAAAGGGGTTTTGTAAGGATTAATGAGATAATGTTGATAAAGCTCTTTAAGCTCCTGGATGGAAAGTGTCATATAAACACAAGGTGCAAAATGACTACAAACTATATTCTGATTTAGGTGGGGATTAGACACAGAAAAGTGAAGCAGAATAGGCCAAAAATAGAACTCAGCATCTCACATTTAGAACTGAAAGGGAGCAGGTCTAACTGCCTCATTTACGCATAAGGAACTGAGGCTCAGGAGGTTGAGCTTCAGACTCAGTCAGTCAAGTCCCACATGGCAACCAGATCCTTTGACTCAAAAAGTCCAGAACTTACATACAAAGTCTGACTTGGAAGGAACTTGGTCAGCCTTTTGACCTCTTATAAACAAGCACTTATTATTGTTCAATCGTTTCAGTCATGTCTGATTCTTCATGACTCCATTTGGGATTTTCTTAGCATGGTGACTGAAGTGGTTTGCCGTTTCCTTCTTCTCCAGGTCATTTGAGGAAACTGAAGGAAACAGGGTTAAGTGACTTGCCCAGATCATATGGCTAGTTAGTGTCCGAGGCCAAATCTGAATTCAGATCTTCCTGACTGCAAGCCTGGCGCTCTCTATATTGCACTTCCAAACCCTGTATAACAGATAAAGTCAGCATGGTGGACTAGAAAGGACATTGGAGATTGACCCATGAAATCTGTGTTCAAATCTTAGCCCTGATAATTACTAGCTGGAGACTATGAGAAAATCACCTCATCTCTAATCTTTTTTCTTATATATAAAAATGAGATCATATTAATTGTGTTATCTAAATGAAGTTCTTTAAGAATCTTAAAGTACTATTATGCCAGAATCAGATTAATCTTTCAAATGCACAGATCTGATTATCTTCAGAACTCAGAAAACATCAATGCTTCTCAACTGCCTTTTAAATAAACTCAAAATTGTAATTAGATGGGACTTTAAAGAGCATCTAGTACAAACATCTTATTGTCCTTCTTTAGGTTGGCATCCCAGGTTTCCTATACATTGGTCCCAAACTGATCTCATTCTCATTCCATGTTTCAACAAAACACTATTACAGCTTGTCTCTCAGGATGTGAACTGTGATTTCTTACCTCTGCATCTTTGTTCATGTTATTATTCTCTATGCCTAGAATATGGTTCCCACTAACATCCCCATCTTTCTTTTGACCTCTTACCTGACTTTCAAGATACAGCTAAAATGTCACCTTCTCTACTGAAGGATTCCCTCATCTCTCTCAGTTGAAAATGATCACTCCCTAATCTGATTTCATATAGCACTTTGAAATCATATTATCATATTCCAATTTGCATTTTCTTTATTTCTGTTCATGTCTTTTCATAGATTGTAGATTGCTCTTTGAAGGCAGGTATCATGTCTTTTATTTTTGTTATCTCTTTGAGGATAATACATTTAGAGGTACCTAAATAAATGTTGAATGATTAAACAAATGTAAAAAATGGAGAGTGTCTGATCATTTTACTTGCTATGTGTTGGAGACAAACAGTTGATAAATGTTGGCATGTGAAGCCCTAAAATTGCTTTTACTTCTTTTGTGAGTTACCTTTTTAGTGTTCTCAGATGATGATTTAGTAAGTATGCAAAGCAACTTTATTGGTATATTTAATATATATTAGATATCTACCACATAGAAATTTCTAATATACAAAGGATTTTAAAAAAATCTTCAAGCAACCTAAGAGGAGGGAAATGGAAGAAATAAGGATTGTAGATTTCAGGATCTCTGGTTAGGATTGTTAGATTTGAGTCTTTAAATGTTGCTCCATCTGCTCAACTTGGGTATTAATTTAAACAAAGAATTTTCTTATCTTCCACTCTCTTAGACCTATAAGCATCTGTTTGTCATCACTGCTTCAACATTTTATTTGCTCCTTTCTTTCTAGTTTTAAAATGCTTCCATCATCAAAGCTTTTGTAAATTTATGAACCCATAAAAATATGTTCATGTTGCCTGTCTCAATCCTAACTCTACTGAAACCGTCTAATAAGGCCTTTTCTCTTTCTTATTTTAGCCCAGCGATTCTGTTCTTTCATAAAAGGTATCATAATATTAGGTTGGGGTGAACAGGAACAAAAAGGAAGAAGAAAAATGAAAATAAAATTGGGTTTAAACATGCAGCTGTGATCCACAATTTGCACTTATATAGTTGAAGCATCATTTTCAATGCCTAAGTACCATACTGAATGTATCTTTTCAGATATTCAGTAGATTGGATTTTTGGGAGGTCCTTTCTAAGTCTTGATTCTGTGATTTCTTCACATTAAAGGAACTAGAAGGCATAATATAATAATGTAACCAATAGAGAAAAGAATAGTGTGTAATAATGCAATTTTAGAGATGACCTTAGAGATCATGTAAGAGATCTAGAGATCATCTTAAATAAGGTCCTTCTTCAGGACACAGAGTTCTGTCTAAAGTTCACAAACTGGAAGAAGCCAGCTCAAGATGGTGCTTCCAAATATAATGGTGTCAGTATAGTGAAGGCATCATGATAAGATGAAGAATAGAATGATAAGGAAATTATAATAATAATAGTAGTAAGTGTAGAAAAAGCAATATCATCATGAACTTCAGAAAAGGTAATTTTTCATATTCCTTTCAGGTCAGAAGTCTAGGAAAATGAGCAAAAGGAAAACTGTGGTTTGAATGAAGCATATCATACATAATCTGTTTATTACATATATGCAGCTAGGCAGTTTAATGTATAAAGTCTTGGGCCTGGATTCAGGGAGACCTGAGTTCAAATCATTTTCCTCAATTATCACATGGGAATAATAACAGCACCAATCTCTGTTCTGATAATCGTATGAGATAATATTTATAAAGTGCTTTAGGGCAGTGTTTGATTGGCACACAATAAGTGCTATAAAATTCTAGCATATATATATACTAGAATTTTTATATATTTTATTTATATATTATGTATTATATACTTATATATGATATATATTATGTATATAATGTGTTTATATGTATATTCATGGTTTTATTCAAAGGGGGTAATGAAAATAACCAATTGTTCCAAAAAAGAAAGATTGGCTTAAAAGAGAGAGAGAAGGTGAAAGGGGTAGAAGGTTTCTGGTGAAAGATCTTCTAAAAAGCTGGGCCAGCTAAATTGATCCATCCCCAGGACCTAGAGTCAAGAATACCTGAGTTCAAATTTACCCTGAGACACTTAGTAGGAGCTGTGTTTCCTTATTTGAACTCAGTACCTTTTGTAGTTATTTGGTGCTCTTATTACATTCTGATTTGTAGTTTAAGTACATCATAGTTTCATATCCTAAGCATTTCTTGTTCATGTCCTTGATCAGGTTGTCTTATCTGTTTTCTTTTACTGTAGTACTGGTCCACTATCTTGCCCAGGCCCATGCTCCTTTGATGATGTTTTTTGTACCCTCTCTTGAATCTGAGTCATTGGTGGTAATATTTTGTAGACTATATTTACTTACACTCACCAAGTGCAACTTTTATGGCATTTGTGCCAAGAAGATTGGGTTTTTGTAGAGTAAGGAAATTTTTGCTTTAAATGAGCATCTTCCTTACAGCAAGAAATGTTGGAGCAAATGCTTTAATGATATTATTTTATGTCTTTTGTACTTATACATTTCAAGGTAAGATGACCAAAAGCACCATGTAATGAAGTATCTTCTTAATTTGGAGCACAAAATTTAAGCTGATTTCCATTTCCTTTATTTGCTTCCCAGTAAGAACCTATGGGTCATCTATGCATTTAGCTGCATATTTTTCTGTTTTTTAACTTCATTTATATCAGGATTTTCAATATTGATATGATTCATTTCTTCCAGTAGCAAATCAGCTATTGGATATAAATCTTGCCTTTAAATTCCCACCAATAATCCTAAACTTCTCTAACTCTAAAAAGATGTGATCTATATTACCCTTTATTCTTCTACCATTGTACTGCTATCTTTATGGAACAGAGAAGGGTAACACAAGACTGAGAGCCATTTCACTTTTTTTTTAATCTATGTCAACATTCCCCAATGTCCAATAAATAAATAAATGGTGTATAAGTATTATTGTCAGACTGCTCGTAATCTCCTAACTATCTATGGTTGTGCTCAGACAGTAGGCATAATTTGACACTGAGACTATGTATAATGCCTTTCTAAATCTTTTCCTTTGTGGGCAAGAACCTTCAAGAATCACTGGGTTCATCTCTGCCTCATAGTGGAGCAGGACCTATTATGTGCAGAATGTTATGTCTCATGAAAAAAAATTGTATATATCACATCCCTGTTCTCATAGAGCATTTACTCTAACAGATACAGATAAATATAATACAAAATCTAATTGGAAAAGAGCATAAGAAACAAGTAAGCAAAATTCTGGGTGAAATATGAAATTGTAAATGGAATTACTGGCTAGATCAAGCAAACAAAGTTGTATATAAAGTGGTCAAGGGAATTACAGACTGGGGAGATCTAGGGAAGCTTTATGGAGGAGGTTCCATTTGAATGGGACTTTAAAACATGCATAAGAATTTAGGAGTCATTGGTTGGAAGGCTGTTTAATGCACACAAAATCTCTTGAATAAAACTAATAGGGAAAAAGGGGCTGGGAATGTAGTCATATCTAGGGGAAAGTGAATTAAAACATAGAGTATGTAAAAATCATCAAATTTTGGAATTGAAAGGGATTTGAAAGGTCAACTGATCCAAATTAGACCTGAGTAGGAATATTTTATAAAATATCTCTTATAAGTGGTCCTTTTGTTTCTGAAGAACTTCAGTAATAAAGAACTAAATTCCTTTTAAAACATACCAGACCATTTTTGATTATCCTTGATCACTAGGAAGTTTGTTTTTAAATAAATCAAATTAAACACAGTGTTCTTGTTACTTCCATTTCTTTGCCCTAGATTTGCTTTCTGGAGCCAAGCAAAGAAATCTAATGCTTCTTTTATATAGCTTTAGCCCTTTAATATATCTATGATTCCATCAGTCTTCCCTCTCCTGATTGAGAGAGATATTCCACATGTTAGTGTGGAAATCTTTAGGGACTCAAAAATAAGTACATATCTTTCTATAAATTTTCCATAAAGGGTTTAATCCCTTGTATTCGATTTTTTCCTATGGTTGGATATCTTGAGAGGTACTAAGTAGTTAGTATACAGCATACACACCCATTGATTGTTGCTCTTGTATAGCTGGGTCCTAATGATGCAAATACTGAAGCGAGCTCATGTAGGGAAATCACACACTATTCAAAGTTATGATTATTTCAGATATGGTAACTGGTTATAGCCCATTGGAAACATTTAAAGCAAATTCAAAAAATGCCACTTCTTTAGGGATTCACTATTCCCACTAATCAGGGCTTAGCTCTAAAGTCTTTTATGTAAGTTTAAATTATTAAATTGTCACTAGTATGATTAATATACTACAATCTACTTATATTTTTGTATATATTTCCAATGCCTTTTGAATTATTTGAACTAATATTCTTTGTCTTTAGCTTTGTCTTTAAAGATAATTCTACTGTGTCCCCAAAACTTATTTTCTCTAGGATGATAATTCTTTTTTTTTTTTTTTTTTTTTTTTTTGGTCAGCCAATCCTTATATAACATTGCTCTATTGCTTTATATTATTATGGAACAGAAAAGGACAAAAGACTTAGGTCCATTTAGTCCACTAAAACTCCCAGATACTTTCTGTCATCTCAAATTTCTTCACTTGTATGTTTGAACATTCATATTATTCTTAGAAAAGTTAATGATAACTTGTGATGAAGAGAGAGAGATCTGCACCCAGAAACAGGACTGTGGGACTGAATGCGGATCACAACATAGTATTTTTACCATTTTTGTTGTTTTTTGCTTGCTTTTTTTTTTCTTTTGTATTTTTTTTCTTTTTTGATCTGACTTCATGTGCAGCATAATAAATGTGGTACAAATATGTTTAGAAGAATTGCACATGTTTAACCTATAATGGATTACTTGCTGTATAGGAGAGGGGAAAGGAGAAAAATTTGGCACACAAATTTTGCAAGGGTGAAAGTTGAAAACTATCTTTGCGTGTATTTTGAAAATAAAGAGCTATTAAATTTTTTTTAAAAAATTAATCATATTTTGGAACTTTGGAAAACAGATAAATAATGTAGTGATTATTATAGGTACTAGGGATTGTTTCTATTGCCATTGTTCCTGATTTCTGTGATATTTTTGGATTCCTCATGTAATGTAATGACTGTCTTTGCCAGCGTAGAATCATCTGAAAATTTGGTAAATCTTTATGCCTATTTACAAGTCCATAATAACAGAATTCAAGAATAAATTTTTAAGACATTCTATTTAACTTTCTTGCCAAGCTGACATTGATCTATTAATCACTATTCATGGGTTTGGGTCAAGCAACCAGTCCAAAATTCACTTATTGTCAACATTTTTTAAACACCTACTATGTATCAGCTATTATTCTAGGCCCTCAGGGTACAAATATGAAGAATGAAAAAAAAATTCACTTCTCAAAATGAGCTTACATATTTACTTACTATAAATAAATATATATAATACAACATATAACTACTCACAGGAATATGCTAACATAAAGTGTATTTATTATAGTTAAAACCTTTTTGAAAGGTAATCAGAATGTCACAAACTTTCTTATTTATAAATGTTCCTAAAAAAATTAGTATTATTGTTTAGTCATTTCAATCATGTTCAACTCTGTGATTCAATTGGGGCTTTTCTTAGTAAAGATAGAGGAGTGCTTTGCCATTTCCTTCTCCAGTTCATTTTACAGCTGAAGGAACTGAGGCAAATAAGGTTAAGAGACTTGCCCAGAATCACCAAGGAAAATACTAAAAGATAATGACTAAAATCTAGTATGGTTAGAATAAATATGAATATCCTTACATTTTCTAAGTAAGAATAGCAAAAGAATCTCAAATGCCTTATTGAAATCCATGTATACTTTGCCACTGGAATTCCCTTAATGTACAAAATTAGTAATCCTATTTTAAAAAAAAAGTTTAATCAATATTTTGACCTTAACAGGCCAATTGTTGTAGGTTTTTCCCCCCCATAAAAACGCATTGTGGCTAGAGTCAGACTCAAGTAAATGTGAGTTCTTCATTTATGGAGAAAAAGGAAATTGGGAAATATTTGCTTTAGGGCTCTCTTTTGGTAACTATACCAAGAACAGTTTTCTCTTTTATTTTGCATGATTTTGGTATATCTGGATTGAGTTACTTTAATTCTTTGTTTGCAGTTTTTCGAACAGCATCATTAGAGAAAATTGTAATTGGCTCCAGGGCAGAAGAGTAGGAATAATGACTGACACCCATAGGAATTACTATCTCATTTACCCATTCTATAAAACTCCAAAAGACCAGTTCCAATCATTCACTTTAATCAACATGAAGATATATTTATAGGTTACAAGAAGCATTATTATTGCTTTTATTTTATACTACCATCTACAATCATTCAGAAAATTCCCTAGAGCTTTTTGTTGGATTTTTTTTTCATTTTGGTAAAAGCTGCTGGGGTTTGTGGGACCCCTTTTCAGGGTATTTTCACTGTGTTCGGTTCATTTATTTTTATAAATTTTTATGTCTATGATTTTGTTTTTAGAGCAATTATGCTATTTGGTAATGTCTATTATTTTATAGTTAATTTGAAACACTATTAAGCTTCTTCACATAAATGTTTAACTGATGTATTGACTTGATGAAATACTTTAAACTGGAAATCAAATATCCATAATATGGGAATAGACAAAAGTATTTGTCTGCACTCTGCTGCCCCAACAGAGATTTCCTATTTATTATGAAATCGGAATGATATAGCTCAATAAACTAAAAATTTAATTTTCAAGTTAAAAAGTTATATGTGCAAAGAGCAATAAACTGAGGCAAGAAGACATGAGTACTAGTACTAATACAGCCATTTATTAACTAACTTTAGATATGTTGCCTAACCTTTCTAAGCTTATTTTGTAACCTTTTAAAAATGAGGACATTAATACCAGGCTTGCCTAACTCAATTCATTGATGTGAGGATTAATGAGAAAATAGATGAAAGTACTTTATTAACTGTAAAACACCAAACAAATGTAAGTTATTATGATTTCAAGAGCTGATTGGCCATTATACTCAATTCCCAACTTAATAAAATGACTTCTTAGATCCCATGGCATTTGTTTGATGGATCGTTTAAAAAGTACAGTAATGTGGGCTTATCCAGGTAATATATAACTTCAGTGCAAAATCTCAGTGGGAAGGGAAAGATTATTTCTAGATTTCAGTCCTTAATATTTTAGTATTTACCTTTTAGCAATACTGCTTGCTATTAGTTGCCCAAATTATGTTTTTTTTTTTATTTTAACAACAAAATATGGCCCATCACCAAGAATTCCATTGAATGAGCTATTTTGGTATCATGGTGAGAAAGAAAGGGACTGTTTTGGAAGTTGATGGGCAGCAAGCAGTAGCAGCATGTGAAATTCTAGTTGTGTGGATGTCAAGAGAAAACCTACCCAGCAAGTCAGAACTTGCCCTTGAAATAGTTTGGCTGGATGCCGAGGCCAGCTCCACTGCCTTCTTTGGCTGGTAATGGATCATTTCTCCTGAATTGAGCCTTTAGAGTAATGAGTTTGGTTATGGAATACAAGGAACATATGATTAAGTAATTAGTTTTCCTTTCTTTCTGAAGGGTCATCGTTAAAAAAGTAGTGCCTTTCAGCCAATAGAATTTCAGCTCTACATACAGCATTGCCAGAAAGTAACTTCATAAAAATCTCAATGTGCTTTAGCACATTTAGTTGACAAAGTATGTTCAGCCCTTTTTAAATTTTGCCTTTCTTTCCCTTCCAAGACTGTTTGTTTGATTTGCACGCCCCAGCGTTCTTCCTTCTTTGGCTGATCCCCATTCTATCCCCATCCTTTTCCGTCTACTGATTCTTGTCTTTTTTCATTCCCTGATCTGGATTTTATGTGTATGTGGAGGTAGTCCTTCACTGACTATTCATTCCTCCCTTCCTTAAAGGGAAACAAAACAAATTCAAAACTGATTTTTCTTTAATACTTCTCTCTAAACAAAACTCAAAATAGAAGAAGACATATGGTATACATACATACATACATATAGAAGCACACACGTGTGTGTAATAAAGATATCTATATTGCTCTATCTATCTATATCTATTTTAACTCCGGTCTGCCTGACTTAGGTCCAGATCTCTGTCCATTACACTACCAACTGCCTTTAAGAGGAAGCAGAATTCAGGGATCTAGGTGATATCATAGTGCACCAGGCCTGGAGTCAGGAAGACTCAGCTTCCTCAGTTGAATCTGATTCCAGACACTATTATCTGTATGATCCTGGATGGGTAACTTAACCATGTGTGCCTCAGTTTTCTCATCTGTAAAATGAATAAGAGAAAGAAATGGCAAATTACTCCAGTCTTTGCCAAGAAAACCCCAAATGAAATCATGAAGAGTGGACCATAACCAAAAAATATCCACGGAAAGAGGATTTGATTCCATTAAGGGACTCAAATTTAGAAATAGAGTTATAAAATTAAAGGCCATGGATGAATTATCTTCTCAGCTTTATAACCAGTGCAGGCAGGGGTTAGCTATGAATACAGTCAAAAGCGAATGTTATAAGCAATGTAATGAATCCAAAAGAGAAGAATGGAAAGATCTATATGAACTAACAAAGTGAGAAGTAAACATAGTTAAACTATATATATAGTTTCTGTCCAATCTTCCAAAGTATCAATTTCCTTGTGCATCATCTCATATGTAGTGCCTTTGATTTATAATACCCGAGGCACTAAAATGTTAATTGCTCAGAAACATTTAAACTTCTGCCTCTATTTATGTAAATAAATATTATTGTTTTTCTGTAGTCCTACAGTTTTAGAAGGCAAATTTAGCAATTCCTTGAAAGAATTATCAGAGTCAGATGTGTCTAACCAGTGTATAATCAACTATGTCTAGACCTCAATCTAAAACTACAGCAGAAATTAGGATTCCAGGGCAAGAGAAAAACCTAGAAAGTTTTATTGACTTCAATGAATCTGCAAAATACTAATCTAGTATATGAAACAGAAAATATTAACTGTGGTTACCAAAACTACTTCCAATCACAAGGCCTTCAACAGTCAAATCTGTTCATTCCCTCAGCAAATTATTTGTTGTTAGTAAGAAGTCCATCACAAAGAAGCAAGGAAACTGAGCTGTCTTTTTCTTCTTTTGAATACTGTAGAATGAGAAATAAGACCTAGCTGAACCAGTAACTCAGTAAGTTACTCCCTGGAACTACTAGGAATGTAGAAGAAAAAAAAAGTGTTATAAAGTAAGAAAAAACCATTCTGGGGGGAGAGGGAAGGAAGTAAAACAAGAATAACAAAAACCATGATAGCATTCAACATGTTTTCAGACTGAAATAATCAAGTATTCAGTGATTTTCTAATGAATTGAAAGAATATGAGGCATTCCCAAAGGCCTCAATTACTCCTAAGGAACAGGTTGCTATTGCTGTGTTTGTTCTTTGAGATTTAGCCTCCCTAACTCTTCCAAAGGCCATGAACCTGCCTCTACTCCTGAACAGCAGAAATGCTTTAATGCTCTTTCCCATCAGGCTGCATAAGGAAGGTACTCCTCCCTCCCTTGGAAGCCTGAGCTCACCATATTAATTCTAAACTTTATGCTAACATCAGAAAGACTTTCAGAAACTACTCAGAGCTCAGAACTCTCCAAATCTAGGGATTTTACTAGCCTTAGCCTCACCAGCCACAAAGATAATAGGCATGTATCACCTATGTAACCTCAGGGAACAGTTTATACAATCATAATCTCTCTTTTACCCCTTTACTGGTCTCTATTCTCATTTTTTCCTATTTTCTGATTTTTAACTTTCCTTCCTTTTTGGTTGGTCCTTCTATTTAAACAAAGGACTTTACTACATACTATGTATTGTGATGAAATGAGTATCTGCTCCTTGCTCATTTTTCGGTCTACAGTTACTGTACTGGTTGAGATTTTTTAATCACTAATAAAAGTTCAGTAATATATATCATACCTAGATTATTGTGGTCATGACACCAGGATTCCAGTTTTAAAATGTAAATAGCTACTACTACTACTACTATTACTATTACTACTACTACATATCTAATTCTTTAAAGTTGAAAGACTGCTTTACACATATTAATTTATTGAATTTCACAGAATCCCTATGATGTAGACATTACCTCTCTCAATCTCATTTCCTCATTCATTAAATGAGCAAAATAGCACCTACCTTTCAGGGTTGCTGAAAATATTCATGAGAATCAAGTATTTGTGAGAATCAAATAAGAAATTATGAGTAAATATATTATTATTATATGTTACCTATCAAATGTTTTTCAAATTTTACACTATTATATAAATGCTACAATTACATGAGGAATAACATTATCCCCATTTCATAAGTAAGAAAACCTAGACTTAGAAACATTAAATTATAGGCCAATGGTTAGACAGTCATTATCCAGGGTAGAATTGGAATTTAGATCTTGACTACAATTCCAGTGTTCTCTGTCACATATAGATTTAAAACTAATTATGTACATAAGCAAGCCTATACAAAAAATGTAGCATTACAATCACTTTTAAAAATGAAGTTAAAAGTCACTTCAAATTAACCTTTTCTGTTAGTTGCCAATCTAACATATTCCTTAAAGTATACCAGAAGTCATATTCTATAGGCATAGTTCTAAAAGCAAGATTCAGTTTCTGTTTCCTGTAAAAATGTAGATTGCTATTTAAAAAAAAATGTGCAGCTTGCCCTGACAAGGTAGTTTTATTTAACGTATTTGATTTTTTTTTTCATTCAGTATCAAAAATGGTAAGTTTCTGGCCAAAGTAATGTGGTAATCAATAGGCATTTATTAAGTACCTATTATGTGCTAGACATTTCAGGTACTGTTAGGGTTATATAATCAGGGGGAGTATTCTTTCCCATTGGACGTGTCTGCTATTTATTAGCAATAGGGTAGTTCAAATCAACCTACCTGTCTAAGAGTGGATTACGTAACAGCCCCGGCAGAGTTGAAAACTGCTTAGGAAATGGAGACATGTTTGCTTGGCCATTGAAGGCATTTTCCCTTTCTTCTTCCTCTTTAGTGCCCTTCAAGTTTTAGAAAGGAACCTAAGCATCTGTTCAACTTATCCCACAATAGAAAGAGGTCTGGATTTGAAGTCAAATCACTTTATCACTTATGACTGCTGTGTTTTGGGGCAAGTCAGAACCTCTCTGTTCCTCAGTTTTCTTACCTATCAAATGAGGATATTGGAATGCTGCCCAACTCACGGCAGAGAAAGTAACTACATTTTCATACATGGCCAATGTAGGCATTTCTTTTGCTTGACTATACTTATGTGATACAATGCTCCTTCCTTTCTTCTTCAGTGGGTAGGGGAAGGAGGAAAAATGCTTAATAGATTTTTTAAAAAATTATTTTAATTTCAATTACGGGATTCAACTAGATGACTTCTAAGGTTCCTTCTATATAATCCTATGATTATTTGATCTCATATATCTACTACTTCAAATTCTTATCTTCCTGCAGAAACGGGCAGTTCAGGTTTATTTCCTGCAGATTTTCAAGTTTCCTCACCCAGCATGCAAAAATCATATTTCTCATCTTGAATCTCTTGTAACACTTTGTACCTTTCCTAGGTATTTATCAGATTCTCACTCTTATTAGAGATATATACCTGTAGTCTTCCTTACTAGATGATATACTCTCTGAGAGCAAAAACATTTTCATTTATCTCTATATCTCTTACAGGACACAGCATTATGTACCTCAAAAGCAACTTAACAACTAACCGTTCATTCAACTGAATAGGCCAGAGCCTTTCCAGAAAGTCTTATATCAGAAAATCAGGTGAAAATCAAATTGTTGACATCTGTGTTTGCAAACTGGTTTAGGCAGTATAAGCCTACATATTAGAACCGCAACTACTTTTGATTTCACTCTGTGAAAATAATATAAATAAAATGGGGGGAAAATACCTTGACTAAACAGGAATGGCTTGCTTTTCACATAGACACAGTTATGGTATTACCATTGTCATATTTAGGTGTCCCTAATGTTGGGAATGGCTTCTGTTTTGTTTCCTATATCTCCAAAGAATCAACCTTCACTGTGTGAAACTCTATAATCTTTTGTCAGCATTACAGTAAAACATTTGCCCCTTTCTCATTTCATTTTTTTCTGAGTATTTTTAGTAAAAATTATGTAGCCTTTTTAGTTTTTACCAAGGACTGCCATTTCAAAAATCCAAATCATTTTCTTTTGACTTAAAAAAAATTCTCAATCAATACCTATTTCTCACCTCTGCAACAGGCTTTCTGTTCTATACTTACATGCATATGCATAGAAGCTATACACACATGCAGACAATATGCAGCATTCAGTATCAGAAACATGGAGGATATCTTTGAATTCAGGGATAAATTTAAGTGTACAGTGATGCATAGAGAGGGGGTGTAATATTTTATGTACTTGATAAATATTTCATTCTTACCATAAAGAAAGCTTTTTATCAACTTTGATTGTTTTTTTATTACCTTAAAGTATTGCAGTTGTTTCTCAGCATTCATTGTTCCTTCTTTTTCTTGTCTCAGGCAGGAATTGAAGATGAAAAGCTCTGTATCTCTCAGCCACCTCTTCAGCTCTTTGATCCTGCCCTCCAGCTGCCTTACCAGGCTGCCGCTTTCAGGAGAGAGCAGGTCACGTGGACCTAACCCACTGTGCCCTACCATTGTGTCCTGGATCTTCTCTCCTAGGGTTTTCTAATGCATCAGATAAAGAAACCATAGATTAGCTTTATGTACCAGAATACTTCACAGGTTAGTTAGCAATAAGAGCCACCTGTAAGACATCTGAATGAATTTTTCCAGTTTCTATTGACATTCAATCAATTTCAGTTTTCTTATAGCACTTTCACACTAAGATGGTGGGTGTTGTCTTGGCTACATGTGTGGATTAAGAAGACTATATTCACTTGTATTTTCTTTCCACATGAGGAAAACTTGGCCCAAAAGTCCACCTCCTGGTCACTGATAAGAATTCATTAAGATGCTCAGGACAGAGTTTACAGACAGAGAACCTCTGCATAAAATTTTCAGGAGCTAGAAGTCTAAGTTTAATCGATATACTAAAGAGGCCAAGGATAGATTGTGCATGGAGAATTAAATTCCTTTTCTGTATTGTGAAAGGCAATCCCCTAAAGCTCACAGCTAAGGTGAGCTCAGAATGGGCTGGGCCTCCTCAAAGCTATTCTAGATTTTACCTGATTTGTAAATTGCTAATTCCACTATCCTTTCTACAAACCTTCACCCGAAACATTAGATTCTCTTGGTTGTAAAATAATAATAATAAATACCAAATTCACCATACTGGTATTTTGTTGAGCTTAAATACTCTGTCATGAAGGTGTTTTTTGAATGGAAACAGGATGCTTTTCTGTTGAAAACACACAGTTTGGAAAATCAATAGGATTTGATTTATAATGATAAATTAAACCTGCAAAAATAAGCTTTAAAACACAAATAAAATTAAATCAACAGACATTCATCTGCTGTGTAGTGTTCTGTAAATAGCATCTTTAGGAGATCATAACAGCAACATCGGCTTTCCTGGCAACACCCTTCCATTTTCATGGTGCAAATATTGATAATTTGAAGACCCTCAGTGGAATCCAGATTTAGCTATTGTTTTTATGCTGTAACAAAAGTGGCAGCAGGAGGTGAAATCAATGCCCTTGGAGGGTAGGGTCACAAAAAAGAATTTATTGCCACTTTTTTGTTCTGGAACAGTTTGCAATCATAAATTCTTCATAAACAGAATACTTCAGAGAATGGTCCGTCTTCATAAATATACGACAGAGGACATCAATTTCATTTAATTCACAATTTGTGTCAGCACAGCAGATGCCAATGCCTGCCTTGATAGGGTTGTTTAATATGCAATTGAGACAGAGTAATATGCAGCACAGGGGACAAAATTTCACAGATTAAACTGTACGCACCACTGACATTTCATTCTAATGTATTTCCATTCCACACTGTTCACCTTAGATGAAAGTAATATTAAAAACCATATCCCTCTATTTTACTATTGTTAGAAGTTAAAATCCTTGTCTTTAATTTTTTTCATGCCAATTAAAATGTAATCATGCCAATTAAAACAGTATGCCTACTGTTAGTTTCTGCATAGGTTTTTTTTTTTTAATTATTATTAAATTCCCCCTTTCCAAAATTCCCTCCATCAAACACTACTTATTATACGAGAAACTAACCACTTCTTTTTAAAAATCTATCATAAAAATGCTTAAGGGGTAGCTAAATATTCTATTTTATTTTAAGGATCAAGTTGTGAATTTTAAAAATTTGTTAAGAAAGATGTACTTAACATTTCCATTTATATTATAACTGCTTTTAAAAGATTATTTATTGGAGGTTCATCCAATAGCTATCACATTGTATTATAGTCTAATAACTGAAATGAGTGCATTATTATGCTCCCAATCAAACTAATAAAACATATAAAGTCACTTTTCTTGTCTGATTTTTAATGAACTACCTTTTTTAAAATTCCATAATACATTTGCTTTATTAGAATCCAGAATGTGCAAAAATTAGTGGAATCTGATTGGTGGATTCACGGTATTATGGAATGAAATACTGTCAATTACTTCTGAAAAGTATTGAACCAATGGGTAACAAGAAAAACTTTTAACATTTCAAGTCACCTTGCATATTTGCAGATTCAATTGAATTTGGATGAGCAAACAAAGATGTGAAATTGCCATTATATTAGTACACAGGCTAAACATGGCATAAACCAAAGCCTGTGATTTCATCGTTACTTGGACAGCTTTTTATTTCCTACAGTTTTAGGACTTTTTTTTTTTAAAGGAAAAGGAAGGCAAGCAAAATTATATTCCCCAAATGAATGTCATCAATATAAAACAGCTATAGCTAATTATTTTAAGTCATTTACCAATTTATCCTACCATTAATTTGTGTGAAGGTATTTTGGAAGCAAAATAGATAAAAAATATAGCTTAACCTATTTCTCAGCTGTTTTCTAAAATAGGACAATATTGCCTCCTGTAAATGCTACTACAGATATTTGAGTAACAGTTACTATATTGCTTTTTTTTTTTTCTTCCAAGATTTTTGTATCTCAATTTTTGGCTGAGACCCAGCACCTCATTGCGTGAAATGAATTACATGAAACTTTAGGAAGCATTTGTTAAAAGTAAGCTATAATATGGGACACAAAAGAAAGGTTTCTTTATTTCTGTGATTCAGATTTTCAGATTTGGGCCCAATTTACATCTTTGTTTTGGAACCCTGAGAATGACTTGAAATCTGTAGTGACAACCCCACTTTTCATCTTAAGGGTACAGTAAATAGTTAAACGGTAGATGTCTCTAACATGTACCTTCAGAATAAATTCTATTAACATTCACTCAAGCATGACAGTCAGTGTATATCAGATATACTGTATTATAGTTGACTTGGTGCATACCCATAATACATGGCATATTTTACTTACTTTTTATGTATTAAAGAACTAAAATTATTAAAGTCAGAGAGGAGACAGGCTTAGAATAAAAAAAAAATCAACAGGAGAGGAAGAGCAGGGTTCTCCCCCCTCATAATAGCATGAGTAGCTTGTTTGAAATGTAGGTAGTGAATTGAAAGGGAGAGATATTTGTGCCTCAAATTAGAAATCAGACAGATAGAGTACTTCACTATACAAAAAAAAAAAAATGTACACATAACCTACAAACAGTAATAAAAATGCAAATACCCCAAGCAGTTCCCATTTTTCATTAATTGAATCCACTTTTTCAAGGAGATCGTTTGGTAGTAAAGCACCACCTTTCTTCAAATCTTCAACCTTCCTAAGCAGCGCCATCTTTTTCGGATGCCTGATTGACATTTCTACACTGTAGCGCTAAAACAAAAAAAGAGAGTTATCACTAAAAGTGGTGGTGTTGTTGTTTTTAATCAAAATCTCACCCCACGTATTATATTGCACATTCTTATGAGGAGCCAATAATATTGTGTTTTCATCCTTAAAATATTATTATTTTATATTTTTGTTCCCAATGTCAATTTTAATAAGTGCTAGGCAAATATATTTTAAATTGGTTAAATGCTGTTCAGTTATCACAATCAAATACGTATCTTATATATATTTTAAATATAACAAATACATGAAACGAATTAAAGATCTAGGGCTGGAATTGTCCAGACAGTAGTTTTCCTGTAAAGCAAGAGTCAGGATTTGAATATAGAGCCTTTGAATCCAAACCCACGTGTTCTTTTCGCTATAACATACTGTTGTGGTAAAGAGAGTTTTATGTATTCTGGAGAATGGAAGATCTGGGTTCAAACCTTGTATTATATGGTAAGCTTAACCACCTACAGCCTCAAGGGCATTTAAATTTGTAGTGTTGATTACTGATTTGCATAGAGTTATAGGAGTTTCCATTTTGACCACATGAAGGGTTTAGTTTATTTTTAAAAATAACTATGAATGCATATGTGTATACACAAACATGAAATGCATTTATATATATTCATATTTACAAAAATAGTCATAATATTAACAAGCTTTTATTAAGGACCTACTAAGTGTAAGAGATATATACCTACAATACTGTTTTTAAATAGGCTCAGTTTTCCATTGTAAGCTATAATAATAAGTGCAAATTAAAGTTATAATTAAAAATAATAGATTATCAAATTGTGAGTTTGTTAACAATAAAATTTGTAGAAAAATTTTGGTGATTAAACTTCCAGGTCTAGGTATTTCCCATATAGCTCCAGCCCCATTGTCCAAACAAAAATTTCCATGAAGATCATATGATTCAATATCTTCTTTACCTGACTTTCAATATAATTATTTGCCTTCATTTTTTTATAAGCTGAGATAGAAGTAAGGGGTAGGGAAGGGGAAGTAGAATGGAAATGAGTAATTTTAAAGGAAAATAGCATGGCTCTAACCCTCTTCCCCGAAATTGCTGTAAAATGTCTCAAAAAATCATAGTTGGCTACAGCACCACTTTACCCCCAAAATGTAGGTTGTACAACTGATATACTGCCAAGTGAGTCTCTTTAGAAATATATTTTGCCAGAGGTAATGTAAGTACTGTATAATATGATAGTTACTATGGTGACTCCTCAGATATCACAACTCAAATAACTTCTTAGCTAGAAAGTCCTACAGAATGCGCACATACAATAATTATGCCGAATTCCCACCCCCCCAGCAGTTTTCTATAAAAATAGCTCTAAGCATATAGTATCTAGATTATGGGGGGGAGGTGTAGAAAAAGAACCATTTACACATTTAGCGCCTACCTAAAATGAAAATATACACCCTAAACTTTGTTCATTTCTCACTTTCAATAGTTGGTACTTTTTATCTTTAGTGAACTAAGAAGAAAACATTAGTGGACCCAAGAGGAAATGCTATGAACTGGACAAAGAAGTTAAACATTAAACCAAAAAATTCAAGAATCACAAAAACTTGAGTGCATTTATTCCAGAATATGAAATGCTTTTTCAAAAAAAAAAAAAAAAAAAAAAAAAAAAAAAAAAAAAAAAAGACTGGAAAGAGCTTCAAAGAAAATAAGAAAGGTGTGAACTGACTGTCAGCTAATCGAACTTTAGCATTTGCATGCATATGTTTGCATACTCTTAGTTTCATATTTTAATCTTTCATTTACACTAAATATGCATATCATTTGTATTATGTAAACTTCACCAAATGTTAGTCATTTGTAGATCATAGAACAAAATGGTTTAAATGAGATTTTAAGCATTTCATATTATTTATGAATGTTTATCAGGGTGTCAGAGTACCCCAAATTACATGAATATGCATAATAAAAAAATGAAGACTTGGCTTAGGCTTTTCATTAACTTGGTGGGTGATTCACAGAAAATCTAGTTCATGACTTCTAAAAGGAGATGATTGAAACAACTGCTTGACTCCAGCACTATGTAACTAAATTGTCCACCCATTTTTATTGGCTATAAATGCTCAACAAGTATTGCATAAAAAGCCAGCTAGCTTCTCCATTCAGCCAGAATGCTGATTGGAGGAGATGAAAATCTGCTTTATGTAATCAGATTTCTATCTAAAGATGATGTCGATTGAAGAGATTTGCATAATTAATTCTGCAAGCCTACATAATATGGGGGTTGGTGGAGGGTCTGTTAGTCAGGCACAGAAATCCTGTTTAGGTTACTCCTTCCCTGATGCCAAGTGAATTAACAGACAGAGGGAGTCCTCTAGCTGTGTAAAAATGGAGCAGACTGGACCAATAGTATCTGCATTTATCTGTGAATAAGTAATGTTATCTCTTGCTCTTCTAATAGTCCCCTTCCCAAAATTCTAATGCTTATTTTTTAATATTATGAATTCAATAAAGAGAAAAAATATATCGGGTATCATTCATAATAATGATAAATATTACAAATTTTTAAAGAAGTGTTTACCTTGAGACATACTAAAATAATTTTTTCATGTAGTACAGCACAAATAGCCACTAGTACAACCAATATCAAAGATGATTATATGTGAAAAAATAAACTTGTTTTGATGTATCCTTTCTGTCTCTTGTCACTGTATAACCTAGGATAAATAACTTGGTGAAAGGTGTTGATTGATAGACAATGCCTTCTAACTATAAAAAGTGAAGGGATCCAGTTAATTGTCAGATGTATTGGTATGTGAATGAAAACCACTAGCCTGTCACTTATAAACTTAAGGTGAAATATTTATTTTAATTTTGAAGAGCTCTGAACCTCAGATCAAGTTATGATTTATTTCCTAAGGTTCTAGATGCTAATGCCTGTGGGTAGGTTGTTGGGTTTTATTTTTATATGGATAGGTATGGGGGTAGGGTGAGAGTAGAGTGTGAGTTGCTGCTGCTGCTGTTGTTTTGGCATTTACTTCTGTCTCCAAGATTTCTAAAAGTATTCACAGAAGGAAATTAGCTTATCAGATCTCTCAGTCTGGACCTTCCTATCTCTGGTAGGACTATTTTATCTGGTGGAGAGAAGATAATTTAATCTTCATATTCATTCTTTCCATGGCAGTAAGTGAGCAAAGGCTGCCCCCATTGTATCCTGTAGTCTGGGGATATAACATAGTTGACTATTCAATGGCCAAAAATGAGATTAGCAAAGTTAAAGTCAGATGACTGGTCTCAACTACCACAGTAAATAAAACACATAATGTTGAATTTTGTCATAGCACCTGCTATTTAGCCTTCTCTGACCAACCAAAAAGAGAAAAATCAAAAAAGGCCAACTGAAAGAAGAGTATATTTTTAAAATATGTTTGCAGCACCATTTCCTTATTTTGCTCATGAATCTACTAACAGAATTGGAAAAGATCTAAATTAAAGTGAAAGGATATTCTTCCTCATACCTCCTTGTCCTGTGTCAAAAAAGAAAAATAATCAAAAGGGAAACAAAAACTCAGACCACCTAATTGCAAAAAAATGTGAACTGAAGAAGTTTGGCCAGTTCTCAGTCACTCAGCACTATGCTTTGCAAGCTAAGGGCTATCGGGGAATTCCAAAACAAAGAAAGCAAAAAAGCAGGATTTTCTGAAAGAAATATTTTAAGAAATGAAAAAAGACTTGATTGAGATAACTTTTTTTGACACTTATGCTAAAGGCTGTTTTTTTCTAAAACCTTTTTTTCCTTTCTTTTTTTCTTTTTTTTTTTGTATGTGTGTGTGTGTGTGTGTGAAAAATCACACCCGAAAATTCTGCCCAAATGGAGACTGGAACAATGCCTTGAAACAGTGTTAATTGTCACCATGGAAACCAGAAGAATAAGCCATTTTGAAACTGGTATAGAAGGCACACATTGAGCAACTCAAGCATTTTTCTGCCTCCCTCAATGTTAAAGAACAACAAGATGCCTAGTCACTGAGAGGTCAGAGAAAGAAATCATCATGAAAGGTTTGTACATGCTCACTATCTAGTAATTTAAAAAAACACACACACTCACAACAGCAACAACAACAATTGTATACAGTTAATGTCATAAGACTCTCTATCCAGAATAACCTTTCTGAAATAGAAAGATCATCAAAAGATGGTCAGGATTGGAGTATGGATTCTACCCTACAGCAAAACTTCAGGGCCATATTATGTGAACCTTGCCCCCAAAGCTCCCTGGGAATTCTGCCGTTGTAATAAAACTTCAGAAGAGGAAAGAGAAAAGGCTGCATGATGGAATTCAAAAATAATGCTCTAAAAGCACACAGAGAGATTAAGACATCCATTGTAAGACTTTTGTATGGTGCTTCTGTTGGTTATACTGAAAAGAGACTAGACATTGCTGAACACAGAGCGAAGCTATGGCTACAAGAGACAGAAGGATTGAGAGTTTTCTTGATTATTACAACAGGGTTATGTGTTGTCTGGCTTGGGGAATCTTATTCTGACCCCTCTGCTTATAACCAGAAGAACACATCAGTTTACATTGTGAGTAATTAAAATAAGCTACATATTTGCATTTAGGCAAAATGATCCAAATATAACTGTAAATATAAGATCACATTAAAAAAATAAAAAAGACAAGATGTCCTTGTTAGTACAAGTCTACATATATGTAGACAATCACGTCTGTCATTCCATACTCCAACATAAAGACACTGACTATATATTAGCTTGGCTTGTGTATAAGAATATACATGCCATATAGATTTTTTTGGAAATCCATTTCTATTTTATCCATTAACAAATATGTTGTAAAAACATAACATCTAAGTACTGGTAGAATCGGGAAATATTCGTACAAAGATATTACACAGAAATATGGATATTTGTCTGGCTATCAGCTATCTGTACACTCTTACATTGTGCTTTCTGGCTAGTGTTTGCCCTCTTCATGCAAGGCTTCATGGTGGCCCCTTAGGAAGCCCATGCCTAATGCCATTCAGTGAGGAACAAAGAGTCTTTTTATACAAAAGTCCAGGGTCCAAAGCTCAGCTGTATACAAGCAGAGTGCAGGAATCTGCTAGAGGCCAGTCTACCCTTCACAACACTTCTGTGGTTTCTACCTTTTTCTTTTTCTTTCTTTCTTTTTTTCAATAACACCAATGCTAGGCATTTTATAATCTATGTTAATGTTTGAGATGCAGCCTTTATAACTAAAACTTCTGGAAGACATTCAGAATGGAGGAAGGGTGCTCAAACTAGACAAATAAGAGTCGTTATATCTTACAAAGTTCTTGTATTTTGCCATTAGCAATTTATGGCAAATAATTGCACAGGGAAATTATAAAGACTCCTACAATTGTCCTTGTAAATTAATAATAGGCTTTCTTGATTGGGATAAATTTGCTGCTGAGCCTTTGGAAAAATTAAAAAGTGCAATGTCATTTAAAATTGCCAGAACTCGTACAGCAAATTACATCTGAGGTTAAGAATTGAGTTTTTTTCCTCTTCCAGCTTATTCCATTTGCATGATCTGGAAATCATATTACATTGGCCATGTATTGTTAATTGGACATAGATTGCATTATCTTTAATATAAATCAAACTACAAATATTAAAATGAATTGCAAATTCTCTAATAGAAGATCATAAAACAATCTTTTTTAAAGTATCTCCCATTAATAATTTAATTCCAATTATATCACTCAGAAAACTCAAGCAGGAGACCTGGCAACTTATTTCCATGGTCTCTTCTTTTTCATAACAAATACCTAGGCCTGTGATGTTATTTTTAAACCTATCCAGAGCAGAATTTCAGTGCTGCATTAAAAATAACCACCCCCCCAAAAAAGGAAAAAAAAAACAACCTCTCAACTTATGACCTTTTTTTTTTACAGAAGCCACTGAAATAAGTCCTTTGAAGAAAAGATTCCCTAACTTGAAGAACTAAATGTTGAACACTCAATGAAAAAAAAAAAAAGGCAATTGATCCTCAGCATTCTGCTTATTTAAAGAAAAGGGGAATCTAGCCATTTAAAGTTTCCTTTAAATTTAATATCTTTTTTGAAGCCTTTGCATGCCCTTTAATGAGTTTATATTAAATATTTAATACTGTTTAGGGCATATCCACTACTACCAAAAACAGCTATATTCCCAGCAGTCCCACTGTTTCAGGCAGAGGGCTTGATTGATCCTCCTAGCCTGAATTGAGTAGAATGAAAAGAAGCAGTAGGAAAATAGCTGCAATCATTTAATGCAGATGACCTCTGACAGGCTCACAGCTCTTCTATCTGAACAGAAATTTGCATGGGGTCTCTGTGCAGAGGAACAATGTAACCTAAATGGTAGACAATCTTTATTCTAATGAAGTGGGTGTCAAGGTCAATGTAAAACTGCAATGATAAATGGTGCACCACTAGGCAAGAGAAGTTGCAGAGGCATTGTAGTGCTTTCACATTAATTGAAGACTGAAATGCACCAAGTGAAAAGCACAAGGCTCTCTTTTCACTATAATGTGTTCATGTGCCAATGCTGAAATGATTTCTTCAAGATGGCTCGCCTGTTGACATGTATCTTGCTGCAAAAATAACACGAATTTTAGATCATGGCTCCCCACAAACGGACATTTTAGCATTTGGTTTATCCCTAATATTGCATAGAAATTCAGAAATCTCTATAAAACATCCTAAAACATAAAGTCTCCAAGACTAGTTTAATTCGGAGTTTCTTTTTGTCGGGGAGAATGAGGGGAGTATTTAGTGGACCTCACTTTAATTAGTTTCAAAGAAGCAACTTGGAGAACTCTTCATTAGGATGAGCTAACTGTAAAGGGGGGAGGGAAGAAGAGGTGGAAGGAAGAGCCATGTTTTAATATCTTGATTTTTCTCATTTCTAAATGTTCTGGTTAGTTTATAGTTAAGATCTTCAGGTGTTTCTTGTGCTGAACGCAGTTTTAACTAGGGAGGCTTAGATTTTATAAAGGAAAAGAGTTGCTTGTTATTTGTGTGTATTGATACATATGCACACCCATTCCTATCATGTGTATAATTACATGTCTGTATACATGTGTGTCTGTACATACTTACACACATGTGTCATTTCAGTTTTACCAACGTTGTTAAATAACAATAATTATACCGTTTCTTCAGCCGATCATGTAATTTGTGGCAGTCAATATATTTTTGTCTAATAAAAATGAGGACAGTAAGCTGCTTTTAAAAATCCTGAGCTGCTTAAGCCTGTTAAGGGTATATTGTTTGCTAATACACTCATTAGCAGCCAAGCATTTTAACTTTGTCAATTAAACAGGAAATGGAGTTGCACCATTAGTTTCACAGTTTGCTAAAATACAGATAAGAGCAAACTAATAGCTGTGTGAGAAACATTTCCAGATGCAACTCGCAACACGTATTATAAAGTAGATGAACCCAGAATATATATTTTACATTTTTCAGGGTCTCAAACTTTTTTACATTTTTCCATCTTCAGTCCACTAATCTTCCCTATACAAATAGATTTTAATCATGCAATTACTAGAAAGTGAACTGTGGTCTGTCAGGGTTTTTTTTTTTTTTTTTTTTTTTTAAGGGGATATCTACAGTACTGGTGATTCCTAGGAGACGATTAATAGAATTTACTGTACAATTAATTGCATTGCTAGACTGTAACTCTGATTTGAAAAAAGAACAGTATCAAATAGAAACCAGTATTTGTGAAATGGTAATTCAAAGAATAAACCCCAACATGGAAGAATATAGTGAAAAGGGGGGAAAATGTTACTGATGAAACTGTTTAAAAAACTGTACAGCTTCATCTGTGTGTGATTTGTCAGGTCTGAAGCTTTGACGTGCCCAAGGGGCAGACCCCAGCGGGGAGTAGGCTGCAGAGCTAAATAGCTGTGAAAGAAGTCTTAATGTAGGATGGAATTCAAACTAACCTTGACATGACCTCAGGAAAAATATGCAAAAAGTAAAATGAATGCACTCTGCAAGATACATCCTAATTTTGTGGTGGAGCTGGTTAGTTTTACAAACATAACCCAGACTTTAAAAGAAAAATAAAATGCAAGTAAAAGGAGGAAACTTTGGAATCCAAATGGAAAAAAAAAAAAAAAAAAAAAAAACTTAAGCAGGCATGATGTGTTACTGTGGAGGCATGTGAACCATTTGGAAACAATCCAAATAAAAACCAACACTGAACAATATTGTTGTCAGCGTGTCTATTCAGGAAAATTGTTTTTTTTAGGTTCAATATAAATGACACAAAGCCAAGATTACATCATTGCATTACAAAGTCTGTTGTGGCTTTTAGCTGAACAAGCCCCATGGATCTCTTGGTTTAGAGCAATAATTCAGTAAGGAGATTTTAATATGTTATTTTTCCCTCTAGTGTCAATACCATAAATAGAGGAATTTAAGGGGGAAAAAACTGGGTGCTTTCTGGTCTGTGTTCTTGTTTTTGTTCTGCATTTGATAAGCATAACTTAAGTCTTTGCTCATACATTAAGTAGTGATTTGGCTTTATTATGCATTTTGCCTGTCTTGGAGAGTTGGGCAAGCAGGAAAGAATCCACCCTCACACGGCAGCCAAGAACTGGCTAATTCACTGGATATATGGAAATTTTAATTGAGTGTCAACTTGTATAGAAATTCAATCCCATTATATTCTCAATGCAATTTTGTAGTAATACCAGTTATTTACTACACTACTAACCAGATCTTAAACATAATTAAATTGCTAAGGACATATACCCAAAATCTAATGGTTTAAATTCATACAAGTGTGTGTAATATAATATCAGGGGTGTATAGGTATGTATATGTGTGTGTGTGTTTCCATTAGATGTATTCAATTGATAGCCTTAAACACTGTCTTTCCTCCACTATCCTAAATTTTAAAATTCCTTAGAAGAAATTTAGAAAGTTTGATATTCAATCATTCTGGTGTTTCAGGATTCACGTTTTAAAAAAGATAATTTCTGTAGGAGGGTCCCCGTAAAAAGGATTCTTTGAGAACTGTTCAGCTCCACAGGCCCATGAACGGGGCTTACGTTATGTTATGTTAAGTACACATATAACTTTCATTTCATAGATTCATTAGAATCAGCCACATGATTCTCCTCCCAATTCCCCCCTCTCAGACAAGGTAAACAGGGGAGCAAATTGAAAATAAAGGAGTATTCTTCATCTCCTTATACATATATAATATGCATATTCTGCATGTGAATATCTAACTAAATATATATCAAAGGTACTACCAGAATAGCTCTTCACAAAAATGACTTAGCAAACTGTCAACTTTAAGGACCCATGCTTTTGTCTGTAGGGAAACTTCAATATAAAAAGAGGAAACACTGGCAATAAGGCAGTTGAAAAGTAAATGTCTCACCTGATTCTAATATCATTCTAGAAGTTCATGAAATGAGGTCAGCCATTAGGACTCTAACTTGTGGAAACAACACAGGAAATTTACCTATCAGAGAACTGGTGTGATTTGGACAGGTTATGTATGCTCATCATTTCAGTTAGAGCTTTATTGAAATTCAGCTTTTGAACATGGCTCTCAAAAATATCTTCCGACCAATACTGGATGCTTCAATGATGTCTAATTTACATCTTAGACTATTTGCAGCTAACTCATGAGCTATTTCCTCTCCATCTATGATAGTTCACTAGTCCTATTGCATTCTGTTGAGTATTTGCACATCTCAACAGCTCTCCCGTGCATATCAATGTGCCTCAGTGACTGCGTGGATCACTGCCATAATATATCATGACTGTTCTAATTACACTGTCATTATGACTCACCATGTCATGTTGCAATGCCATGTCAGCACATACCAAGAATTGTTATGTAATTATATAACATTTTTACATGCATGCCATGTGTTCAATGATGGAAAAGGGGAGAATGAAAAATAGTAATTAATGTTATGAAACCTATTTTTTTCCAATGAAAATTGTACTTATTCTGCTTTCCTTCCTCACTCCACCCTGCCAAAGCCTTCAATAATATACTTTGCTTTAATTCAGAGACCATTACACAATTTGGTGGAATTTAATGACCAATAAAAATGTCTTAAGTGTTTAAATGTGCTAAGTTTTGGGGATTCAAAGAAAAAGATATTACAGTACCATTCTCAAGGATCTTATGATTGGGCCTGGAGGGGAAGGGAACTTGTATACCAATAGGAATGTACAAGATATGTAAAAGAAGAAAGAAGGTAACCTTAGAGAGGCAGTAGCTAAGTGGCCCCAGGGGATAGAATGCTAAAGCTGAAATCAGGAAGACTCATCCTCCTGAGCTGTGTGACCCTAAGCAAGTCACTTAATCCTGTTTCCCTCAGAGCTGGAGAAGGAAATGGCCAACAAGAAGAGTCAGATATGACTGAATAATACTTAATGAAATCTTAGAGAAGAATGTCCAAGTGTCTGATGGGATGGGAGAGGCCTCTTGAACAAGGCATTGCTTGATCTGAATCTTGAAATTAGTCTCAAGAGTTCTGGGGGAGGGGAGGAAGGAGAGAAAATATTACTGTCATGTGGGACAACCAGCTGGTCAATAAAAGGAACAGAGACAAAGAATGGAGTGTCATGCCCAGGAAAGAGCAAATAGATCAATACCACGGGATTGCAGAATGAGTAGAAGGGAGTAAAGTACTAGAAGACTGGAAAATTAGGATGGGATTTGTTGTGAAGAATCCTAGATTTTTTATAGTTGAGGTAACAGAGAGGCACAGGAATTTATTAAATGAGGTGGAAACATGATTAGACTTAGGCTTAGGAAAATCATTTGAGTACTTTGGTAGGGGAGAAATTGGAATAGGGAGAGACTTGGCTAGGAGAACATTTAGAAGGCAATTGCAATGTTCCAGGTGAGAGAAGATGAGAGCCTGAGCTAGTCAAAAAGAGAACACCAGATCAACTCCATAATTAAGTGAGGACACATTTCTCAATTCAAAATCCTCCACTGTAGGAAATTTTTATTTATTTTTAATTCTAAAACAGCAATCACTGGAGACTTTCTTCACTAATGTAGAAGATAACTCATATGTAATCTATTGTCCAGAGATTAGTCTGGGACCTAAGAGAATTAAGTGACTCTCCAGAGATTACATCTCTGAAATTTAGTTTGAACCAGTTTTAATCTCTAGGGCTGGCTTTCTATCCACTGTTCCATGTTGCCTCTTATAATAAAAGAGAATGAAGAAGTCCAAAAATCAGTATAACATACGCCTTAGAAATGTAAAGAATTAAGTTTCACTGTTGCTTTTCTTTGGTAATACTCTTGTGTCCACACATTTTTCTTTGAATTTCCACTTTCTAGTAGAGATGGCCACTTCTTTCTTCTCCCTTCTTCCCTCTCCCTAAGACAACCATGCTCTCTTTCTTCAGCAAGTCTATCATGATGAAATAAGATAAAATACCGAAGTCCATATTTATTTCCCTAAAGCATAGGCTGTTCTCCTGTCTTTGTTCTAATTGCCAAAAACAATCCACCCAAACATCTTGAAGAAAAGGGAAAACTATTTGTTTATGTTGTAAAATTAAAAAGTAAACTCTCTGAAGACAGGAGTCATGTATCTTGGATAACTAGGATCCTCAAAGAAAATTAAATCAATAAATATTTTATCAAACTAAGTGATGCCTGAATCACCATTTAATTTTAAAAGTAATTTTCTAGAACTTACATATCAAGGCTTTACCCATATCTTTAAAGCCAAATTGCCAACCCCTTCAATTCAAGTATTTATAATGGAAACGCTGATGAGGCCTAAACTATGGTCGTGTAGCAACAGTCTTTTCAAATACACATATATTTTTAGCGCTAGGAGGCACCAAGTTTGTTTAAATCTGTACTTTTTTTTACAATTGCAAGTAATGTTAATAGCACACTGTAAATGTTAAGGCTAAGTGTGCAATGTCAAAATAGATTGAATCTCTCTGAAAATGGGAAATTCAGGCTTTTCAAACATAATCCAGATGTTTGGCTTTTATTCAGATTTCAAGAAAGAAGGAACTAATATGATACAAAATTCATACATGCATATTTCATTAGTGTCTTTTGTATCACTGAATTAAAAATTCTGCAATGTGCACTTCCCAAATCACATAGTGTGTTAAACTCAAACAGTTGCCAATATGTTACACACCTCACAAATATTAAGAATTATTTTCATATGAAAGAGACTATATATACTGCTTGTGTTAACACTTTTCATAACATTTCCTAGAGTTTCTTATTCTCAGCTAGATGATAGATAAATTAATTGAAAAGTAGTATACTTGTTTTTTCTCTTTCCCTTCCCTCTTTTTCTCTCCCCTCCCCATCAAGAGGGAGCAGTCTTTTTGGTATTCAGTTTTGTTTTTTGTTTTTTGTTTTTTTGAAATGTTTGTAAATTTCCTTAGCAATTCAGTGTTTAAGTAGAATCATTTTAGGTAATCCTTACAGATTTATCTGTATACCCTTCTGTTGCATGACTGGCACCCACTAAGCATTGTAGTATTTTTCAGAGTTGATAGAAAACACAAAGTATAAATCTTTTTTTCCTTCTAGGAATTTACAATTCTAAAATTGGTAGCTTTTGGTATAAAGCAAAAATGGTATTGTCAACAACATGTTATGAGGAGCGCCTGTGTTCCACAAAGAACTAGAATTAAGGGCTATTCAGGAACACTTTCCTTTTCTTTCTTTCCACTTTTGTCCCATGCACTTATGTGCTCTCTCTACATACATCTGAATGTATTTTATATTACGTACCAACATATAACACAACCATTTTGCATTTGATATAATTTTTAATTTTTTGTAGTGTTTTTTATATGTTACATCTGGTTTAATTTATGTGCTATAGTAAAAACTAATTAATCAAAAGGGATGAGCATAGCAATTCATACAAGAAAAACCAAGTGGATTAAGACTGAATATTACCCAGCTTCTGCTATGCAACTGGAAGGGCATTTTGTTGCATTCATCCAATAATTTATTACTTGTTTGAATTCCATCACTAGAATTTGGCTTTAGAATTAGCGTGCATCTTATTGAAAAGGCACAGGATACTTAAAAATCAGAGAGGCAAAATAGTATAACAAATATCCTAATAGGAAGTTCAAGAGCATTTGTGTTTATTTCTAGCAGAAAAGCAAAACAAATCAAACCTAAGTAAAGACCACTGGTGAAATAAACACACATCAATAATATTGTCATTGGAGTAAAATGCAGACGATTGAACAGAATGAGGAAATAGATGAGAAATTGGGGGATAGATCACACTCTTAGCATGGAGAAATGAAATAATTCTAGGAGTTTTGGGTTATCCAGATGTTGGCTGAGATTCTTTCTTTGTCAAAACTGAACAACTAAGATTTTCCTAGATTGCTTTAATGAAGATTCCATCTTTCAAACAATGAGGGAATGAAAGAGTACAACAATTCTGGACCTAATTCTCACCAAAAAAAAACAAAACAACATATGACATGACTGCTGGAAAGGAAATGATGGAAATCTTGCCCGTAAAAGATCATTCCATACCAGAATTTGTGATGGGAAAAGGAGAATAAAGTCAAGCATAGTTTGAGATGTACACTAGATTTTGGGAAAACAAATTTCAGAAATCTCATAGAACATATAAATTGAGCTTCAAGGAATGAAATTGTACATGAAAAGTTTTCCTTTGGGATCAGGAAGGTCTCAAGAATTAAATTCTCAAGATGCAAAAAGAAATTCTGATGATAAATTTAAAAAAAGAGTCTTTTGAAGAGACCAATGTGGATGCACAGGGAAGTCATCAAGCAATTATATATATGTTTGTGTGTGTGTGTGTGTGTGTGTGTGTGTGTGTGTGTGTATTTTTTGTTGTTGTATTTGCTGATGCAATTGGGGTTAAGTGACTTGCCTAAGGTCACACAGCTAGGAAGTTTTTGAGATCCCATTTGAACTCAGGTCCTCCTGAATTCAGGGGGTGGTGCTCTATCCACTGTACCACCTAGCTGCCCTTAATAATTTACATTTTTAAAAAGAAATTTACAGTAGATAGAAGCAAGGGTAGATAATGGCATGAATACAAAAACATGCTTTTGTAAAGATAGGAATAACAAAATTCATAATGAATTGAAGCTGAAAAGGAAAACTAAGAATAACAAGGGTTCCCTTTTGCTATATTGGAGATAGGATTATAGCTCTAGGTGGATAGTGTTATTATAATGGACAAAAGAGAGAAGACATCAGTCAACTTATACTTTGCTTTCTCTGCCAAGCAGAATGAATTTTCAACTGAAAAAGATAGTTCAAATATGATTAACAGGGACATGCTAACCAAAGTAAATAGGGAGATCACTTATTTGCCCTTGATGAGTGAATCTTCAAGTCCATATAAATTATACTCTAGTGGACTGCAAAAACCCAGCAAATGTGTAATTCCATGGAACTGTCAGTGATCTCTGAAAGAATGTAGAGAAGATCACAATCTTAGATTATAAGCTAGAAGGGAATTCTGAAGTTATTAAGATCAACCTTCTCATTTCATAAATAAGGATACTGAGGCAAAGAAGAGTTAAGCAGTGTGCCTAAAATTATCTAGCTAGCATATGTCCAAGGCAAGATTTAAACTCAGATCCTTCTAACTCTAAATCCAGTGTGCAATTCACTTTATTATTTAGTCATACTTCAAGAAGAAGTGACATGGGAACAGCTAGGTGGCACAGTGGATAGAGCACCAACCTTGAATTCAGGAGGACCAGAGTTCAAATCTGGTCTCAGACACTGAACACTTCCTAGCTGTGTGACCCTGGGCAAGTCACTTAACCACAATTGCCTCTGCAAAAAAAGAAGGAGAGAAGGAGAAGAAAGAAGAAAGAAGAAGTGGTAGTAGTGGTGACATGGGTTCAGAGATAGGCAACTGCCCTTAAAAAAAAAAAAAAAAGAAGAAGAAGAAATCCCAAAACTGAAGAGTCTCTAAAGTATAAGCCAATGAACATGACTTCAATTGCTGAGCTATACTTCTAAAGGGACAGTTAGTGAATTTCTAGAAAAGGGAGTAATGATCACAAAGAATCAAATAATAATCAAGAACTTTAATTCATAGTATTAAAGACCCTTACTCTCTGTGTGAGCCTGAACAAATCATTAAAGCTCTGTTTTCCTTGATTTCCTCAACCATAAAATAATCATAAAAACACCTATCTCCAGAAATGCTATGAAGATCAAATGAAATAATATTTGTAAATTTATAATTACCAGATCATAGATCCATAGTTGGGAGTGACTGCAGAGGTAATGCAATCCAAATTTTTTATTTTACCAATGAGAAAACTGGGGAGGTGATTGTCAAAGGTCAAGCAGATATTGTCAGAGACAGAATTTGAACCAGGTCTTCTGACAATACAAGTTAGTATTTTTACCACTATATTTTCTTTCTTGACAGGGCATGTCAAAAATTTTAAGAACTATCAAGTAGACCATCAAGACTGCATCTGTTTTGCTTAATTTCATAGAGGCAATTAGTCTAACTCATAAAGATGGAGATTTGGTATTGATGTAAGGAAAAATGTCCTAATGATCAGAATGAGGGAAAAATAGGATAGAATGCCTATATTTCACTTCTCTTTAAGGAAAAGCTGAATAACAACTTGGATATGTTATTGAGAGGAGTCTTATTCATGTATTGGTTTGTGAACTGTCTCTCAAAATTGTATATGGAAAGAGAGCTGGATTGGGAGTAGCAAAACTTGGATTCTAGTTCCTGCTCTATTACCCACTATATATCTGACCTTTGATCTTCTCTAGGACTCAATTTCCATGTCTTTAAAATGAGGAAATTGGATTCAGTGACTTCTGAGAACAAATTAATACTTGTTAGGCACTTAGTACTTGCAAGGCACCCTGTTAAGTATTGACAGATACAGAGATGAAAAAGTGATGGATAGCTTTAATATTCTATGATGGAGGAAGAGTTTGGCATCAGCCCCAGACCCAAGAAGGCCACGATTCAAGTGATACATCTGAAATCTAGAGGCTTTGTGATCTTGGGCAAGGCATGGAACGACTCTTAACACTAGAGTACTCTCTAGCACTTGTAGAAGAGGTTTCCTCATCTGGGAGTTTCCAGCTTCCCAAACTAAAATCAGAAGCCAAGTGCTTATCGCTATGGACAAGTTTCCATAGAAGGAAGAAGGGTTTGGGTTTTATTGCCCACTGGTAGAAGAAATATAGGGTTAGCTTTAAGTCTGGGGGGAGCCTTATGTAGTTGTTGAGTTGTTTTAATTTTATCTGACTCTTTATGACCCCATTTTGGGATTTTCTTGGGAATGATAGTAGAATGGTTTGTCAGTTCTTTCTCCTGAAGTAAGCAGAGTTAAGTGACTTGCCTCAGGTCACATAGCTAGTAAGTATCTGAGGCAGGATTTGAACTCAGGAAGATCTTTCTTATCCCATACCCTGTGTGCCATCTTGCTTACTTTAGCAATCATTCAGTCTATCATCATTTTACAGAGAAAACAAGTCCAGAGAAATTGATAAATTTTTTCCCAAGTTCACTTGGAATAACTGGTACAGAACCATGATATGAACTTTGATCACCTGATTGCAACCTAGGTTTTTTCTACTCTATCATATTGCTGGTTAAGAAAATAAGCAGTAATGCATACACTGTTGTCCATTATATGCCATGATTATGGTCTGGAATAGGCTGTAATGTCCAGCACTATGGTGGTGATTAAATATTCTCAGTGAATATAGAAGGACTATTTAATTAAACATTTGTTAATCACCCACAACTACGTAAGGCACAGTGCTAGGTTCTGAGGATGCAAAAATAACATGAAAATGAAACATGAAGCTCTCAAAGAGCTTATATTCTATTGGGTTTGTTAGAGTTATAACATGTCCATAGATAAGAAAATATAAATCATATACAAAGCTATTCAAAGTAATTTCAACCTCTACTCGACATACTTGAGCAGCATCTGTTATCCTTAGGAGCAAAACCAAAAGTGTTCTGTTTGCCATTCATGACTTTCCTAATTTTCATGACCTAGTCCCTATCTATCTTCCCAATCTACTTACACCATACTCACTCACACTTACTCTTCCATCCAATAACATTGGCTTCTTGATTGTTCCATAAAAAAGACACTCCATTTCTGGGCTCCCAGCATTCTGTCTGGAACATTCTCCTTCCCCCAATCCATCTATTGACCTCCATGGTTTATGCCCGTAACACCTCTTAATTCCAGTTCCTTCCCTGGGTTCATTATTTCCTATTTATCCTGGATATATTTTGCTTTATGAATATTTGTTTGCATGTTCTCTCCTTCTTTAGATTGTAGATGTTTTCACCTTCTTTATTTACTTTTTATTTCTTGTGCTTTTTCCCTTTTGTTCTGATTTTTCTTTCACAACATAACTAACATGGAAATATATTTCACATGATTATACATGTATAAACTATATTATATTACTTGCTGTCTTGGGAAGGGGGAAGATAAGAAAGGGAGGGAGAAAAAAGTTGGGAACTCAAAATCTTACAAAAATGAATTTTGAAAAACTATCCTTACATGTAATTGGAAAAATAAAATATTATTGAGAAAAATATGTGTATGCCTGTCTATGTGTATCTTTAAATCCCAGGATCCTTAATAAAATCTTGTACTAATGATAACTTTATGGAGCAGGTGGTAAGTTTACAGTGTCAAGAATCCCATTTCTAAGTAAAGGCAGCAGATGGCCCAGTAGATAAATAACTAGGTTAGGTGACAGGAAAACCTGAGTCCAAACCCACCCTCAGACCCTTATTCTCTAGGTGAGCCTGAGAAAATCATTAAAGCTCTGTTTTCCTTGATTTCCTCAACTGTAAAATAATCATAAAACACCTACCTCCAGAAATTCTGTGAAGATCAAATGAGATAATATTTGTAAAGCACTTAGCATAATGCCTGGCACGTAGTAAGTGCCATATAAATATTTGTTACTGTTTCTTCCCTCATGAAGTAGTTATGGAGTAGATGATATATTTTAGAATCCTTTCCTTTAGACTTTATCACTTAAACTCATACTCCAATACTACCATATGGCTTTTGTGGACAATATGGAATGGAAAGGGAGAAGGTCCTATGACCCACTAGTGAATATCATGTCCCTATCATTCAGAAGAGTAATGGCTTTCAACCTTGAGAGGCTTTGGAATATAAGCAGAAAATCATCACTATAAACAAGAACAGTTGAAACTAAAGTTTGATTCAATATCTAAAGTTCCTTTAAGTACTTTATCAAGATGATCAGGAAAATTATAATTTTCAGATTCATCAAAACAAGTACATCAATAAGTAGGGAGGATGTACTATTTATTCTTCAGGGTTGATTTTTTTTTATTTGGTGGACCTGGCCAGAATGCAGATAAGTAATAAGATTCAAGAAGGGAAAAAAAAGGTTTAAAGAAGAAAATGAAAGAAATAAATTTAAGAGGAAAAAAAAAGCATAGAAAGACATGAAAACTATGGCAAAAGAAATGATAACTGGGAAAAGTACCAAAAATGGCTACACAGCTTCAGTGATTAAGAAAAGAAAAAAGAATTAACTTTTAAAAAATATTGAAATGGGAAAATATAAACATAGTAAGGGAATGGCTCCAGAAGAAGACCCATTAAAATTATTAGACAGAAAAAACAAAACAAAACAATACAAGACGGCAACTTTGAAAAAGCATTTTGGATGAAAGTTTAATGGTTTTAAAGGAAGTATTAAAATCAATAAGGAGAGAATAGAGAGGAAAAGCTGAACAAACTGTAGCATATTAATGTAATGGGATATTTTATAGTAATAACTAATAAACATGAAGAATTTAGAGAAACATAGGAAGATGTATTTGAACTGATACAGAATAAAACAAGTAGAACTAGAGGAACAAGATAAATATCAATTATAATAATGTAAATGTAAATAAAATGGTAAAAAGATGTTAAACTGTGAGTAAATATAAAATCAAATATTGGTCTTACAGAAAAGATAACTAAATATATCTCCTCAGGAAAGGCATAGCAGACTATAGGGGACAGGATGCTACATACATTGTCAGGAACAACCAATATACTGTACTAGTAATTGTTTTTGTTGTTTGTTTGTTTAATTTTTTTCACCAGGGAGGATTTCATTGGTTAAGGGTGGGAAATTTATTCTGAAATCATTGAGATGTAAAACCAAAAATAATCACTAAAATTTATTTTTTAAAAAAGCAAGAGGAGTATAAAAGGAAGTAATCAGTACAACTTGCTACTCATAGTTGCTAGTATGTTGGTTTAGATAAAACGTATTTTGAAAATCATGGTGCTCAAAAGCAATTATTGAGACTTCTCACTAGTGGAGAAGCATTATAAGACAGTAAAAGATGGAGACGCAAATTTGACTCTGTTCTTTCTTATTTTGCTCTGTGGGTGCCAAAAAAATTATTTTACTTTCCAAAATCACTTACTCTATATGGACAAAATAGGAATTCCAAAACATTAATTCAGCATTTATTTGTGGCAGCCCTTTTTGTAGTGGCTAGAAACTGGAAAATGAATGGATGTCCATCAATTGGAGAATGGTTGGGTAAATTATGGTATATGAAGGTTATGGAATATTATTGTTCTGTAAGAAATGACCAACAGGAGAAATACAGAGAGGCTTGGAGAGACTTAAATCAACTGATGCTGAGTGAAACGAGCAGAAGTAGGAGAACATTATACACTTCAACAATGATACTGTATGAGGATACATTCTGATGGAAGTGGATATCCTCAACATAGAGAAGAGCTAATCCAATTCCAATTGATCAATGATAGACAGAATCAATTACACCCAGAAAAGGAACACTGGAAAATGAGTGTAAACTGTTAGCATTTTTTGTTTTTCCTCCCCAGATTATTTTTACCTTCTGAATCCAATTCTTCCTTTGCAACAACAACAACAACAAAATTCGGTTCTGCACATGTATATTGTACCTAGGGTATACTATAAGATATTTAATATGTATGGGAATGCCTGTCATCTAGGGGAGGGGGTAGAGGAAGGAGGGGAAAAATTCGGAACAAAAAGGAGTACAAGGGATAATGTTGTAAAAAATTACCTATGCATATGTACTGTCAAAAAGTTATAATTATAAAATTAATAATTTTTTTTGAAAAAATCAGCATTTATTAAATGCCTATTTCCAAAGGATAAGTTGAGGATCAAATAATAACAATGTTAGTCCATATTTGAGATTTGAAAATCAGTTTCCTTAACAATTCTGTGGGGTAGGTTGTTTAAGTATTATTCTGCTCATTTTGCAAATGAAGAAAAGGAAACTTTTTTATAGATTATGACTTGTTTATGGACACATTGCTACTTAAGTAAATGAGATAAGATTCTAACTCATCTTTCCATAGTGATATAATCTCAAAGTAAAAAAGAAAATAAAAAAAGAAGATAATATTTACAAGCAAAACAGAGATCTTTTTTTAAGAGAGGAGTAAGATATGAGTCTTTTCTATTTATGAAATAGTACTAAAGTGAAGCATTATATATATATATATATATATATATATATATATATATATATATATATATTTGACCTGCATAAAAATATTTCTGGTCTGCTATTCATGTACAAGAAAGACTGCTATTTTCCTTGTAAGGTTTATGTTGTTTGGATTATCAGAAACAATGCACTAGAACTTACTATCTGAGGTTGATAAAGAGAATTGGGGATCACATCAAGTTGGGATAGTCTGATAGTAATACAAACCTATGAAAGCTTAAAGCTACAGTTGGAAATTAGTTTTCCTTCTTATCTTTTGGCAAATACATTGTCCTATTCTTGCCTTTTCATATTGAGTTGGCCTTTTTTTTTTCTTTATAAGGTTGGGAGAGTCACTATTTACATTTTATAGACATACTGTCAGAAGTAGATCTTACTAATCATTTACTGGATTATGGAAAATTAGCATAAAAAGCAGACAATATTAGGTAAGACATTTACATTAGGAAAAGTTTATAGCTTAGTAATGGCAATGATAAGAGAAGTGCAACAAGTTTGAAGAAAAAATCCTTATGCTAAGCCTCTTTGAAACATAGGAAGCTTAATCAATAACTGACCACTGTTAATCACTGGGATAGATGGCAAAAAACTTTCTATCACTTGAGAAATCTTGGGAGTGAAATGAAAGCAAAAATGTTATCCTAATATTACATAAAAGAGATGTTCTGGTACAATGGATAAAGAGTTCGCGGTTTCAGTCAGGAAAACTTGCCTATGACATGTTATGGCTTTATAAACTTATCAGTCCCCTAGAAAATTCTTTAAGACTATAAATTATAGAAAAGATGCTAGCCTGCATTGGTAAAAGAAGTTTCCCATATCAGTTAAATCACATATCTAGTCCTTTACCTAAACATTGCATTAAAAACACAACGTATAAATCATACAAAAGGAAATTACTTGTACAAAAATGTTTGTAGTAGCTTTTTTTTGTGGGGGCTCAGAATTGGAAGTTGAGGGGATGCCCATCAACTGGGGAATGACTGAATAATTTGTGGTATATGAATGTAATGAAATACTATCATGCTATAAGAAGTGGTGAGCAGGTGGATTTCAGAAAACCTGGAAAGACTTAACATGAACTAATACTGAATGAAGTGAGCAAAACCAGGAGAACTTTGTATATTGTAACAGTAACATTGTGCATTCATCAATAATGACTGACTTAGTTCTCAGCAATATAATCATCCAAGAGAATTCAGAAAAACTCAGTGATGGAAAGTACTATCCAAATGCAGAGAAAGAATTGATGGAGTCTGAATGTAGATTAAAGCAAACTATTTTCACTTCTTTGGTTTTTTTTTTAAATTTCTTTCATTTCTTTTGCTTCTTCTTTCACAATATGATTAATCTGGAAATATATGTTACATGATTGTATGTGTGTAACCTATATAAGATTGCTTGATATCTTGGGGAGGAATCAGGGAAGGGAGAAAAAGTTGGAACTCAAAAGCTTTTTTTAAAAAAAGAATGTTGATATTTAACATGTATGAGACTACCTGATATCTAGGGGAGGGCATGGAGGGAAGGAGGGGAAAAGTTGAAATAGAAGTTTTTGCAAGGGTCAATGTTGAAAAATTGCTCATACATATGTTTTGTATATAAAAAGCTATAATAAAAAATAAATTTAAAAAAAAGAATATTGAAAATTATCTTCACATGTAATTGGAAAAAATACTATTAAAAATTACAACTTAGATTTTAACCTTTCTCATTGCTAGTTATGCCGCCAATCTGTGTGTCCATATGGCTGGACATTTCTTTGCCACTAAATGATCTTGTATTTTACTGACTTGCAGCCTCTAAGGAGGATATGCATTATTACTATTTCTGTTTATTTCCATCTGCTTCCAGATATTCACCCTTTGCTTTAGAAAGCTAATCTCAAAGTCTTAAGAAATTGCTAGACCTATTGTCACATCTGTGCATGCTATTCTACTCATTTGGAATATTTTCCCTGTTCTAACTGTCCTGTTGAATCCTGACAATCTTCAAGGCCTTTCTCAAGTCTCATTTCATATCTATAGCATTCTCCTTTGCTCAATCTTCTAGGTCCTGTTTCATACAATTCAGTACAAGAGGAAAGGGAAGGAAAGAAAAAAGGGAAAGAAGAAAGAGAAAGGAGAAGGAAGAAGGGGGAAAAGGAGAAAATAAGGAAAGAAAGTAGGAGAAGGAAAGAAAGAAAAGAACAATAAAGTTGCTCATGAAAATATATCACCTATAGTAGTAATGAATCAGCCTGTGCCTCAATTTACAGGCTTCTGAATTCATTATTCAAATATATTTGTTTTACTAATGACAGAGGACAAACTGGAGAGCCAGGGATAGATCATGCAGATACAGGTTTTAATTTAAGTAATTCTGTTCAATTCAGAGTATTTATGAAGTATCCAGTTGTCATAAGACAATAGAGATATAAATACAAAATAGACATGTCTACCCTAAAGAAGTTTACGTTTTATTTGGGGGTATATTACTAACAATTAGAGCTATCCTAAAGAACTGGCTTCCTTGAAAGATAGCTGGTAGGCTTCCTTATCCCTAGAGTTCTTTAAAACAGAGATTTGGATAAAACACATGTTTGGGATGTTAAAGAGAGGAATTTTATTCTGGGAGGAGATGGAGGAGATGGCCTCAGAGGTCCCTTCCAAATCTGAAAAGCCTTTAGAAAGTTAAGCAATACCATCAAAAAAAAAAGTTTATTCTGGCATGATCTATGCTTAATGAACTCATCTGGATCTTGGTGGTCACTTCTTAGATTTCTAAATGTTTACAAATCATTCTTCTGATAATGCATGCCATAAATTTGTCTGTAAATCAAGTCCACTGGCCTACATTACACATTCCCTAGTCTCCAGTTCTGATTGACCTCTTCTATTTACCACAGTTTTTCAAAGATAGGCAGTATAGGAGCAATGCAATACAGTTGTGGGGGGAGAAGGGCGGACGACAATGTAATTGGAGCCATCAAAGCTAAGTTCAAATATACTGTGGAGTAGATAAGGCAATCCAATTGGTTATGAAACTGTCAAATGAAAGACAAATGAGAAACATATATTCATAAGTAATTTTCCTTTTAAGTGGCTATGGTTCATAGCTGTGATTTAAATTCTATGATCATCAAAAAATGGGTCAGCAATTACATACAAGTTGTAGAAATATTTTGAGATATCACAGAACATTCAAGCTTTATGGCTTGAACTTACTGAAGGCAGCAAGGTGTCTTCCTATTCTTCTCTCATATGTTGGATCCCAATTCTTATTGATCATCTTTATTCTATACTTCTCAGATTGTTCTTTTGAGTGGTAAAAATAGAAATGAAATAAAATTGAGACATTCTCCTTTCTATCATCTCATATCATCATTCTATCAATCTTATCAGCTTATTATCTCTTCTTTTATTTTCTTCTTATCTGCTAAAAAGTTTTTTTTTTTTAATCCAGTTTGGAAAATTTCTTAGAGGAGGTATGAAAGAAATGTTTAGAAATGAGTTCCAGGTTAAAAAAAAATGTATTTTAAAATAAACTGTTTAAAACCCTCTTTCATTGTTCTTAGCTTTTTTCATACGTTTTGGTTCACTTTTGGATTTTAGTGCTTTGACATTTTTATAAGCTCATGCTACTCTCTTATTTTTATCCCCAATTACTTCCCTTACTTCTATCTCATCTCTCTCTATTTATATAACATATACACACACCATATGAACATACATACACATAAATATGCCTACATATGTGGGTATGTATAAACTTGGCAAGAGCTCCCTGTGCAGCTACATCATACATTTTAGATAGAACACCTACTTTTTCCTCAATGGACTAATTTCTTTTACTTTACTTAGTCTATGAAATATGACTTATAGTTTCTTTGAACTCTTTGAAATTTTCTCCCCAAAAGTCTAGGGTACATATGAGAATATCCAGGCTGTCCTCTATCTAGTTGGTATAAATTTCATCACACATCTTCAGAGAATCTGTATTCAAATTCTGCTTCTGCCATCTTAAATGTAAAATATATGACCTGAAGCAGATAAATAGTGTAGTAGATAGAAAACCAGCACTGAAGTCAGGATGACCTGAGTTCAAATCCAGCCTGACACTTAACAGTTACTAGTTGTGTGACCCTGGGCAAGTCACTTAATCCCAATTGTTTCACAAATAATAATAATAATAATAACAAACCCAAAATGAGTGACTTTAAGCAAGTCACTTAATCTTTACTGATCTTCAGTTTACTCATCTGTAAGATAAGAAGATTGGACTAGATATTTTCTAAAATTTCTCTACATTCTGTGATTCTTTCATCTAAAAAAAATAGACACATATAGCATAGGCTTAATATAACCAGACATCAAAAATCAAATTGCACTCTGTTTCCCAAGAAAAGGAATGTGCTTCATTAGAATCATGTTTATGCATTTTTAACATATAAGAAAAAAGAGACAATGAAGGGATTTCAATATTGCACCAAAGTTTTACATGTAGAAATCTAGGAAATGATGAAAATTCCTTAAATTCTTCAAGATTTTTTTTGCTTTGAAAAAGGTATTGACAGGAATCAGTATACTTTGCAATATTAAAAAGATTGAAATTATTTTTTTTCTAAGCAAGTCTAAATCTGCCTGCTACCATATGACTCTCCAGAGAAGAATACCCAGTAGGGAATTTGGAATTACACTGATTGCCTGTCATTGGATTTCCCAGGATACACTTTTAATTCAAATGTGAACCTATTCTTTACCAGAATGCCCTAGGGACCATCTTGGTTCTTCTCTCATAGACAATTAAATGCCTATAACCATATTTGTCATGACATAGAACGTGACAATTCAAAAACAAACCCGTGAGATGTCAACTGCAATATAAACAGAATAGTGGAAACAAGTTTACCAAAGTCATGGGATGATAGAATTTCAAATGAAATTTTGGATCATATATTTTGTGTTACATAATTTTGAATGCTTTAGTACAATAATGATATGTTCCTTAGGAAGATGATTAGAAAGTTAAAACCCCTGGGACAAAAAGAGTGAAAGAATGGAGTGAAAAATGAACTTTCATGATTTATTTAGGAAATTTCAGTGAGAAAGAATCCAACTAGCCAGTGTAACTATTACTGGATTAAAAAGTCAGAAGTCTAATTGGAAGTTCAAAAACTACAGCTAATAAATTAATAAGAAAAGTTGAAAAGGAGAGAGAGGAATATGGCATAACAGAAAAATGGCCTCTGAGGCACAAAAACTTAATTCCAATTCCAAGGCTACTTATACCTTCATTATCCCTAAACAATCAATTCCTTTTACATAGGGTTGTGGATCTCATAGGATAGAGGGATTTTTTTTACAAGGAGATCCTATATCATTAAAATTACATGCTCAATAACCCTTCTATATGTGTGTACACACATGTGGACTGTCATGGACCCCTCTCCCAAGTTTTGCATAATATTTTATAGTTTGTAAAGCTTTATGTCATTGGTTCTGACAGCAATCTGACAGAAAATGTCATTATTTCCATTTGTTATATATGAGAAAACTGAGGCCCATGGAAGTTATTTCCTCAGAGTTTCACTGATTGATAGAGCCTGGACTTGAACTAAATCTAATGTTCTTTTATCACATAGTCTGTATTGATGAAAACTAAAAGAAACAAACCAAAATTCTAGTGGTAAGAACATAAATATCTATTTTTATATAAGTAAAAACAAGCAAAAATACATATTTTAGTCAGAATATATTCTTATTTTTGTACAAGTAATCAAAGAATTTAGAATAGTAGAAATGGAAAAAAAAACCTTCTAGAAAGAACCTTTTAGTTCATAATTTTACTTTATAGACAAATTAAAATCCAAAGAAGTGGAGAGATTTGAACAAAATTGCAGTGAATTGTAAGAAGAGAGTAATAGAGGATTTTAAAAAAGGATAATAGCCTAATTTGGAGGAACTGATCTAAGATTCTATCTATAGACTTGAAGGATCTAAGGCTCCTTCAAGCCAGCTATTCCGAGGAAGAGTTCCTTTTAGTTATTCTTACCTAATCCAATTCAAAGTTCTTTCTCCCTCGATATTTGTGGGAGTCCTTGTTTATGGGCTTTGAACAAAATTATCCCAGAGGCAATAGAAGTGTCAAGGAATAATTCCTTTTCTGACACCCCTCCTTCCCATTGAATGGGGGCCAAAAGGGAAAAATGGTGTTTATCATTAAAGCTTTTCCCACAGTAAATTTATATTCACCCATGAGTATCTTCTTTTAGCATTTGTAATTGACTTCTACAAATTCTGTCTTTGCTTGATAACTTTATATGGAAATTTCATTTGTAATTGGAACAACCTTCTATTCTTTCACCAAATCTACAGACGCCCTTCCTGGCAGTGACACACAGCTTAATGCAAAATCAAGGAAAAATTCAAGAGGCAGCCCATATACTTTAATAAATTAAACTTTAATAAGTCAATTAAGGCCCATGAACACTGCATGAAATGCATTCTTTCACCTCATGGGAACTTGGCATTAATATATTGACATCTGAACAACAGTTACATTTTTTTCCCTTAGCCTCTTTTCTAATGTCAAAGGAAATATCAATGATATAGTGTAACAGCTTTGCCAGTAAAGCTATTAAGCTGTCACAGAAAGGACTTGCATATTTGGAATTGTATGCGATTCATTAACCCAAGTGTTTGTTTTCTTTAAAAAAAAAAAAAAAAGAAAAAGAAAAAAAGAAAAGAAAAAAAAAAAGCAATGTTATAGCTGTTTATAGAATCATAGATTTAGAGCAGGAAGAGGCAGTAAGGGTCATAGACTCATAGAGGTCATGTAATCCAACCCCCTTGTTTTGCTGCCGAGAAAACTGAAGCCCACAAAGGTTAAATAATTTGTCCAAAGCCATACAGGTAGCAAATAGCAGGGCGAGTGTATGAACCTAGGTCTTTTGATTCCACCTTCTGTACACTTTGCTCTAGAGAACCTGGCCTTTCCCCCCATATAAGGGGCTGATATGATTACTTTTGCCTTTCAGGTCCCCAACAGAAACTTCAGAATTCATTTTCAGAACCATGGAGAAGGTGTAATAATAACACATTAACCACTGAAATTGAAATGAGAATTGTCATTTGGACTTCATGACTTCCTCTGGGCTACACAATGAACAATATAGCAGAGGAGGCCACCTGGTGGTGAAATCAACTAATTAACCATTTAATTCTGTCCTAAAAAAGTGGGGCACAATAATGACAGCATTTCAGCAAAATATTAAAGAAAACAATGTAAATATTGGTGTAAGAGCAAAAACTAACATGTGCTATTTCTTCAATGAAGATACCAAAGTGACTGGGAAATTACTCAAATCCCATAATTTTTGTTCCTATTATTCTCCAAATGGTCAGGCTGAAAAACATACTCCCCACTTTTTTGTTCCTATCATAAAAATCCTCCTATGATCACAAAACACACTGATTTTCCCCCATTTAAAAAAATCTATTTCATGAGTCAAAACTTTATATTTAGCAACTTAATGGAAAAATCTTCAGTGTGATCACCCTGACCCAGCTATTGTTATATGATGGTTTTTATTTTGCCAAAGAGCATTGAGTATATATATCCATGACCACCTTCTCTCACCTCTTTAATAATTATCACTTTCTATTTTTCTTTGAAATGGTTTTAATCTTGTTTCTTCTACCTTTTCCTTAAAATGTCAAATGATTCTTTCTCAAGTATCTTTTTTTTTTTTTTGGTGTTTGTTTAAAAACAACTTCATAGAAATTTTCATATGATAGATGAAAGGATGTATAGAAATGATATAAAAGCAATGTATTTAAAATTGCAACATATAAAACAATGAACCAGAGTTATAAAACACAAGCTCCAAAATGGAACACGTCAACTTAATCTTTTTTTTTCTTACAGAAAGTATTTAACTGTTCCCTAGGGGAAAAACTATTTTAATAACAATTTTTCCTTTTTGACAATGTTTGTTTCCTTAACTCTAGTCCTTCTCTCTGGGAGTATCTTCATTTTTCCCATATAGATATGTTATTATACATAATTGTTTGCATGTCGTATTCTCCATTAGACTGCGTGCTTCTTGAGAAGCCTTTCTGAAATCTCTGTATCCTCAGAACTTAGCACAGGTCTGGCACCTAGAAGGTGCTTTACTTAAAAAATGCTTATTAAACTTTCTCTTATTTTTTGAGTATTCCTAAACATTTATATCAGACCCATCACATATCTGTGAATCTTTCACAGAGCTTTCATATAGTACTAGGGAAGTCTGAAAGACCTGACAGAAAACCATTTCTTTACTGTGTGACTTTAAGCGAATCACTTTCCTTTCTGGGTCTGGCTTCCTATAAAATAATGGGGTTGGACAAGATTATCTCTTAAGGTTCTCTCTACCAGTTTGACAGATATTCTGTGGTTCTTTATCATGGAGGTATTTACAACAATTTTAAATGTATGCATATCCTAGCATCTTTTCCCCATATAAAAGGCAATGGAAATCCATATTCTGTTCATTCTATGGTGTACTCTAGGGAACACTGATGCTAAGAACATGATATTTAATTCAATTTTAAAAATATTAATTGAGGCTCCTGTTGCTTGTATTGGGCCAATAACCATTGTGGTTACTCTTCTCTTTCTAAGGTGCAGGGCAGATATAAGCAGTCTAGACAAGTGATTAATGAATACATTTACATAGGATGCTATCTTAGCACTTTAAATAAAAAAAAAATAATACCCTAGTCATTCCCATAAACCTATTTGTTTATTTGGTGAGTTCTCTACATTCTTTATAATTTTTAAAAAAGCAACTTTTGGACAATGTTTCTTAACACCCCATCATCACCACTAATAACTGGAAGGGCTGCATCACATAAAACTGCCTTTATAATGTGGATTGTTAACATTTGATCAAACTTAATTTCGTTTATCAAATATTGAAATTTCTAGAAAAATATGAAAACCCCCAGATTATTGATTCATTTCCATTTTAGCTTTTAGTGAATTTATGTCTTTTCTTTTTCTCTTTCTTTCTTTCATTTATTTTTGCTGTTGATTTCTAAAGAAAACTGGACTTGTAAAAATGGGTAGTGATACCCAGTTACACAAGGGAATAATGAACAGGAAAGAAAATTATATATAGAAGGATGTTCTTCATGCATTTTGAAACCTCTATAATTCTCTCTACCAAGTATAAGTGTGGAGAGCCAAGGAAAACTAGAACAAAAAGGGACAAAAAGTATGAGGACGGTGAACCAAAAATGAGGACAAGGGTAGATACAATGGGAGGAAGGAATCAAATACAAATCTTTCAAATGCTAATTTTAAATACAACATCCTTTAACCTTTTCTTTAATTATTTAAATTATTAAAGCTCACAATTAATCTTTTTAAGTAAAATAATGTTAAAAGTGACCAGATGTGAGGGTTATAAAAAACTATGACTAGAGTAAAATTTATTATTAAAAATGAGGGGGTGGGAGGAAGTTTCAAAGTCACATTTCAACCTTTTCCTGACATTACAGCTATGAAATATGACTTCTTTTCTTACATCCTGAACTAGTTAGCTTGCAAATATGGAAGCTCACTCATGCTCTCTCTTTCTCGGTCTCTCTCTCTCTCTGTCTCTTCCTCTTTCTCTGTCTCTTTCACGTCTTTTTCCTCTCCCTCTTTCCCTCCTTACCTCTTTCTCTCTTCTCCCTCTCCTGAATCTCAGTCTCTCTCTCTTTCTGTCTCTCTCTTCTTCCTTCTTTTCCTCTTTCCCTTTCTTTTCTATCCTCTCTTTCTTCCTTCCCTCCTCCTGTGTTTCCTTTATCTTATATAAACACACTTATTTGATTTTCTCTACTACTATAAAAATCCAGCCAGTTGAATAGATAAACTGATTATATTTGTGTATGAAACATACAAACATACATACATATATACACATATGTAATTTATAAACACATAAATTATATATGAAACCTAAAGGTATACATAATTATGTATGTCATTCATAAGATATGTAATTATATATGAATATATGAGACAAATATATTGTATGTGTGCATATACATACACACAATTGCTCATAAAGACTCTACATATTCTGTTCTTTTTAGTGGAGAGGGAGTTTTCCTGGTTCATCTGATATTTATATGCAGAAATATACAAACACATATGTGTGAAAAAATTCATTGGAGTATGATTTGAGAGGTTGGAAACCATCCATTGATCATCTTGATTTATAGTAACTATATTCTATCATGTATATTTCAGTTCAGAAACTCCCCTTATTGACCTTAGAAATCGTTATTCATGTCCAGCCCCATTTAGGGTATTCCAACTACTAAGGAATGGCATTACAGAACTTTCATTTTTCAGTTAATAATCAAATTTTTGTTTCTGTAATATAAGGTAAAATCAAGACCTTTGAGATTCCTTTTTTCATAGCATAGGGATTTAATTATTGCTTTGAGAAAGACTGCATGATGCTATTATTGCTGGGATAATTCAGGGTTAATTAATATATTATTGAATAAGTCTTAGCTGTGAATTCCTGATAATATGCAATGTTTCTTCCACTGAAAAGGGCTACGGTTGCTTATGATTCATCTTAAAAGGAAATGACTTTTATATGTATTTTAATTGGACCAGAAACTATCATCATCATTAACAATTATATACTTAATAACTAATGAAAGGCTCAGCACTGAGCTCTTCTCTTATCCCCAAGGTAGTTCCTACTGCTTCAGGCAGGGAAAGTTGGCTCATTATTCTTGTGGGTATTTAAAGGGATAATACTCTTGTAATGAAGGTAGCAAAGCCTAGTCTGCCAAGGTTTAAAACATAAAAATGTGTTCAGGGCTAAAACTTGGCAAATGTGGAGGAATTTTTGCAGATATTTACATATGCATGATTTAAGTGTCTTGGGATTACTAGTGTATCTAGTCCAAGAAATCTGGTCTTGTCCAAATGAAACTCTGATAATTTTTTTTTTAATTAAATACCTCCTATATGTAATAAAAAAGAAAATACATACTATTCTTTCTGAAAACTGTATTAATCTCCAGAACCCAATTTTGGATGACTGAAAGATATGACATTGGGAATAATTAGAAAACTCAAGCAGAATTTCATGCAAAGTTTTGTAAATGTTTGGAATAACTTGCAAAGAAAAGTAATTACACTAAGAGGTTCAAATGAGAGAAAGGGGTCTCGAGATCTGCTTCTGGAGAAATAGGGACCACTGGTTTGGTGAAAAAAAATTTTAAGTGAAATTGAGATCAACCTTAAAAAAAGATTAGGATGGCTGATTTTTTGTTTGCTTCCTGTTCTTATGCCCTAGCTGCAACACCACTGCTCCATATTTAACCTACCCCATTGTGCCTTATTAGTGATAGAGTTTCACAGAAGTGCCTGGTTTTAGAATGTATGAGCTACACAAATGCCTAAAAGAAATGTGAAATATCATCTATTGCTTGGGAATGTCCTTATTGCAAAAAAAGCTAAGATTGGTTGCCTGACAACTCAAAGATTTCTCTACAAGTGAATTTCATATAGGGCAGCATTCCATAGGGACTTTTCTAGGCAACTCCCCTTGGCATTAATAAGATCCATGAGGCCAAATTCTCCTAGGTTTGTGCTGCTTTTAGTTTTTCTTCTTCAAAACAAAAAAAACATTTTCAACTATCGCTATCCTGAATCTGACAAAACACAGGAAGCCCCCAATGTGACTCAAACTGGCAACATTTCCCTAGGGCAGCCCATGTTCAAATTTGGAAGATTTTATAGCACAGACCAAGGACTGGTTTAAAGAATCAATCCAAGTCTTTTGTGGTTTTTTGTTTTTCAGAAGTTATTTCTAATACACACCATACATTCCCTTTCATCCCAGCAAGAAAAGAATGAATAAAGAAAGAAAAATACCAGTCAGAATTCCACTGACAGTTTAGAGGGTAGAATATGGATGGGAAGAATGTTGGTTAATAAGGGCTAACCTTCAACAAAATTTTAAAGTAGGAAAATTCTGTATTTAAGATATGATTGACCTGACTTAGAACTCTGGCTTTGTCACTTGCCATATAACTCACCATGTGTCATTGGGCAAATCACTTAATAGAATGTAAGCTTCTTGGTTCTTTTCAACAAGGAGGTGACTCAAGGCAATTCTAAAAGACTTGGGATAAAAGAGCCTTCCATATCCAGAGAGGGAACTATGGAAACCGAATGTGGATCAAAGCATAGTATTTTCACCTTTGTAGTTGTTGTTTGTTTATATGCCTACTTTTCCCCCTTTCTTGTGTTTTTTTCTTTTCTCTTTTGATCTGATTTTTCTTGTGCAGTATAACAAATATGGAAATGTTTAGAAGAATTGCACATTTTTTAACCTATATCACATTGCTTGCTGTCTTGGGGAGGGAAGAGGAAAAGAGAGAGAGAAAAAAAATTATAACACAAGATTTGCAAAAGTTAATGTTGAAAACTTTGCATGTATTTAGGGGGGAAAACTATATTTTTTTAAATGCAAACTCCTTTAGGGCAGGGACAATTTTGCTTTTGACTTAGGTAACCTCAGTGACTCCTAGCATAGTGCCAAGAATGTAGTGGGAATTAAATAAATTCTTGCTATTTGTTTGCTTAACCTTTGTAAGCCTCATTTGTCTCTTCTATAAAATGAGAAAGTTGGACTTTGGTGACCACAGATCCCACAGATCTAGACTTACATGATCCTTGGCTACTAAGTTTGTCTTTGATGCTCACTTACCTGTACAAGCATTCTACGACCAATTTTTTTTGTTCCTAGCAATGTTATATTCTACACCCACCCAGCCCATCCTCTTTTTTTCAGTTCGATATTAAGAACGAAAAATATTCACATATAACTTGATAATAACTTGGAACTTAGGCCTTCTAAGGATATTTGCAATTTGTCAATTTATTCTTAAGAGACTTAAA